>NC_133881.1:3551606-3658539 GCF_044706935.1 Curcuma longa | reverse complement strand
GGAAGTGTGTAGATTGTGAAGCTTGGAAATAGGAAATAAAATTAACTGCCTTTTTTTAAAAAGAATAGTTTATCTTTGTTTACAAAGAAAAACAAAAACTATATATTCTTCAGAAAGAAGGCACATGAATGACACAAATTTGAGGAGAATGTCCATACAATACAACCAAGACTGTAACTGATCACCTCATGACAGAGTTCACAGGTTGTATCACCCTTCTCATCGCACCAACGTTGGATACATGCCCTATGAGCATACTGCAGCACATTGCAAAATTGTAACTGACTAGGCCAACTAAACAGCAGAAAAGTAAAGAAATACTATAACTGCAGAAAGAATTCATCATGCCATATTATCTATCTAATTAATGTCTGTTCAAGTTAAGACTGATGTCACAGCTAATCAAATCATTACTGTTGGGAATTTGTTTGCACCAACTGCTTTAAAAAAACAGATACCAATATATTGACTTAAAAACTCAGGAGATGCAGAAGTTTCAGTGAACAAATGTTTAAAAACTGGAGCTTGTTTAATAAAATATCAAAGAAACAAGAATTTTTACTAGTCACTTTGAAGTTGTACAAACTTGAATCTCCTGAGGTGAAAAATCAAGGTGCAAAAGTTAGAAAATAAATACAGACTCCATTTTCAGTATCCCAAAATAAAATAAAAGCAAGGAAACTGCATTGTCCCAATAGTAGACTGGCAGAAGCCATTCTATATTATGTTATTGTTTTGATCATCTCACTTAGAAGAATTCTACATCTACCATCGGAGAAGCTAATCCTACAATCTGCTTCTGCTTAATTATGTTACACACCCTCCACTCAAAGAAACTTCGTAATCCATACAATAACAAGGGTGTATACATACTGGAAAACATATATGAGCCAACAAGAATTGAATCACTGCTGAAGTAATGTATCAAGCCTAGACATCATGCCCCATTCTACTAAAGCAAATAATCCACGTAGCAGAGTACAACAACAAATCCATGAGTCCAACTATTCAAGCAGCTACATGGATCTTGTCTCACTGTTTAACTCATTATAAGTAACAAGCGCATATCAGGAATTCTGAGCGACAAATTCATGAAATTCATAAGCATATTAATTGTTTAGTAGATCAGAAGGCAATCTATAACTTTATACATTGTAATCCATGCAATAATGCATATCTATCAACTCTATCAGGAATCTGACCAATAGAGATGCATGAGTTAGCAGACATTGGAATTCAACAGCACATCATTTCTTTTTCAAAGATCAGGAACAGCATATAATTGGAAAAGCAACACATAAAGCTACCAGTTCACAACGATTCAATAACCAAGGACTAAACCAGGTCAAGTTTATCAGAATGTCGATAGACCTCCAGGCTACCAAAAAGGGGGGAAAGAGAAAGAAACCTTCAGACTGCCATTGCAAGCGCAAGGGGCCTCCACGTTCTCCACGTGATCCTCCTCTTGGCATATACGGCAGTCCACCAACTGAATCAAGGGCTCCTCTTCATCACCAATCAAGTTTCCCCCTTCCCCGCCCCGCTCACTCACCAGGGCGGAAGAAAACTGAGGGGCAGACTCCTCTCCCCTCTGATCGTGTTAGCCTTTGGAGGCTTCCTCAGCCGATCAAGGCTCAATACTACATGATCCCCCATCTTCTCGCATGGAATTCTCCTGCGGCCAAGTTCCCGATTCACTTTGAATCTCCAGTAGGAATTCGATCGATCAAAGCAAAATTTGTTCAAGAATCTCTAAAAGCACAGATTTATAGTTTGACCAGCACAAACTGCACCAAATCGAAGCGCCTCGCCGCCGGAATCCAGCAAAATTCGCGAGGAAAACCAACTAGGAGAACAAAATTGAGAAGGAGAAGAGGAGAGAAAGAGAGAGAGATGGGCGTACCTAGAAGGAGACGGGGGAGGAAGAGCGTGAATCGTCGATCGGATCGTCCCGGGGCTTCTTCCGTTGTGCGTTCGGACGGAGGAGGTGGAGGAGCTATTGTTTTGTCGATATAATAGGAGGAGCGTGTTCTAATGTTAGCAGTCATCCGCGTTGGGAGGTGCGCTTTTTTGTATTGTGGCGACGATAACAACGGTCGAGAATGTTTTCTCGGTAAGGGTTCAATTATGATATAGCTGAGTTGGTTACGACGTGAATTATAAAAAAGATAAGAATTTGAATTTTGGCAATATTCTCTGCGTTATGAAACTGCTTTCTCGATTTAAAGATGGGATCGAATCTTTTGTAGAAGAGAATGTTTTCGATGGTCGTGGGACCGACCATAATGACGAATTTCATTTTTTTTGCAGAAAAGAATGTTTTCTCAGATGACTGGCGTTACACTATGCTATAACGGACAACTAGTTTTCTTTGAGAATTTAAACGGAGAAATTTTCATTTTGCCCCTCCCCCAAACTATATCTTCCCTTCCTTAAGATAAATTATAAACTTATTATTATTACTATTTCGCTTCCAAGAGTGCTCTCATCGAGTATGATGTAGAGTATCGCTTGAGCTAGTTTCCAAGTCAGGATGATGAATACTCGAGTTAGTTGCTGAATCGCCAAATACTCCCAAGTGGATGCATTAACCAACTATCGATTTGGTCGAGTCAGGAAAGCGATGTCGACTACTGAGTCCGAGTGGGGATTGGAGATGCTGAGTCGGGAAAAGGAAACACTGAAGTCTGTGTTTGATGTAGTTTTCTTAAAACATATTCATTCTCTTTAGTTGTACTTTTCGATCACACTTCAATGTCTATTTTCCAAGATACAATGGGAAGACTATATTGATTGTTCGTACCTGAACGCTATCACAAATAGATTCATTGAGCAGAGCACATTACAGAGAGAAGATGAGGAAAACAAAGGTGGAAGGATCTCTTTGTTATTGCCTCATCTTACCTATCCATTGAAACAAATGAGATTGTTGCTAACATAGTACATAAAGAAATAATAAATAACTAAATTAACGCGACATAAGTAATTATATGACATATGGAAAAGTAGGCTAATCCAACCACTCTTGCTTGCACAATGGAAAGAGTCACTACTTATCTCTCCGTTTGCTTATCTCGTAGCAACTGAGTAATACATGAACGCTATTTCTATTCTGATCAACTTAGCATTCGACTCGCATTGTTTATGTTAACTTGCATGCTGACATACGAGTTAATTTGGTTCAGTATAATTTATACCCTAGATTTGCATCCCTATAGGTCATAAGAGAAAATCTCACTTCATGCATTTGTTCATAATCTCAATGTTTATGATATATTATAAATCAATCATAATATCATTCATTTATGATAAAAAAAACACCTTATGGTCAAAATAAAAATTTAAATTATGACACAGTCGAAATATAGAATAACAGTGGATCTTGCAATACATATTCAAATACATTCTATTTCCCAAAAAAATAGTAACAATAAATGTTAAATTTAAATGCTTTGGTACATCATTTGTCATAACTTAAAACTCTTAAAATTAATTTAACATTTTATGAAAATAATACTAAACTATATATCAAGCTCAGAGTGAATGATGAGTTACTAAATGTTTTGTAACAAATGCAACATTAAATAAGCTTTCGAACACCATTAAATAAGCTGTTGATCAGGAACAAAATAAGAAAAGAATCCATTGGTGCAAGAGAATTGCACTGCAAAGTAGTAATACAAGCTTGTTCTCACTAAAATAAACACATTTACTTTGATAATCCACGATCATTTCTAAGATTAATCGGACATCTCATGCTAATTAAAAAAAAAGAATCATCTGCATGAAATTCGAATATGTACACATTACAAGTCTCTTACATCAAGGCAAAAAAAAACTTCAACAGAATGTTCTGTTCTACATTGGTCAGAGCAGAAGTTGAGCATCCCTTGCATACTGTTTCTGCATGACTAAAACTGACTCAGGCAGGTGCAGCAGTGGCTGCTGTCTTGTGAACGAATGCCACTCCTTTCTCGATACCAGCTTTCAGCTCAGGCTTCAGTGCTTCCAGTGCCTTCAACTCATACTTGGTCAGACCCTCAAGATCGGAGGATATAAAGGCTTCCACACCTTTCCGACCGAGCTTCACTCTCGAAGCAAAGAACGGCAGCTCAGTTAGTTCAGACTGAACGAAGGTGCACTCGTAGACATCCCCATCGCCGTCCAGCGCTCGGAGAGAAGATTCGACAAATCGCGCAGCAGCATAGGCCATCGACAAGGTTGCAGATCCAGCACCAGCTTTTGCCTCAACGACCTCTGTCCCAGCATTCTGTATTCTAACAGTCAGCTCTTCGACTTCTTCATCTCTGAACGGCACCACTGGCCGTGTCTTCGATAGCAATGGTAAGATGGTAATGCCCGCATGGCCTCCGATGACCGGCACATCCACATCGATGAGCTTTAGTTGCTTCTTTTGAGCAACAAAAGTGTTGGCCCTAACAACATCAAGGGTAGTCACACCGAAAAGCTTCTTCGGATCGTAGACACCCCGCTGCTTGAGCACCTCGGCGGCTATTGGAACAGTAGAGTTCAGCGGGTTGCTGATAATGTGAATGAAGGCATCAGGGCAATTGTGTGCAACAGCCTCAACCAGTGTCTTCACAATCCCGGCATTGATATTGAATAAGTCATCAAAGGTCGTGCCTGGCTTCCTCGGAATTCCGGCAGGGATCACCACCACATCTGCACCTTTCAGACAATTGGCCAATTCTGATGGTCCAGTGAAATCTAAAACTTGAGTAGGAGTGTTGCAATGGCTGAGATCAGCAGCAACTACTTTAACATTTGTGATATCATAGAGATGCAGTGCTGAGACTAGAGGAGACATCTTAATCAGAAGTCCCAGAGGTTGGCCAATGCCACCAGCAGCCCCGAGGATCGCCACCTTGTAAGATGCTTGGGGCTGATTTTGATTCGAGAAAACCTGCTTTTCTTCAAGTTTGGGAACAAGAGATGCCCGGAGAGATGCATTGCTAGCCTTGCCCAAAAAGGATGAATCAATTTGAACATTTGATGTAGCCTTCAGACCTCTGAAAGCACAGAAAGGCTTCGAGCAACTCAAATTCAAGCCAAGAGTTTTAGATCTTGAGCTAGCCTGAATACCAACTAATCCACCAGACACTGTTGTAATTGCTGTCGATACCATCTTAGAAACAGCCTATTACTATAGTATAAATGAAGAATCAAGAGTCAGTTAAAATCCAAGGTTCCAACATGAGATTTGCTGAATTAAGAAGCTGTGGCTCACTTCAATATCAAATGAGCATAAAAGATGTTGAATTTTATAAAGGGCCAAACAATACTACAAATCATGCATGAAAGAAATATTTATAGGATGGAAAGCTAGAGAAATATTCTTACAGTGATGAAACAAGGGTTCCTGATTTCTTAAATAAAGAATATCCAAGCACCATCTTCCAAATGGAACGAGGTGCTAAAGAAAACATGGTTTTAAACCTAAAACAAGTACTTTTCCCTTCTTGCAAATGAAAATCCAGTTATGTGTATGGTGGAAATTTTTTTGCTAATATCCAATAGACAAAAGGAACCAAAAGTAAAACAAATCCAATGAATTATCTAAAAGGATCTAGCCATCCACCTACTCATCAAAGAAGAGTGATGGAATCAGCATAACCAGTACCAGTGCCCGATTCAATAATGATAATACATAAATCTTGTGAAGGACGAGTTGCCTCTTCTTCGTTCTCAAAAGAAAAAACAAGTTCTTATTTTTCTTAGCTCGCTATAAAATTCCAATCTCCAGGAAGCTCAAAACCGCAAATCTCAATAGAATAAAAAGAAACAGCCTAGATATCCCGAGTAACACCGACCAATAAATCAAAGTAAAGAGAACATCCAAACAAGCACTCTTGTTATCATCCGTAAAAAAAAAAAACGAAACCCGAATAGCCAGTATGTTCGACAGCAAAAAGATACCAAATAATTTAAATTTTCGGGAGTAGCACCGTTGCAGATCTCTTCTCCCATGAAGCTAACGGGGCAGACCAACAGAAACGTCCGCGATTATTTGCAAACCAACTTGAAACATCTAAGATCTAGAGAAGCAAGGAATGGGACAAAATGGCACAGAAAAAATAGGGGAAGAGCAAGGGGGAGCACTCTTTACCTATCCTCCGGACACGAACTCTTCTCGCCTCTCGATTCGATGCGGCGGCGACGGAGACTGCGAGGCAGACGGGCGAGGAGTGAGGACCCTCCTGCCAAGTTCTAGAGTTTTTTTTATAACTTAGACCTTAAAAAAGAGGAAAATTAAGCGTAGACCCCTTTCTCAACGTTATCTTTTCGGTTGTCATCGGATAAAGTATGAGGTGGACTTTGCATTGACTAAAAAAATATAATTATATTGAAATTTTTAGACGAAGGTCAATTTGAAAATATAATAAATTCAAGGGTGTTTATGCATAATTGTACCTCTTGATGACTTCTCCAGCGCAAGGCTTTCTACGGCATCGCCGCCTTTGTCTCTCCTCCCACATCGAAGCCATGGCACTTCGCCCTTTTCGCCTCGCCGGCATCGAATGCCGGCGCCATCCTCCTTTCTCTGTATCTCCCTCCGCCGCCTCGTGCTGCTCTAAGCTTCGGTGTAAAATGCCGTCAGCCATCGTCGATGGCGGAGATCTCGAGCAGAAAGGGGAAATCCGCCTCCGCCTCGCCACTCTTTCCCTGCATCCCGTTCCAGTAGAAGCCGCCTCCGATGATTTTCCCTGCGATCGCTCTTCCCTATCGGCCGCCGTCGGACCTCCGTTGCACTCGCCCATCTTCCAGTGGAATCTTGATCGAAGGCACATCCTTCTCCTCAATTTCACTGCTTGCGCTGTACGATTTGGACTTCCGTCGCAGTTTTTCAATTTTGTTAATAAAGATGGGGGAATGATACTTCTTGTTAGAATTTTGCTCTGTGTCATGAAATTTCCTCCTTATCCTTTCCCCTTTCTTCATCTACCTGCAGGCTGCGGTTTCTGCGGCATGGATATTCTTCTCCGCTATTCCGACACTTTTGGTATGCCTCTTAACTAGAAATTTTCTTTCAACAAATAGAGAGAGGCGCAAGGATTACGGTACGGTCCGTTGACATTTGCTTTGGATGAAAGAGCAGGCTTTCCGAAAGGCTGCCGAGTCGATCGAAAAGTTGTTGGATGTCACAACAGAAGAGCTTCCTGATACTATGGCTGCAGTTAGATTGTCTGGCATGGAGATTAGCGATTTAACCACGGAGCTCAGCGACTTGGGGTTAGTTCTTTTCTCTCCCACGCTCTAGAATCTATGATACAACTCAAAACGTACATTTGCAACAAGAAAGTTGATCTACCAACAAGCAAGCATCAAAGAGTTAGGGATTTGTGTGCATTGTCTGAATCTCTGATCTACATGCATCTGTTTGAGTCCGTGTTGTTGGTATACAGCCAGGAGATAACACAAGGTGTCAAAAATTCAACCAGAGCAGTTCGTGTAGCTGAGGACAGGCTGCGCCGCCTCACTACAATGGGTCCGGCAGGTTAGATCACTCTGCTCCTTTTGTTCTAACGATTCAAGAAGTGTTTGTGACGGCTTACGAACGTCGGACGATGTGTTTCACTTCCATCTTCACTTGTTTAGTGACGATGCAGGGAAGAACTCCCCAGAGTGATCAAACTGTGGAAGAGCCTGTGGTCGCTAGAACTGCAAGAAACATGAGAGAGGGAATCGTGAATGGGCGTGTGGCCTTCGGGGTAATCTTCAGCCTCACTCAGGTTTCTCGCTGGGCATTTAACTTTCTGACTTCAGACGCAGGGAAGAAATCATCCGATAAGCAAAGGTAGGCCTAATCTGAAAACTTCAAGGCTTGCACTAGCTGCTGCTCTTGTTTGACATGATTATCAAATAGTTTGCCGCTGCTAGATTGAGCTTTTAGTTCATCATTTTTTATGGATTGAAATCTATTTCCTTTTAAATAGCATGAGTTGCTTGATCAGATACAACTTCTTCGTTATTCTGTCGTTGCATGAAGTTATTCTCAGCTTAATCGGCGTGATTGCATTTAGTGAGCATGTATGCCGGTGAAATTCGCCAATTGATTCCTAATCCTTGAGCGAGGACAAGATATGCATGAGCCGTTGGCTTTTTTTTTTATTAAGAAAGAAGGTACCTTGGTGCATTTCATTTCCCACGAACGTTGGTTGTTAAGTTGGATTGTTATTTTTATTTTTTGATTTACTTTGATAGTCAATGAAAAATTTCTGTAGAACCGGATCGATCCCTCAAGATTAGTCGACCCGAAGGATTGAATATCCGATGCTAATTTTAAAAAATTGGCATACGATGTTTGAATAAATCTTATTCAAGAACATAATTAGGAGCAAAAGATGGAAAGGACGTCTCTTTTTTATGAATCAGCAAAAGGATGTTTTACTTTGATTTGATATAAAATAATATAATTATTCTTTAATACTGTTCTTAGTATTATCTCGTCTATATTTTTCGTTTAATTATGAATCGATCAGGTATGTTATAGTAGTTATGAAATCGTAGCAATTGTAGTACACAATTGTATTGCATAGCTGCTACAACTGAGTTGTCATACAGTTGTAGTAGTTACGATTTTGTAGTTGTCACAACTACAACAATTGTAATATTTATGAAATTGTAGTTGTTACAATATGAAAAATAATTTTAAATAAAAACAACTAAAATTCTTTGGAGTCTTCGAAAAATCTTTAAATGATTTTTTTAATCTAAAATTTGGGTTATTATGGGTTACATCTGGTAATAATTGTAGATCTCTGAACGAGTTTCAATTTGATATATTATACATCTCGTAGTTCAGTTTGAAACAAAAAGTATGACCTCTCAAAGTTTATTTAACATTCATAGTTATAACAATTACGGTTTCGTAATTCTTATAATCATGTAGCGGTTATGAAACCGTAACTGTTACAATTGTGTACCATTTCGTAGTTGTTACAACGCGTTCTCGATTAAGGGTCTTAAAAATAAACTTAATCGGCCAATCCGATCCGAATCGATGCGAAAATTATTAGGTTAGGGTTGAGGATTTTCGGATTCGGATTGGGAATTTTGGATTGAATTGAATTCGGGTCGGATTTGGGTTGATTCTAATTTAGGATTTGAGATTTTTTTTTTAGATTAGATCCAATTTTATTTTAAAAATTAAGATATTTTAATAGAATGTTAATATGATAATGATAATCATAAAAGTAAAAAATTTATTAAGGGAAATAATAAAAAATATTTTTTTCAAGTTATATGGGGTGGGATTCAGGTTTAAAATTTTTGAATTGAGTTCGGATTCAAATTAGGTTGGTGTTGAAATTTTTTTATAATATTTTTATTTTGATCCGATTCAATTCATCCGAATTGATATTTTTATTTTTAGAATTTTGATGGAAAATATAAAAAATAAATAATAATTTAATAAAAAAAATAATGGATAATTATATAGGAGGTAGGATGTCATAAAAAATTAAAATGGTACGTTTCTTCGACCACAATTCGGCAAAACCAGAAACGTCTTTGATCTTTGTCCCCGGAAATAGCCACAGGAGCACTCACCGTCTCGGAGCCCATACTTAGTGGATAACACCTACGGATAGTGTCCGTGATTTTTAAGAAAATCCGAACGGTTCGGTCTTCTCCGGTAATTTCGACTTAATTCTTAATAAAAAATTATTTGTCTATCATAACGTACAATTCAAATAATTCTTCTAAAATATTACCTTTAAAATAAAGGTTATTAAATTTATTATTAATTTAGATTAAGTTGTTAAATTTATTATTATTTACTCTTCAAAATAAAATATTAGAATAGATCATTAAACTCATTAATAATTTTTATAGTAATTTGTTAGTATTATCGATTATATATAGATTCATCATCCAATCTTTTAGAAACACAAAGTTTTGTGATTTGGAGGCGCGCCGCATCGTGTTCCTGCATCCGGTGCCCCAGGGAGGTATTATCCTACCCGAGCTTTAGCCCGGAGCCTATTTTTTATTGTTTATTTTATATGCAAGGATTCATCCGATCAATCTTAAATTCCTTCGTAAGCCCTGGTAGATTGTAAAATGTGGCCAACCAACTTTCTTTCTGTGACATTTTTGAGTAGGTTGGAATATAACGCTTGGACCAGCAGTTGCAGACTCGCACTGCAGACGTACGTTTCAACTATAACTTCCACACACACACACAAACAGTCCTTCACAGTTCATCAAAGATCGATGGTATGTATTGTTTCTCTTAATTCGATCATCGTTAATTTCCAGTCTGATATTAATTTGCTTAATTCAGTCTTTGACGCCGCTACTCGTGAAGTCCACCGCGAGGCTGGTGGTGCTGTTGGTTCGTCGGCCGGCGGCGACGGTGACGACGATACTCTACTACGGCGACGCACTCCCAAGGAACCCGAGATTGCGCCGGCTGGTGAATGGCGAACTGGTGGAGGATGAGAACAATTTCCTCTTCTGCTTCCTCACCAACTTCTTGAAATGTTTTTGTTGATGATTTCACTTCCCAATGCTTCTTCCTTCTTCGTACTGAGCTTATATATATATATAGTTCAGTACAAATCTTTTTTTTTTTGGTCTAATTCCTTATGATGAATGTAACATGTATGAGCAAGAGATTAAGTGTCTAGTCTAATAGGATTTCATTCTAGCTACAAGTACCTATATATGATAACTTAAAATGATATGAACAAGATACTTTTATTTTATTTTTTTTAGAAATAAGTACGTATGTATAAATATACTTTGAGAGTTAAGTACTTTCAAAGTAAAATCAAAGCATACAAGTCCATCTTAGAGTTTGGATCTCTACACTTGAGGTAGCTCCTCCTACATATCATCATCATCAAAACACAATATTTGGGCACATGTCGTCCATTGTGACACATTCAATCACTTACATACTTTCAACACTGAACTCTTTAAGACATTAACACCCACCGAGTAGTGTATTCAACAAAATCATAAAAATCGGTGACATAGAATACCGGATGATCTTCAAAAATCGGGACATCCATTTGCTCAAGCATGATCTAAAAATCAGAACACATGTATTTGAATCTTCCGAAGCATCATCTCCTTGTTTGATGCCTTCCCCTCATAGCAAGACTTGTTGCTGGCCTCCCAAAGCATATAAATCATGCTTGAGATGTCAAGATATTGAGCCTTCGTCTTGCAGTTGCTATCTTTGTAATGTTGTCCAAAAATCTGAAATAACTCATTTAACGTTGAAAAATCATGTTGAATTTTTAACCAATGTTTTACTTTGTCACAAAGAGCCCTAGTGGTGGGGCACTCAAAGAATAAGTGGCCATTGGACTCCTCTCGTTAATGATATAGAACACATTTCTTGTTCTCTTCATAGAGCATCTGATCCACCGTTCATAATTTGGCATATGCTAACAACCATAATATGAAACGATGCTTAAGATACTTTTATTTTAATGTTATTATAGATCATAACTGCTACAATGTGATTATAGCTGATACAATATGTCAACATAAATTAACTTTTTCATTCTAATTCAATTGGATTTTATATAGTTGTTTTTACTAATCTAGTTAAAATTATTCAAATTTGATAAAAACTATCTAACTTAATCAAAATTGCTTTAACATTATTGTAGCAACTATGACCACAATTACTACAATTTATAATAGTTATGTGATGGTGCTTTTTTTTTCACTCGCTCGGGTTCCTTCTCTCTTTTTTCCTCTGAAATTGCGATTGATGTTGGTCCTTTGATGTGTTCACTTCCGATGCCCTATGAATCGAAGCACGTTAGTCGAGGGTCGATGTTGTCGATGTAACCCCTCTAATGGTCAAATCAAGAACGAGTTGAGATGAGAGGTTCATGTGCATGCGCGAAAGAGCTAAAGAACTCAAAGAAGATGAAGAGAATTATCTTTGCGTGCGAGAAGAAAATTATACCTTCCACTTACCGTCACTTGACTTTATATAGCCGAGGGAATTGAGGATGTCCACGTAAGCCGCCACATAAGTCAGGGACAAGTTGAGATGAGAGGCACGCGTGCATATGCAAAAGCGCAAAAGAGTTCAAGGAAGACAAAAAGAGTTGTCTACCATCACTTGACCTTATATAACCAAAGGAAGAGGGCGTCCATGTAAGTCGCCACACAAGTCGGGAACCGCAAGTCAGCTGGCCTAATGGAGCTAAATCAAGTGACAGAGGGAATAACGACGGAGTCGTACACCTAACATGCATGGTTGAGTCGTTAACCAGGTATTGCCTTCATTGCAGGATGCCTTGTCAAGGGCAATTATGCTGCAGCGTACGATGATTGTGATCGTCAAGAGTTATCCAAGGTTGAGATCAAAAAAGATTCATAACCGAGATGTACATAAAGTGGATCTACTCGAGCAACATACTTGCTACAATGTAAAATAAATTATAATAGTTATAATAAAAATCATTTTTAACTTATCAAAATTATAGTAAATAGAACACCGTTATATTAAAATACATTTTATAAACTCGATTAAAATTATTTAAATTCTACAAAGAACCCATGTATAAAATAGTAAAAGAGTAACATAACTAGGATCTCAAGAATCATCGGAGCGTCAATTATTTAATTGAACCGTGCAAGGTTATTCGGACATGAATCATGACTTAAAATTTATTGTTAGGCATGGGGTCAATTGAACCGTGCCAAGTCCATCTATTTTTTAAATAATAATAATAAACATAATAAATATAAAAAAATATTTAATATGTTTTTAATAATTTTGATAAAAAAATAATTTTATTTTTAATTTTTAAATATTAAATAGGACTGTGCATATATTCAAGTTATGTCTAGTTGGGTTAAGTATGATTATTAATTCAATTTATTTTCTCACAGATGGTCATGATTATGATTTCGATTATGATTCAAATTAATTGAAATTAAACTAATTTTTTTTGAATTAATCAAACTGATTAAATTTTTAAATAAAAATTAAATTGATAAAATATTAATTAATTTTATCAAAAATTAAATTAATTAAAATAATTAATTTTTAAAATATTATAGGAGATTTATCAATTAGTTAGGATTTATAGATGCACTTACTTAAGAATTTATCGAATATTTTTTTTATTTTGATTAATTCAGTTTAATTGAATAAAAATTTTAAAATTAAAATTGAACTGAATTATTTATTTTTTTAAAAAATAAAATTTTAAAATAACTAAATTAAATTTTAAATTCGATCTGTTCAATTAATTTAATTAAATTTTTATTCATCTCTAATGCCTAATTCGATCCATGGGCCAAGTTGATCCCACTCGACCCAACTTAAGGATTAGTGCTTAGTATGGGTCGAGCGCACATGATGGGAAGAGATGCAACCATCGATTGTCTAAAATAATTAATGGAGTTTTTTTTGGCAAAAATAAATTTGAAAGCGGTGTCGTATGTTGCTACTATTTTGATTAAAATCAAATTAAATTAATAGAAATTAAATTTAATTTTTTTAAAAAAATTAATTAAATTGATCAAATTTTTAAATAAAAATTGAACAAATTAAATAGATAAAATATCATCAAAAATTAAATTAATTAAAATAATTAAATTTTTTAAATTTTATAAGAGATTTATTGGGAAATTTATAAATTAATTAATTATTTATTAATTTTAATTAATTCGATTTATTTATTTAATCGAATAAAAAATTTTAAAGAATCAAATTAACAGATTTTTAAAAATAAATCAAAATTCCGAAATAACAAGCCCATACGTTGCCCCCTTTTTATTTCGTGCCCCTTTTTGTTTCTCATTTTAGCTTCGACGATTAGGTTTCGCCATGGAGGACGATAGCTTCGACGCCCGAGTCAAACGCCTCTTCGGCTCTCGTCTCTTCGATAGCGTCCCCGAAAACTCCTTCCCGGCTTCTTCTTGGAGCGTCGCTGGTGGCGATGTCGAGCGGCATCGCTGGATCCGAGAGAAACCCGCCGACACCGACCGCGAGAATGACCCCTGCGCCTCCGCATATGATGAAGGCGGTTGCTTCGCGCAGAGATCCAAAAGGGACCGGAAGAGGAGGTCGAAAGACGACCTGGATGGATTCGATGAGGAGGAGGACACCGAAGATAGTGGCGAGGAAGACGATGAAGCCAATGATGAAGACCGAGAGGAGCAGCAGATTAGGGCTTCTGTGGGGCTCGATCCAACCCTCGACCGTGAGGTTCGTCATCTTTAACTTGCTTTGGTTCTTCATTCTGGTTTCCTATTTTCCCTCTATTTGCTTCTGCTGATTAGTATGACAATTGTTCTAACTGTGCTATGATCAATACTAAATCAATATTTTTCTTGTTTTGTGCCAACTTTCATGACCTTATTTAATTTGGATAGGAAAGGTTTGCCCCAGATTGCTTCGAGCCTTGTTTTTGTACTCCTTTTGAACTACTGCAGGTGTGCTTATTTCAGAACCCACGAGTACAGGATTTAAGTCAGGAAGATTGAGGGGGAGACTTAGATGGAGGGGGAAGGGGTACTGGAACTGTTCCCTCAATTCCCTTCTCCATCCCTCAAATCATACCCATTGGATGCTTAAGACTTGTTGGTGAATGCCTTCCTGTAATAATTGCATTCCATGAATGTTGTTTGCTATTATCTGACTAAAAAAACACATTATTAAACAGAACTTACGTGAAGTATAAAATTTGTCTATAAAACAAATATTTAAGCTACACATGAGATGTAATTAAAAGTGATTAGATAGAGCTGATTGACCTTTGTTCAAAGTACATAATTGTGTCTCCCAACATCATTGCATCTATTAGAATAAAGTCAGCTTGATCAAGCAGGAAATCATGCTCCCGGCATCATTGTGTTGCCACTTATTATACACCATCATCAACTAATCAATGGCTTGTCTTTGAGTATCTCAGAGCTATATATTTCAAGAAACTAATTTAATTTTCTGACATTTAAAATAAGTTATGGCTAATAAATCAACACTTTGGAAAGATATGAAAGTAATAGAGGCAGGAGCCATGGTGCCTCTTTCTGAAACCTAAACCTTTGAAAGGGGTGAAAAAATAAAAGAGAGAGAGGAAGGAGAGGGTGAGAGGGAATAGGCTAAAAAAGACATTAAAATATTTTTCCTTTCATTTCCCTTGAAGTAAAAGGAATAGAAAACTAATTACTTCTTTTCCACTTTTCTCCTTTCAATAAAAAAAAACCTTATTTTCTTCTTTCCATAGTCTTTCATATGATATCTACTACCTAGTAGATTCTCCATTCTTTCAATTAAAGGCTCACTAAGTCAGTATCAATGGTAAATCAATTGTTAGTATTTTGTTTGTTTGTGTGGACTGATTTGTTAGCAGTGTGATTGGTCATTCTGGGGTAGAACTAAATATGAGTTTCTCATAGGTTTGTCATTTAACATCTGTATCACATAATGCCTACATTCATCAAAGGCATTTATGTAATTCCAAAGTTAGCAAGTGTCTAAAGTATGATCTCCTGTATTATGTAATTATATGTGGATAAAATAACTGTTTATAGGATGAGTTGAGGATGCTTTTGGTTCTTCATGGCTTCAGATACAGAGGGATACAAATAGGATCAATGTGACTACATTTTACTTCATTTGGCTTATCCACATTGTTAGGCTAAATATAAAAGCAGTTGATGAACATATCAACAGACATTTATAGACCAAATATCACACTAGTAGAAATGCCCATCAAATAATTGGGAAAGCAGTTAATTCCACCTTGTGTGCATGTCAATACAACAAGTCAAGAATCTTAATTATTTAGAACAGATGGACGAATCTTATCCCTTCATTAAATTGAATTCTGGTAATGTTATGACTAATAGTATATGGTTATTTGAAATCTTTTTGATTATTCTAAATAAGTTTTCTTAGGTCTTTTTGTGCCCCTCCTATCTCCAACTTTAATGATCCACTTGTTCCAATTGTAGAATTGTTATTCAACTTTGAACACATTGCCCCATTTTAACTTTTTCCTATCATTGTATCTGATATGGATACACCTAATTGATCCTGGATAATAATATCTTCATTTTTATCTTTATAATAACCTAACACATGCATTTTAGCATCTTACTTTAACTCTTTTCTATATGTTGATTTTTAAGTGCCATGACTTGTCAACGCACAAAATATTAATCATAATATATCTTGGCACTAGTGAGTTTTTGCTCAATCTTGTTACTTTAATTTCTTTTCCCTCCGATCAACAAAATTAGTCGAGTTAATATCCTTGCACCTTGCATAATAACGTTGTTATTCTTGAACGGAGATGATCTCGCTTTCATATAATTGTTTGTTAACCTCTAATAATATATTTATTTGCAGGAGGAGGAGGATGAATATGATATGGCAGCTATGAACTGTAAAGGTACTAGGGATCGCATATACATGAAAGATGTCAATGACTATGGCCCTTACTTGAACTTCCATGCGGCAGTCCCTGATTCCCTTGATGATTTGTCTGAAGAGGTCCATGATTTTAGTAGAGATCCCCGTGCCGACCATTTTGCAGCCAGTGTAAGGCTTAGCGAAGATGTCAAGGCAGTGGGAAATAACCAAATTGCTGAAGATGGCATCAAATTGAAGTCTATTCTGAAAAGGAAAGCAAATCATATCGACTCCAATCCAAAAAAACGTGTTCATTTTGGTCCAGGATGCAACGACAGCAATTTTAAGGCTACTGAAGAACAAGTATCTCTTGTTGCCCCTCAGGTTGTGGAGGCAATGGTAGATGGAGAAAACAATTCACAAATTCCTGAAGACCACCCTAAAATTCCTGATTACTTGAGGAACCCCACCAAGTATACTTGCTACAGTTTGGACTCGACAAATGATGTTGATGATGAAACTAACAAGAAGGCATTTGAAGATTTAAGAAATTCGATGAAGCATTCAAACCCTGCTGAGACGTTGAGCACTTGAGAGTTCTGCAGCACTTCCAAAGTCCATCACTTACACACCTCAGAAGAGATCACAAGGTAATATGGTGATTGACAGCATCTGCCAAACCCGTTCCCCTGGAATATCAATAGACACATCTGAAAATGATACATGTGGAATGGATGAAGATGATACTCGTGTAGGAGAAGCTAGCATTCGTGGAAAAAAAGCTGCTCGCAACTATCGATCAAAGTCATCAGATGATTCGTAACTTCCTTTTGTAATGTTATGTGGTCATGCAGCCTCGCTATGTGGAACAGTTTGTATTCCTTGTGTGACTTTGCTACATGTAGTGTCTAGATGCACCATATGAAGTCTTTTTTATATCATGCTCAAGTATAATTGTTTGGGTTAATAGTTGCTCACATACATGCTACTTTGCATCGTTAGCAGATTTTTCCCTTGAAGAAAAAGCCACTTCTAATAAAGCACGAAGGGAGAATCTGAGGTTTTGGAACTGTGAGAGGGTGGTTTGTTTATTTTCTTTCATCAATGATAAGACATGAAATGAAATGAATCTAAAATTGTCTTCATTTGATTTTGTTTCTGAATTTTTTTTTCTCTTCATATTGTTGCAGGCATTGTCTCTCTATAGTCGTAGGTGAAAGTTGAACTATATTCTCACGAGAAGTTGGATATATTGTCGTTTCTCAAGGTGATGATTTCCTTTGGATTGATGATATGCGCATTAGCAATACTTCTCGAGGTAATTGATTTGCACATTATCAATTTGTATTCCTTTTTTATTCATAATTTTCAAGATATACAAAAATAGTTAAAAGAAAGTTACGATAGTAAACAGTAGAAAGATTTCCTATAACCAACTTTCATGTGACACTCCTACAATTTTGGCTAAAAACAAAAAACAACAGTTAACATGAATTCAGGTTTCGTCTTGTGGCTTCCATTTTCAACAACAGATCTTTAATACCAACTTCCATCCATCCGCACTTCATATTGCAATACTCTCGGTGTGCCATTTCCATACTTTGTAATTCTTTAAGCTTCTCTCCACGTCTTTCCTCCAACTGCACCAGTCTCGACTTCTCAATTCGACTCGCATAGTCTTCATCCATTTTACTGCTCTTCTCCGTGGCTATGTGCCTTAGGTCCAAGGCTTCTTTCCTTGCACTGTCCGCACGTTCTTGGTACATTTTTGCCTCGGCTTGTTTGAACTTGATGACCCTCTCCAGTTCATCAAATACCGGCTTCTTTTCAAAGTCTCTGCCTGAAATTAGACCTGTATTTCTTCCAGGAATGCACGCCTTTTCCGATGGGAAAGATTGCAAATGCTCTTGGTTTAAGCAAGAGATTCCATTAAGCACGAACTGCTTCAGAAGAACACTCTGGAAAGGTGGATCAGATCCATTCTTCATAGAGTTCTTTGAAGTGTGAGCTTGGCATGTTGCATCACTTGGAACCGAATCCACACTTCCAAAAGCAAAACGGCTGCCAATCAAATGGTCTTCGACTTTTGATGAATTCTGAGTGAGTGAACAACGGGGATCGTGAACGAAGGGTTGAGAGCTTGCAAATGAGACAAAAGTTCCAAATCCATCTGATTTTGTTGTCAATGAGGGTTGCTCTGCTTCAGTTTCTGGATCTGGTTCGAGCTCACCTTCTTCCATCTCGCTACTGCTGCTAGGCACTTGTACGCTCCTCCTTTTTGATACCTTGGTAGACTTCGCCTCCAGATTCCTCGATTGGTCGCCGCTGGAGGAGTCCCTGGACCTCAATTTCCCTCTCTGCTCGTCGTGAGAAGCGGCCAGACTCCGTCGATCCGCGGAATCCGAATAGATTAACGGAGATTTCTGCATCCCATCGCCAGCGAGATCCTTGCTCGACCTCCTCCACCACGACCAACTTCCGCCTCCCTCTCTCCTCGACCGGTCCCGCTCTGACCGGAAACCCTTGGGAAAATCCGTCCTCAGCCCGGAGAAGAGATCCGCCTGGTGCTTCTGATCGTAGCTCTTCCTTCGATCGAAATGCTCAGGCTCGTGATCGTAACTCCTCCGGAGCGAGCGCTGTTCGTGGTGCAGAGATCCCGATTTCCGAGCCGTCCGGCCTGGCGTAGGACCGCCGTCGGTGCGAGGACGACGAAGAGGAGCGGTCCTGGCCGCGATCCCTCCGCCGCGGCCACTCCTCGAAGCTCACCATCTCCCCAACGTCGTCCTCCGAGTCTTCCCTGTGCGCCGCCGCCGTCGGCCGTTTCGTAAAGAAAAAATCTGTCCGATTTTCCTGATCGGCAGCCCTAATTGCTCCACTGCTTCACCAGAAAAAGAAGAAGAAGGAGAAGGAGAAGGAAGATTCAAGCTTGTACATATCCACAGTGCATCGCCGTCGCCATCACCATTGCCGTCGCTTTTCGTTCTCTGGATCTCTGAAAGCGAAGCGTGCGGTGGGGGGGCTACTCCGGCGGTGGTTACGCTACTCCTCTTCAAACTTTCTTTCCTGCACTCTTCTTTTCCGTCGTCGTCGACGTCGGTCAACGGAGCATTAATGAAAAGTCGCTGGGAATAATAACTATAAAACCAATTAATTACTAACTTTATTTCGTGGCCGTAGGATATCATCACGGCCGTCCATCTCGGTCGTAGGTGTCCATGCAGAAGGAGCGCAGCGTTGACGGGACAACGGCGGCAGCTCTTTTTGGCTACCTTATTTTTTTTAATTTTATTTATTTATTTTTTTGGTTGAACTGGCTACCTGAATTTTGGATTGATCGTTGGTGGTGGCGCCCGCACGAAGGGCGGGGGCCACAGAGGTCTGTTTAGCTTCGACTCTTGGGTTGTGTTTACTTTGGCGGAAGGAAACCAATTCCGCATAAATGCACGGTTTAATTTCTAGTCCTACCCTCCTCCGTCTCCCAACGTGGGTAGGAGTGCAAACTAAACGGGCGGGGTCAAGGGCAATTGCTTGCAGAAGAGAATACGAAGGTAAGCCATTTGCGAAATTCAATTGGTGTCCTCCTCAAATGGTCGTGGGGCCGACCGTGCTCTGGCCAGTCCCGCATTCACCGTGATTTACCTATCAATTATGATTTTTTTTTTATTTTAACCTTTTATGCAGGATAGAGTGCAAACTAATATAAATAATTTAATTCGATATTTAAAAATATAAATAATTTTAACTCAAATTCGATTTAAATTCAAATTTAATTTGAATTATTCAAATTGAATTATAATTCAAAATAATTTAAATTTGGATTTGATTCAAATTATTTGAATATTAATTTAAATATATTTAAATTAAAATTGTGTAAAAATAATCAGAATTTAATTCGAGTTCAATTCGCGAGTAACTTATGAATAATTGAATAAAATATTTTGATTTGAATTCAACTCAAATTCTATAATTTTAAATATGAATCAAATATTTTTTGAATCAACTTAAAAAGTTCGCAAACAAGCTCAATTAATTTGCACCCTTACCCGTGTAGTTGAAATTTTACAATTTGAACAACTGATATACCATGTCAAGAGCCATTTTATTTTTTAAATTTATTTAATGATCAAAATATCTTTTTGAACGGTCTACGCCAGAATTTATCGGATAATATGATACCTGATAAAAAAATAGTTGAAATTTTACAAGATGAGAGGATCGGAAAAAATATATATATTCCGTCTTAATCAAAATCTAACTAAAAATTAATCCACCAATGGATTATAAATCAACCCTTCCAGTAATTATATATTTAGTAAATAAAAGAAAATATCTCTGCTTGTATACAATTTACCCCTTCCATCATCCATCTTAATCAGAAATATTCAGAAGATAAATCAAGCCATCCATTTTTTTAAAATTAAAAGAAATTAGTCACTAAATTAAACACAAATGTTCCATCTGTTTCGAAGTTTAATGGTTGGGGAAATTCAAATTTTAGACGACTGCTTAATTATGAAGTCTAGATAACAAACTATAATACAAGTCCTACATCAACCCTATTCATCTCCATTGCATTCAACTCGTACCAATTCAAATGAATCAGACCAATTATATCTATGTGGATTGAAATTTGATGATCTATTAGATTTTTTTATTTTATAATTTAGATGTCTAGATTTCGTCTGACTAATCCTAAAAGTAGACGATCTTCTTTGATTCGACTATCCGGATAAATTCGAAGCACAATTCTATGTTATGGGTTGGTATATCTTGGTCAAAAAAGTCAAAATATGGTCCAATTGGAGACGACACGTCGAATATAAGACTTGACTCTAGGGCTGACTAGTTTGATCCTATTTCCTAGCTCCACGTCTAAATTTCACATTCAAATTCCCTACTATAGCCAAGCGGTCAAGCTCCGACTTGACTCCTTGCCTGACTAACTATTTGGTCACCCCTACACCCGACTCTACTGTTAGCTCAGCTTGGGACCTAACACCCGACTCCTCTTCGGGCTCAACTCCAGTTCAGTACCTCACTCTGAGCTACAATTCGACCCCCTAGTCAACCGACTCCATATCCTATTCGACACTTTCCTCGACGTCCTTCCCACTCAGTGTCGTACTCAGTCTCTAGTCAGCTCAGTCTTTTCAAGTCCACTTAGAGCTCTTCTCATTCAGCTCAGTCCCTCCAAGTTTTACTCCTTTCACTCCATCACTCGACTTGTCAAACCACCAAAAGGGCACGTGAAACTATAAAATACGTGAGGGTAGCTCACCTACCTCATTAGTACAACATAATTCATCATGGCAAAGTATGACGTCGTACCAAGAATGGATGATGGAACCCTACACTACTTCGACGGTGATCGGATATTCTCTTTATCGAAGATGAGACATCTTCTTTGATAGGACTGCTCCTCTGATAACTCCTATATAATGTCCCCACCTCTCGCGGACATAGGTACGCGCATATACGAAAACACACACTCTGAGCTTTCTTCTCCATTTTTTATGTGCTTTCTTCTCCATCTCCGGGTTACGATTTAACTTGAGCGTCATAGCGGCTAAGCCAAGACACCCTCTGACCTCTGTTCTCACCCTTTTTCTTTTTCTCGTAGCTTGGTGGTACATCAGAGCCTGGTATCATTCTCTTCTCAGTTGGTCGTGAGTATTGCGTGATTCTACTAATGCACACATAAGTTAGGTGTCTGATGACTCATTCAGAACTATTTGGAATCAGATCATTATATATTTAAAAATTAATTTTTAAATATTCATCTATATTGAATTCACTAGACAGAGACAAGGGGAAATAATGAAGGTGTGGTCGTTGCCTTTTTAATTTTTTAAATATAAATAAGTTTTTTTAACTTCTCTCTCTTAATATGATTCTCTTAGCGGTCGATTTATTTTTTTTTACGATCAAATTAATTTTAGAAGTAGACGCTCGATCTTATAAAAAATTTTCATTGACCACTAAAATAAATTAAAAAAATATAGACATTCATGACTCGATGATTCAATATTACTGTAGTTAGAACTCTATAGGAGTTTGATAATATTCAATATGAAAATCGAATGTTCATTATATGAATTATTTATTTTGTAATTTATTATGGTATCGTGTCCTGTGACATAATCTAATATATTATTGCAACTTCTTATCGTACCCTTAACAGGTACAATAATCGTGGTGGTCTAAATCGTACTGTTATTGACCTTAATTTAATTTGTAGGATAATGTCTACACACTCTTCAGCATTGAAATGAATTCCATTCATGATTATTTATGAAAAAATAAATTAAAAAATTACAGTTGACTATAACGGGAGAGAATATTATCTCGCTTCACCAAGATTCGATCCTTGTTCATTTTAGTAAGTCTGTCCAATCGTAATGGTTGGATATGGACCTTAACGCTCTGTTTGGAACCGGTGAGGGACGGTTCATTAATGGAAGGGGAAGGAAGGGGAAGGGAGGGGAAGGGAAGGGAGGAGAAGAAAAGTAATCTTGTTTGGGAGGAAAAGAAGGTTAAAAGGAAAGGATTTAAAAGTTAAAAATATAAAAGGTCATCGACGCCCTTCCCTCCTGACTCCGTGGCCGACCTCAACGACATTGCCCTGCAGATGGCGGCGGCCGCATTTGGTCGCGAGTGTGGAGAACTCCACCAGCTTCAACCGCGACTTCGTGGAGGAGTCGATCGCCCTCCTCGACCTTCTTCCGCCGTGGAAGGAGATGGAGGAGGAGATCCCCCGGTGGCCTTCTTCATTCCAAGCGATCGCCGCTTCTCTTCTTCGTCCCCTGAGCTCCCGCATCCGGCGACCACAACCCGGAGCGCCTCTTCCGCCAATTCGACCTATACTAGGTCGTCCGCAACCTCCTGCCTGAGCTCGATCCCCTACTCTGCGACGCCTACTCTTCCGAGCTCCTCGGCAACGTTGTCACCGTGCACAAGACCCTCACCGCCTCAATCCCGCGGTTCTTCGTGGACTTGCAGAATCAGATCCAGCTCGAGCCGGTCAAGGCCGCCGTCCCCCGAGGTGATGCCCACCCCCATGATGGCGGCCCGTCGTGGTCGTGCCGCTCTTTCAGTGAGTTTTTTTTTTTCTCAGCAATTTTTTCATTCGCTGTTTGATCCATTCTTTGCCGGCGTCTCCATCGCGGCCAACATCTCCGGCGGCGTCTCCATCGCGGCCTCTTCCCCGATCGGTTTAATGGGTAAAATTGGAATAAACATGAGTAATATTTGCTTCCCCTTCCTTACACCCCGATTTAGGGTGTAAGAAATTGTGGTTATTCATGAGCATGGAAGGGGAACACTTCCCCTTCTTTCCCCTTCTTTCCCCTTCCCCTCCTTACCTCACCCCATCCCAAACAGAGGTAAATTTTTTTTCCCCTTCCTTACCTTTCCCTCTTTTCCCTCACCTCCTCCCAAACAGATAAAAGTCAAAATTAACTTTAAAATCGAAATTTACATTTCGCATAGATAGATCTAGACTATTAATTTATTCAAAATTAATTAAGAGTGAATGAGAAATTAATTATTCAAAATCAACAAAAAATTGGATATTATAGAAAGAAATGATAAAATTTGATAAAATTTTTTTCCGTTATTAATGTTATTATGTTAATAAAATTAATACAAAAGCTCATATACTTTTTTAAATCATCGGCACAGGTGATCCTACTTTACTTTTAAAATTATTAAACTATACAACAATTTTTCAAAATACAAAATAAAATAATAATAGCTAACTTGTTAATTAGATCGCTCGACCATTGGTCGGCGCCATCAGCGGAAATCTATCACCTGCGCGCCTTTTTTTTTTTAATTTATTATTTTCTATTATATTTTGATTAATCTACTCGAACTTGCGCGCGTTTTTTTTTGTTGTATGATCATTATTATTTTCTGTTATGATTTTTTATTTTAAAATAGAAAATTAAATTTAAATCCAATTATCCATTTAATTTATGGACAGATGCGCGCAGTTTATTTTGAATTGTTTTAAAATCATTATTATTTTCTGTTTAATATTTTAATTTTAATTTTAAATCCGGACAGAAATTTATTGTGACAAAAAAATTTATTTTTATATTTTTTATAAAAAGACCGGCACCTGCGCCCGTTTATTCCGAGGAAATTGGAGACTGCCGATTGCTGAGTGAGAGAGCGAGCGATTTGTTCATCTCCATCGGCAAAGCATTAGGCCAGTCCCGTGACTCCGACGACGTTCTCCATGACGACCTCTTCGCTCGACCACTGGCGGGGCTTCTTCCGGGCGGCCGGCGATTCAGACATCTTCCACGTCATCCGACAAGCCATACGCGTCGCTGCCTCCGATCACCCGGACGAGTTCAAGAGCCGGCGGGATGAGATTGCACAGATGCTCTTCGCCGTGCCTCACCCGTCGAGGGCCGCCGAGGAAACGCCGCCGTCAAAACAATCGAGGTGAAAGCGATAGAGGACAAGGAGGATGACGGCCGTGGCAACGCCGTCAAAGCTATCGAAGTCAAATCGATCGAGGAGAAGGAAGATGACGGCCGTGTCAACGTCATCAAAGCGATCGAGGTCAAAGCTATCGAGGAGGAGGAGGACTCTGGCCGTGGCAACGCCGTCAAAAGCGGTGGTGCTTTATTCCTGCCACTGACTCCCTCTGAGGAACAGAAACCAGAGCGTGCTGCTGTCGCCGTTGATGAAGAACAAGCAGATACGATGAGGCGAGAAACCTGGAAGTTACTGTCAGTTTCAGAAAATGGCAAGATTCGTTTTAAAAGATTTCTCCATGACCAAACGAAGCCATCGGAGCCACAAAGAACATCGACAGAGCATCCACCAGAGCCTCCTGTGATTGCACCTGAGCCTAGCAATCAGGAAGGGTCGCTTCCAACATTCACAGAGCATCAACCTGAGCCTGATCCTGTGATTGCTCCATCCACAAGACATCCACAAGGCAGGTCACAGAGAACATCCACAGAGCATAAACCTGAGCCTCCTGTGATTGCTGTTGCTCTACCTGCAGAGCTTCCCAGATTGCCAAACATGCTTCTAGATGTAAGTTTAGCCGTTAAGTTTCTCACTTAATTTATATCTAGCTAGCTAGTCGTTTAAAAAGAATTATCAATTGTACTTTTTTGTTTTGTTTTAACAATTCAAATGCCTTGATCAGGACGCATCGCTTCGATCTAAGCTGGAAGCGTCAAAGCGCAAGCTTCGCGAAGGCTACCAACAAACTGAAAACGGTACGTACGTTGGATTCAATTTACTTATTTATTTCTGTGTTGAGTGTAGTGAAGGAAGAGTCGTAGTGACATGCATATTGACTTGATATATGCATTGCAGCGAAAAGGCAGCGAAAGATACAAGTAATTCAACCTCGAAATGTACCCAAGGACAGCGGTAAAAGGCCTCCCTTGTTTAAGAGCTTGGGAACTTGGCTGCGATAATTCCATCTTTCAAGCTGCTTCATGAGCTCCAGTTTGCTCGCTCGCTCGCTTCTGCACGTGAAATCTTGATGTGTACAGGAATTGAACCATCCACCACTTATCGCTAGCAAACTAATTAGCTATTTGGTCTATATATGTTTTCTTTTAGAACATGCACGTACTTACGTTTTTGTTTCTGGATTTGTTTGTTCTAAACAATTTCATTTCATTTAACAATAATTAGTTAAGATTTATTTATCATCATCGTATATATGATGAGTGCTCAATTACCTTAATATGATTCATGGAGAGTTTTGTTGAGAATAAAACGCTAATTAACAAAGAAGCTAGCACTTGTAGCTAGAAATAGCGAACACACTACTGCCCCCATTGTATTGTTTGTTCATTCTATCACAATGGGCGAAAGTAATGATTTGGTTATTTTGTTTCCAAGCTTGGATGGTCTTTAGGTCTTGTGTATGTTGGTTGGGCATTTTGAAGATCCATCAACGATTCTATACGCCTAGAGATTGGGATGCAAGTGAGTTCAAGGCCCAATTTAATTTGATGCTTCAAATTCACTTCTAACATCATTGCTATTGTTATAAAAGAAACCGTATTTAGAGGAATTAGTTTTTTTACCTATAATTCATGTTAAAGTTTGATAGTATTTTTTTCTAATCAACACTAGTTGTGATCATTTTATCAATCAAATACATCTCAGTCAAGTTTGATAGTATTTGTTTTTCTCTAATCAATTAACTAAGCCACCATGTGATCATAACCATGGGACATCGATTACATAATTATAAACTAAGACCATGATAATTAAGAACCATGATCCAATATTCCATTTGGCTAGCAAGATGACACATTAGTTGTTCCACAAGGGTACATACATAGAACCTCCCTAGCTATATATCATAGAGGACTAGCAATGTTTACATGAGATGTTAATTAATGCCCTATTCTTTTCTGCAGCAGCAATGCTCAGTAATTAATATTGAGTGAGAGGACAACAGGACCACAATTCCACAACACAATTAATTGAATGGAATTGAATGGGCACATGCATGGACCACAAACTAGCTAGCTCAACTTTTGCTCCTAGGGTTTTGCAAGCACAAGCTCTAGGGTTTACCATCAAGGCCATCTTTGCATGGGGAATTGGCACTAGACCATATAGACATCCAAATTAAAGCAGTGAGTGATGGTCATAAGAACCTTAACAGTTAGAATTTAGGGCAACTAATTTAACCATGAAGATTACTGTAAATTTTGTGTCATTTTGACAGGAATGTGTTCAATAGTAAACATCTCACTGTCTCCTCCAATCCTATGCCTTGCAGCAGCTGAATGCATGCCACCCTATACTAAGTACAACCAGACCCTAAACCCTAATCAGCCATGTAGCACTGCAACCCTAAAGTAGTGTTCTAAAACCAGATTCAGATGTTGAGCATTGAATGGTTCTTAATTATTGAACTAGCTCCGAATTTCATTTTAATAAAAATTCCTACATTCATCATCCCAAATAGGACGAATATCCTTGAGGATAGGCACATCACTTGGTCTCCTATAAATTCCTCTTTGTTACTTATTTACTATTGCCTTTGTCTTCGTCAAGACATAATATTTTATTCCTTGTACATCTTGCAACAACAACCATAACTCCACCATTTCATTCTTTCTTCCCCCTCTACAAGTCCCTCCCTACTGCTTGTGCGGCATGAGTCACATAATCCTCCTACTGCTTTACCTTTCTCTTTCTATCTTTTGGTGATTTAGTGTTTTTGTGCCTTTAGTTGGGAAGTCTCTTCTTCATCTACGGGTTTACCAAGTTGCACCCTGGTGCATGCAACTGTTGTTCAGGTTTTGAGAGGTTCTCCAAACAAGATTTTAACTTCCTTTTCTTCTTTTTTCTTTCAATAGGTCAAGGTTTCTCATCCAAAAGGCTTATGCTTTCCTTTCTTTCTTTTGCTTGTTTGTTTCATCAGAATCATCTTTTTCCCCTACAATTATGATCAGTATATATTGGTGCTGACCTAGATTCTCATGTGCCCCTTGTTCCCTCAAACAATTAACTCTATCTCTCTATCTCTCTATCTTTAGATGTATGTTTCTCTATATCTTTAGATCTCCTTTTTCTTAATTTCCTTAAAAGTTCCAAAAGCATTTTAAAAATGTCCTGGGGAACGAGTGAAGCTGCCAGCATGATCTAGCTCTGAATCGCCACAACATAAATCGGCTTGTCGATCGATCGGTTTGATCGTTGCTAGGTCATGCTGTGCCAGCCTCACTCCTTCATTTGTTGACATGCATGCCCAAGAAGGTGAAGAACAAGATGCCTGGATTAAAATGTAAGTATATATGTTCCTTTTCATTTCCTGATCGGGTTCCTAATATTCTGATTAACAATATTTAGTCTGATTTTTCTGATCCAAAATCTTATAGTATGGTATATCTTCAGATCCTTGCAGATGGAGAAGAAATTAAATGACTTAATTAATTTCATGTTTGTCAAAAAGACACTAGTTAACTGTATAAAGATTAATTAATCTCGATCAAATGTCGACAATTAGCTTCTTGTTTTAGATTATTTTTCTCTTTTTTTCCATTTAAATTGTCTTATAATTATCATGTATAATTCATTAATGGCACATCTATAATAGACTTACTTTTGAAAAGATGTTAATAAGCAAATCATTAATTAGTTAGGGCCGGGTTCTTATGTGGAATAAATACTTTAAAATTTTCATATCCTTCATTTCAATACAGGTAATAAACATATCATTAATATATTAGGAACAAATAAATTAAAGTTCTATCATAGCTAGGGGTTCTTTTGAAGTAAAGTGTATATAATGCTATTTTTTAAATAATTTTATTATCACCACAAAAAAATCATGAAATAGCGACGAAAATAGCGACGGAATTTAATTCCGTCGCTATAATTAGCGACGGAATATTTTATTCCGTCGCTAATGTTATAATTAGCGACGGAATATTTTATTCCGTCGCTAATGATATAATTACCGTCGCTAATTAGCGACGGAATTAAAATTCCGTCGCTAAAAATGATTTTTTTAAAATTTTTTTCTTTAAATTAGCGACGGAATTTTAATTCCGTCGCTAAAAATGATTTTTTTTAATTTTTTTCTATAAATTAGCGACGGAATTTTAATTTCGTCGCTAAAAACGATTTTTTTTTTTAATTTTTTTTCTGTAAATTAGCGACGGAATTTTAATTCCGTCGCTAAAAATGATTTTTTTAATTTTATTTTCTTTAAATTAGCGACAGAATTTAATTCCGTCGTTATAATTGCAATTTAGGGTTCGGGATGTTGGGTTGCAAAGGTGCAAACATAGTCCCACATCTAAAACACATGGGAAAGATCATAAGTTTAAAAGGATGGAAAGTATCTCCATTGGAATGAGGCCTTTTGGGGAGAGCCCAAGAACAAAGCCATGAGGGCTTAGGCCCATAGTGGACAATATCATGCCATTGTGAAGATACGGACATCTTTTTGGACCCAACAATAGGTATCAAGAGCAAGGCCGCACTTCACCGGACTAACCGCCGGATGAGCCATGATCCGGATCTAACCATGTGAGTTGAACCTTAAAAACAAAGGAAGTAGGGGCTCCCGTGTTTGAATCAAGAGGACCAGACACCGGGCAAGAAGTCCTAGTAGGTCGGGTAGACCGAGAGGCATGAAGTCCTGGTTGCGGCTGGGCAGGAAGTCCTAGTAGGTCGGGTAGACCGAGGGGCATGAAGTCCTGGTTGCGGCTGGGCAGGAAGTCCTAGTAGGTCGGGTAGACCGAGGGGCATGAAGTCCTGGTTACGGCTGGGCAGGAGAGTCTAGTAGGTCGGGTAGACCGAGGGGCAGGAAGTCCTGGTTGCGGCTGGGCAGGAAGTCCTAGTAGGTCAGGGTGGACCGAGGGGCAGGAAATCCTGGTGGGTCGAAGATTCAGACATCAAACGGAAGCTTTCCGTTTGAGGGGGGGTCTGTGGTCCTTTGTTTGAGGGGGAGATTGTTGGGTTGCAAAGGTGCAAACATAGTCCCACATCTAAAACACATGGGAAAGATCATGGGTTTAAAAGGATGGAAAGTATCTCCATTGGAATGAGGCCTTTTGGGGAGAGCCCAAGAACAAAACCATGAGGGCTTAGGCCCAAAGTGGACAATATCATGCTATTGTGGAGATACAGACATCCTTTTGGACCCTACACGGGAGTCCCGATTTTTTTCTTCTCCGCATTCTTTCTCTGATCTCCGTCCGGCGTTCTCCCTCTGCCGCTCCGTCCGGCGTTCTCTGCCTCTCCCTCCAGCGCTCTCCCTCTGCCTCTCCGTCCAGCGTTCTCTGCCTCTCCGTCCGGCGCTCTAGCTCCCTCTACCGCTCCCTCCGGCGTTCTCTGCCTCTCCCTCCGGCGCTCTCCATCTGCCTCTCCCTCCGGCGCTCTCCCTCTGCCTCTCCGTCCGGCGTTCTCTGCCTCTCCCTCCGGCGCTCTCCCTCTGCCTCTCCGTCCGGCGCTCTAGCTCCCTCTGCCGCTCCCTCCGGCGTTCTCTGCCTCTCCCTCCGGCGCTCTCCCTCTGCCTCTCCGTCCGGCGTTCTCTGCCTCTCCCTCTGGCGCTCTCCCTCTGCCTCTCCGTCCGGCGCTCTAGCTCCCTCTGCCGCTCCCTCCGGCGTTCTCTGCCTCTCCCTCCGGCGCTCTCCATCTGCCTCTCCGTCCGGCGCTCTCCCTCTGCCGCTCCCTCCGGCGTTCTCTGCCTCTCCGTCCGGCGCTCTCTCTCTGCCTCTCCGTCCGGCGCTCTCCCTCTGCCGCTCCCTCCGGCGCTCTCCTTCTGCCTCTCCCTCCGCGCGCTCTCTTGGTTGCTCTGGCAGATCCTCGCGGCAAAGTCTCCTCTGGCGAAATCTCCGCCATTTTTGCTCCGGCACAGTCTCCCCTCCGGCAGATTCTCCCCAAAGGTAACCCCTCCGATCCGGCCATTTTTGCTCCGGGGGCACAGTCTCCTCCGGCAGCTTCTAAAAGTTGATTTTAGGGTTCCAAATTTGCATTTCTTTAGATATAACTAAGACTAATTTAGGACTTGTTCACTGTGTGGCACACTAATTGCCGTTGCATGCTGTCATTTACCCACGTAAGGCCATTTCTTAGACCAAACGATCAGTTGTTGCAAAACTCTAAAACTGATTGTTGGAAAGTTGTAAGTGGTGTCGGTGCATGGATGCATTGGTATAACAAACCCATGTTAAGTTCTCATGCCTTGTCATTTTCATTTGAATTGCTCTTGCCTTTGGACAAACCTTGTATTCACTAACCACTTTGGAAACAATCTGTTGGACAAACCTTGTATTCTATTTGCTTAATGCTTATTGCTTCATTTCTTGACTGAACTTTGTTATAGCAATTGTTTCTAGAACTTCTCGTTGTATAACTCAAACCGGGTAAAAGGAATCTCACTACAATGGCTAATAAATTCTATCATGTGGAAATCAAATACAGAATTAACAAGTGGAGATATTTAAGCAATTCTATATGTAAGTTGAAGGATGAACCTGTAGCGTGCCAAGTCCTATAGCGTGCCAATTAAAACTCTATGAGAAACTGCAGAATTTTTGTTTACTGGAAAGCAGAGGTTTAATAGATTGTATGCACATGCCACTAAGTTAATAGGTCCCAAAATGATTATTGGTTGTGCAGGAATAATCCTACTAACATTCACACACACTTATAGTAGTTAAAACATTTTTAAAAAAATGTTTATTCTTTTAGTATTGGTTGTGCAGGAATAATCCTAGGAAAGTTGCTTCGCTTGAAAGGTTATTTAAGGACGCTCAACAAAGAGAATTTTTGTCACATTTCGGAATGTGCACGGAGAGCAAAGGAGGAGTTGGTGGCGGTTCAACAGGGTATTCTTGATGGCGGTCCAGCACCTTTGGAGTATAGTAGTATTCGGAAACAAGTTAATCTCTTAGCCGAGGCAGAAAGACAATTTTATCAACAACGGGCCAAGAATGTGTATTTAAGGAGTGCGGATAAGTGTACCAAGTTCTTTCATGATGTGGTAAAGCGAAACAATAAGCGTAATGCTATTATTACACTCCTAAAGCGAAACGGTGATCAAACGGAGAGTATAGAGGAGGTTGCGGAGGAGTGCATGGATTATTTTCATGGTTTACTTGGACATGTTGGAGAGGGCAGCAACTTGGGCGACATGGACAACATGGGTCGGACACTATTGAGGAGCCAAACTAAGGGACTTTGCAAGCCGATGGAGGTGGAAGAAATACGGGCTGCCTTGCACGACATTGGGAGTGGAAAAGCCCCGGGTCCGGATGGATATGATTCAAAAAATTTTCTCTCTGCTTGGGATATTGTTGGCAACGATTTAGTTGCAGCTGTGTAGGAATTTTTTCAGAGTGGCAAACTGCTCAAGCAATGGAATCACTCCTTGATTTCACTTGTGCCAAAGGGTGATCATACGGTGAGTGTTATGGATTTTAGACCAATCTCATGTTGTAATGTGGTTTATAAAATCATCTCAAAGATACTTGCTGGGCGATTAGCGGTTGTCTTAGAATTCTTATTAGACCCGGCACAAGTGACTTTCATTAAGGGAAGGTCTATTGGTGACAATATCTACTTGACTCAAGAGTTGCTTCGTAAGTATGCAAGGAAGCGGGTTTCTCCTCGGTGCATGATTAAAGTGGATTTAAAGAAAGCATTTGATATGTTTATTAGGAATTCCTTCTTTCGGCACTTGTTGATTTTGGTTTTCTCCAACAATTTTGTAATTGGATTAAGGAATGCATTACCATGGTTTCCTACTCTATATCTTTGAATGGTGGGGTGTATGGTTTCTTCAGTGGAAGGCGTGGCCTTCAGCAAGAGGATCCACTTTCTCCTTTATTATTTGGCCTATGCATTGAGGTATTATCCCGAAAACTTTGTAGCATTTCCGCTTTGACTACTTTTCATTTTCATCCGATGTGCAAGGAGGTTGGTCTCACACACCTTGTATATGCGGATGATCTCATGCTATTTTGTCGTGCGGATGAGTCTTCTATGCAACATTTGAAGGATTGCTTGGATTTCTTTGGGGAGGTATCGGGTTTACGAGCTAATCCGCAAAAATCACAGATTTTCATGGCTGGTGTAGAGGCTACTCTCAAGAATCAATTACTTCAAATCATGGGCTTTCATGAAGGCTCCTTTCCCTTTAGGTACTTGGGCATTTCCTTAGCGGCGGAGAAGCTTCGTATTGCTAATTATGAGCCACTTTTGGATGCTATCACTCAAAGGATTAATGTGTGGCCCAAGCACACGTTATCTTATGCTGGTAGATTGGAATTGGTGGGCACAGTTCTTCAAGGTATGGTATGTTTTTGGCTATCTATGCTACCAATTCCAAGTGGAGTAATTGAAAAGATCAAGGCTATTTGTCAAAGTTTTGTGTGGTCTTCTAAGTGACCTCCTATCTCTTGGTCTAAAATTTGTCTATCAAAGAAGGATGGAGGCTATGGTCTTCGAGATCTTCACGCATAGAATGAAGCTTTGCTAAGTAAGATACTTTGGGACATACAATCTCGGAAGAATTCTCTATGGGTGAATTGGATGCATCATCATTATGTTAAGAATGCAGATTTTTGGGCATGGAATGCAAAGCTTTCGGATTCTCCTCTTATTAAAAGACTTATTGAAATCTGAGATAAGATTGTCCACAGATCGAATGATGTGGGGAGGGCTAATATAGCTATGATAGATTGGTTTATTGGTGAAAAAAAGGAGTTTCTAATGCTTATTTTTTTTCATGCCACGAGGTTTGGAGGTAGCTTGGAGTCCAGTGGTGTGGAGGCCAGAAGTTATGCCTAAACATCGGTTTATCTTGTGGATGTTAGCAAATGGGCACTTGAGGACTAAGGATCGCGTGGAGTATGAGGCTAACAAGTTATGTGAGTTATGCCAACTTCATGAAGAAACCAACCACCACTTATTTTTTGAATGTCCCAAGATTTGTGAGGTATGGGGCAAAGTCAAGCATTGTCTTGGTATTGAACAAAATTTTACTTCTTTTGATGAGATGCAGCAGGTTCTTGGACGACATTACAAGAATGGGCGCCGAAAAATCAAGGCGTGCTACCTCGGCATCTCTAGCTTGATATACTATATATGGGAGGCACGTAATCGAAGGTGTTGTCAAGGCATTATCCCGAATTTTGATTGAATTTTTCGCAAGGTGCAGGTCCATGTGTATCAGTTTGTAGATCTTAAGCCACGGTAGTATCCAAGTTGCCGGTGGCTCTGTTCCTGAGATGAGATTGATTTTGTGGTCTGTAGTGCTTTGTATGGCCCATAAATGGACATGTAAGTGTTGTGATGTAGGGACATGTGAGGCTATGGTGTCTTGGTATTGGTGGTGTCATGAGTTTGATGTAGTTTTTGTATGATTGGTCATATATGCGTGCCTAACGGCTAGTGTTGTCTAGGCTATGATGCTGATCTTTTGATTGTACATTTAAGAGGTCTAACTTCTTTTTTATTTTATCTATATATATGAACCATTTTTTCAAAATAAAATTCATTAGATTTCTTTCCTAAAAATAAAATTCTAGCATAAATTAATGACTTATATTATATCTATGCATATTAAAAGGATGATTTCATTAATTTATTTACTCAATTAGTAATAATATAAATAAACATGAAGAAGGAGTTTAATTCAATATAAAATCTCAAAATATAACCTAAGTGAGTTTTAAAAAAACCATAAAGCTACCCTTAAAAGTTCATTATAATATATATATATATATATATATATATATATATATATATATATATATATATATATATATATATATATATGGGCGGCGTGTTTGAGCGTCTCCTGCGCGTCTGCTGACGTGGCGCGGATGACGTGGAGGTTTAGCGTCCGTGGCTGTCTTTGCGTGCGTGGCAACGAGAAACCCCGCGGTGAAATCCCGAAACCCAAAATTGAAACCATCGCGCGATTTAGGTTTTCCTCCGCAACTCCGCACCTCCTCGACTCCGGACCTCCGACCCTCTTCTTCCTCGCCGAAGAAATCCCGCCTCTCCTCTTCGTTTGCCCTAAACCTCCACGCCGCCTCAACGCCGTCTTCTTCCACGCGCCGACCCTCTTCTTCCTCGCCGCGGCTATCCTGCCTCTCCTCTTCGTTTGCCCTAATCCTCCACGCCGCCTCAACGCCGTCAACCTCCACGCGCCGACCCTCTTCTTCCTCGCCGAAGCTATCTCGCCTCTCCTCTTCGTTTGCCCTAAACCTCCACGCGCCGACCCTCTTCTTCCTCGCCGAAGCTACTGTCGGCTAGGGTTTTACTCCCGCCGCCCGCGCTACTCGCCGATCCTCCTTTTTGCTGCTCGCCGATCCTTTCTGCCAAGCTCGGTACATCGTTCCCGTTCTATACCCAGTACCAGCTCGCCTTCCTCCTCCCCTGTCTCCGTTCCCAGTACCAACTCGCCGAATCGTTTAGGTAAGGATTTGGACCTGGACTAATATTTGTTGTTTAGGTTAGATTGGTCCTTGTTTGATTTGTGGAATGATTGCCTATTCTGTATTAATACTTGTTGTTCATATTAAATTGGTCTGAGTGTTCCGCATCATCGGAACACTTGTATTTGAGGGATTTGAATAGGGATGTTAGTGAACTTATACTGCTTAAATAGGGGATTTATGGACCAAGACATTACCTTCGTTTTTCCTGTTTTTCATTAATCTCATTTATACGTGTTGTCACAGGTATAAGTGTTCTCCAAACTTATACACGTAGCAGAATGGTAAGTCATTTCATTTTAATTTTGACTTAATATCTTGGTTATATAATAATTTGAATGTATTTTTTGATTTAGGGAAAAACATATGTTGTTTTTGTTGGACGTCAACCGGGGATATATGACACTTGGCTAGAAGCATCTAACCAAGTTAATGGCTTTAAGGGCGCTATACACCAGTCCTTTAAGAGTAGAGAGGAGGCAGAAAAAGCATTTCAACTAAATGTCAATAAAATTTCTACCCCCACTTCTGTTACATCCACTCAGAACAAAGTTTCTAATACAACTTCAGCTTCAGTATCAAGTTCGTCTTCAAAGAGAAAAATGTTGCGATCAGAAAAATTTATCTAAGATGAAAGAAGCTGTGGAAACTTTGGAAGAAATAATACAACAAATAGAGGCTCTCCAATTTAGTGATGATGAAGATTAGAGCAAATAGTTTCTGGATTAGCGTGTCAGATATTGTATCTTGATGATGATGATGTTTGTGGATTATGGACTGGTTTAATGTTTTGTAGCATCTGATATTTATTTGAACTAGCAAATATTATAGAGTTCTTTATGTTGTTTGGTGTCTGCAATGCTCTTTAATATCTTATATAATAATTGTACTGACTGTTAAACATTGATGAATGAAAATGTTTGCTGGAAAAAGATGAGTTTGCTGGATATAAGTTTAACATTGGTGTCTGCAATGTCAATAAAATGTTTGCTGGATATAAGTTTAATTTCTGGATTGTTTCTCCGTGTTTTAAGCTAAACAGAAATAGGAAAAAGCAAACTTACCATTTCTCCGTGCTTCCCGTGTGATAACAAACATGTCGGGAAGCCTGTTTTGGCTCAAGGAGACGACGGAGATTGCATTTCCATGGGATTTCACTGCGTGCATGGAGCACAAGTGGCAATAGTATGAAGGTTTCCACTCTCAGCAAGTTGAAATTGAGCTCATCAAACATTCCAAGCTTGGTGTATCCGAGCTCATCAAACATTCCAGACTGGTCATTTCCACTCTCAGCAAGTTGAAATTGATACTCTGTTGCAGTAGGCATTTGACAGCTAAAGAAGTGCTAGGTAAATCTGTAAATCAGTGAGCGCATATGCAAGTTGAAACCGATACTTTTCTGTTGCAGTGCATTCATATTCATTTTACCAAATGCAAAGGAACCAAAACATGCAAGTTACCAAAAATGTGAAGGCTCCAACAATTCTCAGTCATGAATAAATTTAAGAAGAGAGCTCTTAAGGTAAAACAGTAAAGTTCAGGCAAAGTTCCATTGCTACGAGTTTCTTTACAACTTAAAACTTCAGGCAAAATGCCCACTTCTTTAACATGCAGTAAAGTTCAATTTCCACATCTTTACAATTTAAGAAGAGAGCTCTTAAGTTCAATTTCCACATCTTTAACATGCAGTAACTTTAAACTAAATAAAGTATTTAACATTGCAGAACTTTTAAGGTAAAACAGTTGTTCCATTGCTACGCTGTGCACCAGTTGTGCTCTTTTACAGGTGGACCCCTGATTGCAAGTCCATTGGCATTGTAAACAGTAATGGTTTCATGAATATATCCATGTGGATTCACATAAGCATTGAGAGGGCCATCACTGGAGAAGGGAAGTTTCTGCCTCGTAGCTTCTCTAGCAGCTCCTGCCTCGTAGCTTCTGACAAGGGAAGTTTGCTGGCAATATAAAATGACAGAAGATCTGGTTTTCTTGCATGCTCATCCAAGCTTGGTTTCCCTATTACCTTTCCCCAAAGAACAAAAAAAGCATCCTGCATATATTAGCAGTGAAATGGATTATATTAGTGGAAACTATGGTTTGCCACGATCATAGATCCTCGATCAGAATACCTTCAATGTTTTTTTATTCCTATTCCAACATATGTGAAACAACTAACTGATATAGCTTCCTTAGCTAGAAACAGAACTATCAGGAAAATCTCTGTTCTTGAGATGCTTGAAAAGTATTATGATTTGCATTACTGCAAAAGCAACCTTCTAAACTTACATTAGTATATATAGTAAGAGTTTTGCCAGACAGAAATTGCAACTTCTTTGATTCTTCCTAATTAGAAACATAAAGTGAGATTTCTGGATGTTTATCTCGGGTTTTGTTGTCCTGTATTAGACAATTGGACATATAACAAATTAGCTGGACTTAGGGCTTCCATGCAATGTCACAAGTAAAATTTAAGAGAACAAGAGCCAAGAACGGAATCACATTTCATACAGTCAGCATCTTTTTAAGCATCCTACAACTTGACATTCTGATACTATAAAACTCTTCTACTTTATTATTTTAACTCCAATCCTTCATGTTGTTAATTCATTTCTATTTGAAAGGGAAAGAGAGAAGTATTTACCATTTCTAGCTTTGCCTTTAATTTGCCAGGAGTGTCAGTGTAAAAAAAAAAAAGGAGAACTAGTATTAGACAGGAGCAGTGGCCTTACACATCTTTTTGAAACCAAAATCATTAGGAATCACCGTATAGAATTCCCTGCATAAATAAATCTTAGAAATATGAGAACAGATATTTACCACTGTAACTAAAAAGAATAATAAAATGCAGAAATTGACAGGTGAGAACAGTTAGACTACCACATTAAGTAAACAAAAAACTGCATGAAGACATGTGCTCATCATTAATTCTGAGGCATGTTGTTAGAACCTGCAAAATAAAGACAATTATTAACTTCAATTTCTCAATTAATCAACAACTTTAATTTCCTAAATTGAGACTTGTATAGTACCAAATCTAGAAGCCAAATCTTCTTGGTTTGTGTTGTCGTCGCTGTTATCATCATCATCTATAGTTGATCTGGTAATAACAACATCATTATATTTACAAATTTATTTAAATTTATTATGCAACTAAATTTTGCATACAAATATAGAAATAATTGGCACATACCTTTGCTGCAAAATCGGACAATTACGCTTATCATGAGACACCCCCCGATGTCCACATCCATGACATAACCTGGATTTTGAGATTGCCTTCTCCTTTGACGATTTCAATCTTTTTCCACATCCTTTTGTTCTTACTAAAGAAGGATCAATAATACCAAGGGTGCCATCCATGGAATTCTTTCTTTGACTACCAATGTCGCATGTTTTACTAATGTTCATGTCTTGAATTTTGCTGTGGATACAATTGAATTGTTCCTCCAAAAAGGATGTCCCCTCATCAGTCAAAGATGCATCTTCAATTAATAATGAAGCTTTATAGGATAACCTTGAAAGCCTTGACATCAAAAACTTTTTTGGATCATTGATGGAAAGTTGATCTTCCCCCAAAACATAATTTGCTCCAACCTTTGCATCTCGTGTCCATCGTTTGAGTATATACTGTTCAGGTAAATGAAAGACTTGTGTGATGCGAAAAAAGGCTAACATATGCCTGCATGGAATGCCCTCAAACTCAAATTTTCTACAGCTACAAGATATGTAGTCCTTTTGTTTGTCATGAGTGAGTAATCTTGATTTGGCAGAAGAACAACTTTGAAATTTCATCACATTATAAATCACTAAATCTTCTCCTATAGATGCTTGTTGCACATAATAACTATGGCTCTCACTAATTTCATTTTGAAACTCCAACCATTTCTTTTTTGTATACACCTTAACCATTTGAATTTCCATTGGCCAATTTGTCTTAGTCCTGGGATGCTCATTAATATCAACATGATCAGCAACTAATTCATTGTGTCTTATATGCCTCACTGCCCTATTGAAACGGATAATAAAATCAATCAATGAATTCTTATTTGATATGTACCTCTTAAAAAATGCATGTGAGCTTTCAGATCTCTGACTGCTTGACATTCCAGCACAAAATACATGGCTAAAATAGGCTGGCACCCACTTTTGTCGCAATTCATACATCAATGACAACCAATCATTATTTTGTAAGTTAGCACATTTGACAACATCTTCCCATGCCTTCTCAAATTCATCAGGCGTTGTAGAATTTGCAATGACATTCTTTAGGCTTTGATAGTAATCACGACAAATCAAAGGAGGTAATTTATCTGAAAATTTATTCAAAATGTGCCACAAGCAATATCGATGCACCGTATTAGGGAAAACTTGTGCAATAGCTTTTGTCATAGCAAGATCTTGGTCGGTAATGATCACATTTGGTGCTCCTTTAGGCATGGCTTCTATGAACTTGTTAAACAACCAAATAAAGGAATCACTTTTTTCATCACTTATAAAACCGCAACCAAAAAGAATTGTCTGATGATGATGATTAACTCCTACAAATGGTGCAAAAATCAACCCATATTTATTGGTGTTATATGTTGTATCAAATACAACTACATCACCAAATACAATGTTAGCTGTCCTTGATACATGATCAGCCCAAAAACATCTACTGAATCTGTTATTTGAATCAGTCTCATAATCAAAGAAAAACATTGAATTTTTTTCCTTCTCAGCTGCAAAAAACTCAATCAATGTTTCAGCATCAATACCCTTTAGTTCATCTCTTTGTTGTTGGTCAAAGTTTCTAAGATCTTTTTCTGTACAACCTACCCGCTCGGGCCCCCCACACTCTATCTCAAAAATTCGCATTTGTTGACATGTTGGCACATTGGCCTCAGAAAATTGTTGAGTCAATGCTTTCTTTGCTGATGAAATATGACGATGTGAGCGAAGCAAATGTACTTTTGAAGGAGTCGAGAGTGCATGATTATGACTCTCCATGATGTTACTGATAACCCAATTAGGTCCAGTTTGTTCTTTTACTAATGAAATATGTGACTTACAACCAGTTCTAGTATCACTGCGGGCTCTTTCCGTAGATTGTTGATCCCTCATTTTATCTGTTTGACCTTGTTTAAAACAAACAAATTTCTTCCATACAACTTCATTTGTAATCTTATTTTTTTTGCTATTGCTCATCCTTGCACTAAAACCAGCTTCTCGTGCATATTGATTATAAAACATAAATGCTTCATCTAGAGATGAGAATTCCATACCAACTTTGGGCTTCCGATCATCTGCAACTTGGGGAATATAAATCTGATCATGACCGTAATTTCCTTCCATTGCCGAGGATTAGGGGGACTCTGAGCAGGTTGATATATGCCTGTTTATGTTGTAAAACACAGATTAGTATAAGACAAAATCAAAAGACTCACATATAGTTTTCTGGTATTACTAAACTGACCTTTGAGATTACAATTACAAGTAAAGGCGACGACGGCGACTCGTAGCTTCGCAGAGGTCGGGTGCCAACGGCGAGCAGCGTGATTTCGTGGAGGTTTACGGAGAGGCTACGCGATTCCTCTGCTGGGCAGCGTGGAGAAAACGGCTTCGTCGCGGCGTGGAGGTTGACGGCGAGCAGCGCGATGGGTTTAGGGCACGCGAAGAGGAGAGGCGGGATTTCTTCGCTGCGGCGGCGTGGAGGTTGATGGCGGCGATCGCCGAAAACCTTAGGCGAGGAAGAAGAGGGTCGGCGTGGGTCTTCGGCGGCGGTCGAGGAAGAAGAGGGTCGGAGGCGAGTGGAGGGTCCGGAGTCGAGGGTCGGAGGTCCGGAGGAAAACCTAGCTCGTGAGCAGGCGCGATTTCGATTTCTATATTTTTGGGTTTCGGGGTTTCGAAATCACGAGCGGCTTCGTTGCCACGCACGCGAAGAGAGCCACGTCCCGCACGCCACGTCAGCAGGCGCGCAGGAGGCGCTCAAACCAGGCGCTCATAATAGCAGGATTGTATATATATATATATATATATATATATTATTTAGAACCATTTAAGACATTAGAAAAGAATAAAAATGTATATAAAATTCAAATTTTTTAAAAATTTAGAAAAGAATAAATTTTTTATATAAAATAAAAATGAGGCTGAGGCTGCCTGGTGTCCATCCATATTATTTATAACAGTATTACCGATGGGCCTGTCTAGTGCCTTTTGCCATTGAAGCGTCGTTCACGGTCGCCTCGCCATTTAGCGGAGGGAGATGCGCCGATCTACTTCCCATTCCCAAGCGGAGGTTCCACCACCTGGTTATTGTCGATGTATCTTTAGCTTTGTTCATGGTTATGCAGACCTGTATCTTGATGATGCCTTACAATAATTCGTATACAACAATAATGCGGTCGATTTATTGATCAGAATTTCATTATCTGGCTTCAATTCTTTTTTTTAAAACTTTCCTTTCGTGTTCTGCTTATTGCAATAGAAGATTTTCTAGTCGCGATTTTGGAAGAGGAGAAGAACAAAAGTAATTATGGAACGAGCTCTATTTCTAGATTGGCCTTCTTATTTCCCCTTGAAAGAGAGAAAATAATACTGCTATTGGGAATGCAGTTTTTCTTCTCTTCTCATGGAAAAATGTATAAATTGGGTTTTGATATTTCGATAGGACTGGATTACATTCTTGAAGTATTTTGGGTTTCAGTAAAGAAAAAGATCTGTGTGCTAAATAAACATTTGACACACTAATGTGATGTAAGAAATGCATTAGGTTGTGCCTGAGCCTCGTGTAAATCTTTATGTGATTTTTTATGTGGGGAATGAATTGTTGATCTGCGATAAGATGAACTGGCAGCTTTAATAAATCCTCTGAAACACACTGTCTTGCAGGTAGGTGGATTTAGAATAATGGTGAAAGACACTGAGTACTATGATATCTTAGGCGTTAGTGTTGATGCATCTGCAGCAGAGATTAAGAAGGCCTATTACCAAAAGGTGACAGAGGCAACATGCACTACTACCTTCTAAATCTTTAATTACTCGAGCTTTTAATTTTCATAATTGGAAGTGATGCTTTGATGGTTTACTATATGAACTATCTTATCATATGACATTCAAAGTCTTATTTGAAGAAATTAGTATGAGACATGTTTAATATATCAGAATTATATCCTTTCAAAATTGACAAGCCTCTACCACGTGCATAATATTCCATTCTACAAAATTTTGTAGAATTGAAGTGTTATCATCAAAGACACAATGACAGGATCATGCTTAAAAGTGATAACAATTCTTGATTGGATCCCCATGATGGAGTACTCAACATGGCTATATGTCTAGTTACGCACCCATGTGTAGAATAGTTGTCATCAATTTTCCTCTCATACATATAATTTGTGACACGACCTTTTAAGCCAAAAGCAGGTCTTAGTTACCTTTTTGTTTTGCTTTTCTAGAAAGATTACTCTAGCAGATGACATTTTCTTTTAATCATTGTGTAGGCACGAATTGTGCACCCTGATAAGAATCTTGGAGATCCACAAGCTGCTCATAATTTTCAGGTACTTCAGTTTGTTTTGATGTCTCTTCGTTGCGCATGGTTAGAAATTAGAACATTATACATCCAAGTAGGGAACATAACAGCCTTAAATTGATTTCTCTATCTTGTACTCATCAATTAAGAGTAAGGGTGAGCAAAAATTTAGTTAAACTGAATAAACCGACCAAACCGACTGAATTTAAAAATTCATTTCGGTTATTTCAGAATTTTAGTTATTTTTTCTAAAAAAATTGATTAATTCGGTTCGATTTCGATTTTAATATTTCTTATTCAGTTAAATTAAATAAACCGAATTAATTAAAATAAAAAAATAATTTATAAATTCTTAAGTAAGCAAACTTATAAATTCTAATTAATTGATAAATTTTTTATAATATATAAAAATTTTGATTATTTCAGTTATTTCGATCGAAAATCGAATTAATCGATATTTTATAGGTTTGATTTATTCAATTTTTATTTGAAAATTCGGTTGGTTCGGTTAGTTCAAAAAAATTCGGTTCAATTTGATTTTGATTAATTCGATTCAATTTTAACCGAATACTCAACCCTAATTAAGATTTGAGCTATTTATCAACCAATTCCCTTAGAAGGATTTCCTAGTGTCTAACACAATCATTTAATTTCTGTGGGATGTTCACTATCATATTTTATGTATCTTCCATTTGTTTGGCACATTGCTTCTTCTTCTTACCTCATCACCCTCAATCATATGATCTAATGCATCAAATGTGAAAAGTGTGAAGTGAATAGATGTAGGGCTAAGTATTCAATTAACATCGAATTGAACCAAACTGAATTAATCAAAATTGAATCGAATCTGAATTTTTTTGAACTAACCGAACCGATCAAATTTTCAAATAAAAATCAAACAAATCGAACCAATAAAATATCGATTAATTCGATTTTCGATCGAATTAACCACCAAACGAATTTTTGCTCATCCCTAAATAGATGGAGTAGAAAGTATTTTTTTTATTTGACAAACTCTAGAAGGGTATTTGGCAGAGTTTGCTCTATGAGATTGCATATTTTTAACCTAACAAACTTAAGGCAATGTAGTAAACTGCAAACATGATGTTATGCCCACCACAAATTAGCCAAATTTGTTTGCAAGTTAAAATTAAATACAGCTAAATTTCTGTCCAAAAGGTGCATGTTTGTCATTGTTGTATTATCAATGGTCCAAGTTCTAATGTGAAGGTACTTGGTGAGGCTTATCAAGTCCTGAGTGATCCTTCAAAACGTGAAGAATATGATAAGCATGGAAAAGAAGGTGTTCCCCGGTAAGTTCATAACCAAAAAAATTCAAATCAATTACAAAGATTCAAATATCTTGGTTTACAATATTATCATAAATGGATCTAGAAATGAAAGTATCTTTCATGTATTTCAGAGATTCAATGGTAGATCCTGCTGCTGTCTTTGGGATGCTTTTTGGTAGTGAATTTTTTGAACTTTATGTTGGACAACTAGCTTTAGCAACCATAGCTACGGTTGAATCTGAAGAAGAATCAGTTGTTCCCGAAACTCGGAGGCAAAGAGTGCAAGACAAAATTAGGGTATGATGCATTTTCGAATAACTTCTATACATAACTTTTCTGAAATTAAGATTGTTTCGTGGCATACAGTTTGTTCAAGCCACTTCAAGGCTTATCATGTTGTGGCCAAAAATGTAAAGATTTATTGGTGCATAGACGTACCTTTGTTGCTCATCGATCATCATGACCTTTTAAGCAACAACGTTAAAATCATATAAAAGATGATAATGTTTATAATTCTTGATGTGTTCTCAATCTTTAAATTTGGATTGTGTATTCAGATGGATTATTTTCAATCCATCAAAAAGAGCACATCAACAATGACAAGATGCGAGTTCCAACCATTGTGTCCATCTACAAGGATCTTGTTTTTCCATTGAACTAAAAATATCAAAAAAAAAATGGTGCCAACATTTTCTTGGATTGACATGGCCTTAGAAACATGAAAATAGAACTTCTCTCCTTACATAGCTCATGAATGGCTCTTTTTTTCTTTTTGGCTGAAGCTATTTTTTCAGATTCACATCCCTTCCGCATGACGTTTTGTCGAAGCTTTAATACAATTTTGATGCCGGTATATCTCCTTCTATCTTTGAAAATTAACAAAAGAAATACTAAACATTACAAAGTTACATCTTATGCAAATCTGGCCCTTCATTTATGCTGGCTTATTGTCCACCATCATTGGAATAAGAATAGAGACAAAAAATTATTCCCCAGTTCAGAAACATTCCACCTGTGTTATGCCATTTAGACACTGTCACAAGTCTTTCAAATATATTTTACATTTGTTCTGATCTGGAAGAATTTTTTTCCAAATCTCCATCTTAAGGACTTTTGATCTGTTAATACAGGAGTTGCAAAAACAAAGGGAGAAGAAACTAGCAGAAAGTCTGAAACAGCACCTTCACCTATATGTTTCTGGACTAAAAGATGAGTTTGTACATTGGGCAAAATGCGAAGCTCGTCGGCTATCTCAAGCTGGTTAAGTTTTTCAAATTTTCCCCAACTCTTAATTTGTTCCTTTGATTTGCTTATTCCTCATTTGATCCCATTTCCCTTTAAGTAGGTATAGATTTTTTTTGTTCCTTTGATTTGCTTATTACTCATTTGATCCCTTTTCCCTTTAAGGAGGTATATATTTTTAAATGAAAAGGTAATCCATTTTATGGTCCATAAGTAGAATTAGTAATCAAAATATTTAGGTAAAATTAGTCGTTAAGCAGGTAACTTAAATTCACCTGCAAAGCTAATAGTATTCTTTTTCAGCTTTTGGAGAGGCAATGCTTCACACAATTGGATATATATATACTAGACAAGCTTCAAGAGAAATGGGAAAGAGCAAAAGGTACATGGGCATGCCCTTTATAGCAGAATGGGTTCGCGATAAGGGTCATCAGATTAAATCACAAGTTAATGCTGCATCAGGTTCTTCCCTGGTTTACTCATCCTCCATTTTCATTATTCAGATGGTAAATCCTTCCTTCAACATTGTCCAAACTTTTTCCTCAAATCAGGTGCTGTTTCATTGATACAACTTCAAGAAGGAATGAAAAAGCTCGAAGGCCGCGAAGACGAAGATCCTGTGAAGACTTTTGAAGGGAAAAAAGATGCGATGCTCAGTTCCTTGTGGAAAATAAATGTACTCGACATAGAGTCAACCCTCTCACACGTCTGCCAAGCGGTAGGCAGATGCATTGTTTCATTTCATTGTTCATGTAAAAAGGAATTCCAATACTTAATTCTTCACATGTATTCTTAATCACATGTAAAATTTTTTAAAAATAACCACATTTGGATCCACATCTATATGGAATACTAGTGACCGAATTGGAGTAATATACAGTCTTGATGCATTGTCAGTATCGTTTACTTGTCCAACTAACTTTAGCACCCGATAAACACAGGTTCTCAAAGACAACAGCGTTTCCAAGGATGTGTTGAAGTTAAGAGCCAAAGGGTTGAAGAAGTTTGGAATGATTTTCCAAGTAAGTGAAAGTTTTGGAAAACAATTTCACTATTTTCATTCTGGTCCAACTGTGTGTGTATTTTTTTTTCTTCTTCCAATTACTTTGGTATTTAAAAAACAAGTAATATTATTAACGATTTATTATGTCTTTGTTTTTTATCAGGGCGTTAAATCGGATTATAGGAGAGAAAACAGTCTTCGTGTTGAGATTGGCGCAAGTGGAAGTGGCACAAATGGTAGTGGCGCAAAGAATGGTAGTGGCGGTACCGTGCCATGTCTACAAATAGAATAGTCCTTGTGAAGCCAATGCCTTGACAATGTTTGATACAACTTTTCTTCCTACCTTTTTTTTTTTCTCATTACTTTTTTTGTTTCGTTGTATTCAAAATTCTTTCTTGTCGACAAGTTTGATTCAACTCTATGATGGTTCTAAAGGGACGCCCACTTTGAAATGCTTTTGAGCAAGTAATTTTTTTGTCATATGCTATTTTGATGTTGTAAATAAGCCTCATGAAATGGACTTTATGGAATTAGTTTACCTCAAATTCTTTAATTCTTTCATGTGTTGGATCTAACAATAGAATAGGACTCTTGATTTACACTGTTAGTTTGGGAGAGAGGAAGTAAGAGCAAAGTGAAGTGAAAAATACAAGTAATTAAAACATACCTCTCTATTTTTCATTTGATTTAGATGAAAATACAATAAAATAATTATATTTATAATATAATTCATTTTATTAACCCTATTTCCTAATCACACAACCCCTACCGAGCGAAAGTTTAGATGACGACGGAAGGTAAGGTTCCTGCTGAGGTTGAAGAATGAAGACGAGTTGTATTATTGTGTTTCTAGTGGTTAGGATCTAGAGTTGGTGTTGGCGACGGAGAAAGCGTCGGAGGACTACCTTTTCTGCGACAGTGCTATCACTGTCTCCAACGTCGAGAGCTCCTAGCGGCTCTATTGCCTCCCCTCTGCTTAAAGATCAAGTGCAATTTCTTCTGCTCTCCCTGCTCGTGCCGAAGGCCACACACAAGCTCTCTTTGTCCTCGGCTCCTTGCGTACTTTTGCTTGGAAAGATATAAGATGTACGCCCACCAGTTTCATAATTGTTTAGCCTATATTTTTTTTTTGATAAATCAAATATCTAATTTTTACTATCCAACTAATTTTGAAGATGACCGATTGACCAATTTGATCCCATGAAAATTTCCTATCAGCCACTGGATTGTTTATCTCATTTACCCCTCTAAATAAGCATATAGATGGATTCAAATAACAATTTTAATCATGCACGAATTTGATAGTACACAAAGTTACTACCGTAAAGGTAGAATTACTACCTCAATGGCCCCAAACCATTATGAAGAAGTAAATCGAGAAGTTACAGTTGATCACTACGAGAGATACGAGAAAGAGCATTATCTCGACTTTGTCGAAATTCGATCCTTGTTCACTGTAACAGGTCTATTCTGCAGTAACCAACTCAACCATGCCCTATAGGCAAAAGGTAAAATTCATCATTCCTGATCAATGATTTCATAATTAATGTGATGATGATAGATTTTTTGATTCCCTATTTGGGTTGAAAGTATCAAAATACTCATATTGATTTAGAAAGTTTTATCGTGCTTTCCATCTAATGGTAGCAACCCAAGTTTAAAATATAAAATCATATTAAAGTTTGGATCCCCAATCAAAATGACACAATTTCCATATCATACCATACCAATATAATTTTAATTTTTTAAAAATATAAAATATATTAATTAAAAATAAAAAATTAATCTAAATATTTAAAAATAAAGTATAAAATATTTTTTAATAATATATTAATTTTATAAAATTTTAATTAAATTTATTTTAAATTATCCTAACTATAATTAAAAATTGCTTATTAGCATCTAAGTTAAAAATAATAATAATTCGTCATCGCGACTGACCACGCACAACCAAGACAAGCGCAGCCCATGCAACACCTCCAAAGGCATCCAAACAATATCCCAACTGAAATGCTAGTGTCGATGCCAATCTGCTGATGGAATAAAAATTTTCATTGATATCGAACGAAACGACTCAAGATTTGAATCCTTGATAACAACACAATTAAAGACTAGCAGATGATAAATCAACCAGTTATGTTTACGAAACCAGATCGACAATGAACAAAGTATCCATGAGCAAGCACCACAACGATTTAACGATGAAGATCAATTCTTTTAACAAATCAGTTCTCAATCAAGCAAGTAGATTTCATACGTGAAACGGGATGAAGCAAAGCAAGTTGCTTATTGAAGTTCCATGTTAAGTCTTCATCTCTTGTAAAGGTGCCTTAATCCTTGCCGAAATCAGCATTGTAATGAGCACTTGATTCTAGCTTCTTTGCTTCATTCAACTTCCTCACAGCCTAATCCACAATAGACAAACTTCAGCATTGTGTCACCAGATTGGATAGCTATCGGAACTTAAAACGTTTACACGGTTTCAAAAAGCATATATAGATGGTATATACTTGACCTGGTGCTCCACCATTGCATACCACATATGTTGTAGGCTGGGAGCATATCGGCCCAGTATCAGAATAGTTGCTACTTGCTACCAGTAAAGAAAATTTACCTTCATAAAGTCCTCATGAATAACATAGTCACGTTCGGCACGAATTGCTGACATACCAGCTTCTGTGCATACATTCCGAAGATCTGCTCCGTTAAAACCCTAGAAAATGGAAGTTGCCAGTGAAATTGAAATACAATTAGTGCATAAGCAACTTGTAATGGCAGGATTCAGAGTAACTATGATTTTCAAGGATGAAGAATTCTTACTTCGGCAAGTTTTACAACCGCTTCGTAATCAATGTCACCATGTTTTGCTATACCTGCAGCATGTATTTTAAGTATTTCCATCCTCGATTGTTCATTTGGTAAAGGAATCTCAATTTTTCTGTCCAACCGGCCAGGGCGAAGAAGAGCTGGATCCAGAACATCTGGCCGGTTTGTCGCCATAATCATTTTAACCTACAACCATCATGAAATGATAATGTACCTTTGAGTCCAAGTATTCTATCAGAAATTATACTAGTCATAATTTCAGATAGCTTCCACTGGAATGCTCCATATTGAAAAACAGGAATCAGCAATCTTTATTATTATAGCTAGGATTTACCTTTCCTAATTGATCAAATCCATCCAGTTGATTGAGAAGCTCCATTAATGTCCGTTGAATCTCCCGATCAGCACTGGTTCCCTCACTAAAACGACGCCCCCCAATGGCATCAATCTCATCCATGAAAATAATACAAGGCTGAAGAGGATACAAAGATTTAGAAATGTCACTGTCAAGAATTGGATAGCATTTTGTGAATGATGCAGGTTGCAGATATCTTGTGGAGAATCAGTCACTTATTGCACAAGGTTCAGCTAACAAATGTGGAAACAATAGATGATTAGGAATGCAGAAAGGAAATTTTACTTGGTGTTCACGTGCATAACCAAACATCTCCCTTATCAGCCGTGCACTTTCACCTATGTATTTGTCAATTATAGCACTTGACACGATCTACTCATGAAGATCAAGATAGTTAAAAATTTGAAGAAATAAATGAAAAATTAGAATGCGCAGCATCCTAATAAGAACCACTATATCATCCCACCTTCAGAAAGTTTGCATCTATGTTGCTAGCGATTGCTCTGGCCAGTAGTGTCTTTCCAGTACCGGGTGGACCATAGAGGAGGACTCCCTGTAATAATAGAGAGCTTTATAGACAACTAGAAGTAACAACAAATAAATAGATACAACAACAACCAAGCCTTATCCCACTAAGTGGGGTCGGCTACAACAACAAATAAATAGATAAAAGAATAAAAAAAAAATCCAATTTCTTATCTAGACAGAAGTTAGTTTAACACTGAAATGAGACCACAATGTGCAAAAAGGGTATGAAATAACAAGAATAGAGATCTCCTACAATGGTCATATTTAAATATCTTTACCAACCTTTGGAGGTTTAATCCCTACTCTGAGAAAGAGTTCCGGATTCATAAGGGGCAGTTCAATTGACTCTCTCAGTTCCCTTATCTGGTCAGATAGTCCACCAACAGCTGAGTAACTAACATTTCCAGGATCTTCATGAAGCATGTTATAGACAACAGGATCAACCTACAAATTTAATGAATGAGGCAAGGCATACAGTTCTGATGGCATTGTTATCTAGTTTCAACGAAGAAAAGGAAAAGGTACCATATTGCAAACTCATGGTGTTGTCTCAATTATCTTAACTGAAACACGAAACAAAAAATATACAACCAACCTCACGTGGAAGTGCGCGCATAATTGTTAGAGTAGTCATGTCTAGAACCACCCGTGTTCCTGATGTCAGCTTCTCTTTGTCCACTTTGCTGCGACAACCAACAACATATCTTGGTCCACTGCTTGCCTTTACAATAACTTAAAAACACAAAGGTGTCACGTAAGTTCAAATAAATCTAGACACAATAAACAAAGTAAGAGCCCACCTGAAGCAAGAAATTAATATACACAATCACGAGCTAATAGAGGATTAGAACCTCAAATGCTTATTAGCAATTTGGAGCTCAATTCAATAAAAAAGCACATCTGTTCAATACTTACGTGAATGAAGCATGGGATTCACAAACTCAATCTCTCAATTGCATTCTGAACAGGCCGAAGATTGATTCTTTTAAGTTCATGAATAAACCCTTTGATGCCATCAAAAGATTAGTTAACAAACTCATGAACATACTAGTATTGACTAATTCTGTTCCGGCTTGACTAATTCATGTAGGACTTGCATAGCAACATGCATGTAAACAGTTTGCCACAGCCATACATGCTCACCTATAAGCATAGTTTTTGAAGTTTATAATCTACATAACATCGTAGACATCATCATTTCCAGATTTATGAATGTGTTCATCCATCGATTCATGGAACATGTCTATGCAACACTTATGGATCATATTCTTACAGTATTTTTTTCCCAACAAAGTAAGCTTAAATTTGATTATAGCTATAGATCAAGCTTGTGAACAAGACAAATTCTGTTTACAATGTGTTCAAATTTGGATGAACTTCAGTGCTCAAGCTCCTTTGCATGTGCCAACTAGCCAAACTGGAGATTATTTAACTACATAAACAAGCTACATTCAAGCTGACCACAAATTGAGTAAAGTTGGAGATTCAAGCAAAATGAATTTTGTAGTTGAATAAAACAAGAGCTCAGTGATGATTTATCAAGTTGAGCACTATAAAGGTAAAACATGTTTGTTCAGTTTGTTTAGCTGACAACCACATAGATGAGAAAAAGCATCAGACAAGTGCTTTTATCTCACATCAATTACATTAGAATGAGAAATCATGTTGTGTATATGTTTCAAGAATAGAATACTATTATTGAGGCAAATAAAAAAATTCCTTTGCTGAATCTCCTTTAAGTTTAAACCTACCATGTGATTACGTTTGATTTAAACAACTGACTGAGATATGAAACCAACGGTGGAAACCAGTGTCATCTAAAAGTCAATCTAGCTTCGTTGACATCTGAACATTATCATTTAAAGTGAGTAAAACCTATATAGTTATTACTAAATTTAACTAATTTCAGCCAATTTTTTATTATTTGACAAGGTTTAAAGGCGAGAAAAGAATAGTAGAAAATAAGAATGAGATAAAGATAGAGAAGAAAGAAAAAGAACAAAAGATACATTATTTGTATATTCCATTATCCAAGGGAAACATATAAACTTGTTTTAAAAAACTAAGAAATCTACAAGTAAAATATAACATAACAAGATCTAAAAGTAGGAAATGATATGTGCCTACCAATTCCAGAAACAATGGTTCGACAAACTCAGGCTCCATCTAATTGCAACTACTTGTGTATGTTTCATATTAAGGGATAGAGCTGGTTTTAGAAGAATATTCAGAAAATCTTTCTCACTTCAAAGCAATCATTTTTTTTCACTCTTAGAGCCTACCGAATACAGGATTTCTTGTGATTGGCTGCTTTAATGCCCCATCATAATGCTTTTATTTGGCTGAATTAAGTAGATAGGTGATGTATGCAATTTGAAATGAGCAGGAGAACTATTCTCTTCCACTGAAATGCGTTATTTAAGATTCAAATGTGACCACAAAGGTGAAAGGAAAGGGCTTTTGTATTGCGTATCAAGAGATGGCAGCATTGGTATTTCCAAGCTTTTGCAACTCCCTTCTATCCTTCCTTTCTTATTCTTTTTCATGGTTGCGCAAAAATAGCATATGCGTCAAGCCTCTAGGCACAACCATAAACATAAATGTGGAGCATCAGGCTTAGACACTCGTGTATACACACACGTATCCTGTAATTTGCCATCCCCAATTTCCTTCCAGAGTTAGGCATATCCATTAATCTACATAAGCTACCAAATAATAAAAAGAATGAAGCGATACGAAGGCCAGGAATACAAATATAGAATATGCAGAAAAATATAGAAATCAAATGAATAAAGAATTGAAATATAAGACTTTTCAAGTCAATACAGATACCGTACAGATACATGTATATGATAGCACTCCGACAAAAAAGAGACAAAAGAAAACACTCGATATCAGCAACTTAAATGAAGAAGAGACAAGACAATGAAGAAGAGACAATACAATGGAGAACTAATGTATTTCTTATTGCAGATGAATGAAAAACTTGATTACAACCATAGGCTATACATGCCTTTATATAGCAGTATGAAAAAATAATCTGATCCTAAAATCATACTATGGATCCTAAAATTGTACATCTAGATTTAATCTTAGCCAATCATTTATTCAAAGCATATCCCTTGACTACGGATACTTTATCTTAATTTTTGACTTGATTTAAATAATACAACATAGTCTCCCTTAAACCAAGTCACAAATATTAGTCATCCCAATCGCCTTCTTCAACTTGAAAAAATTCTCTATCTTCATTGGTTTTGTAAAGATATCTGCAACTTGATATTCACTAGGGCAATACTCGATGTTGATTTGTTTTTCTGCAACCCATTCTCTGATTTTATGATACTTGATATCAATATGTTTGCTACGATCATGAAAGACTGGATTCTTAGATAATGCAATTGTTGACTTGTTATCAAAGAAAATTATCGTAGGGCCATCTTGCTTGTGTTATAGAAAATCTAAAATTTTTCTTAGCCAAATTGCTTGTGTAACGCAATTTGTTACCGCTATATATTCTGCTTCTGCTGTTGAAAGTGCTACCACTTGCTATTTTTTAGAAGACCAAGAAAATATAGTTGAACCAAGATGAAAAGCATATCCTGATGTACTCTTTCTAGTCTCAACATCTCCGGCTCAATCACTATCTGTATATCCAACAAGTTCCACAGTTTTGTTAGTAAAATATAAAATTCCATCATTAATTGTACCTTTGACATATCTGAGAATTCGCTTTGCTGCAGTCCAATGTGACTCCTTTGGTTTCTCCATAAACCTGCTAAGTACTCCAACTCCAAAAGAAATATCTGGTCTTGTAGCAACTAAATATCTTAGACTCCCAATCAAACTTTTATAAGTTGTAATATTCATACTCTTACCAGTTTCATCTTTGGATAACTTTATATTTTCAATCACGGGAGTAGGAACTGGTTTAGAGCACTCCATTCCAAACCTTTTTAAAATATCATAAGCATATTTCTTTTGTGAGACAAAAATCCCATCATCCATCTGAATAACTTCAAGCCCTAGGAAATAACTCATTAGGCCCATATCTGTCATTTCAAATTTACTAATCAAAGCCTCTTTGAATTCTATGATTAACTTTAAGTTGTTTCCAGTAAAAATCAGATCATCAACATAAAGGCAGACTATGAGTGTATCACCAGATTCAGTATGTTTAACATACAAGGCATGCTCATAAGGACATCTCAAAAAACCATTTTCAATAAAGTAAGAATCAATACAACTATACCATGCTCTAGGAGCTTGCTTTAAACCATATAATGCTTTCTTTAATTTGTAAACCTTATTCTCTTCCCCTTTCTTCACGTATCCTGCAGGTTGTTCAACATATATTTCTTCTTCCAAGAAGTCATTCAGAAAAATAGATTTCACATCCATTTGACACAATTTCCAATTATTTTGAACAGTAAGTGAAATAAGCATGCGCACTGTATCAAGTCTACTTACAGGAGCAAAAACTTCAAAATAATCAATACCTTCTTTTTGCTTGTAACCTTTTGCAACCAACCTCGCTTTAAAACAATCAATTTCACCATTTGACTTATACTTTGTCTTGTACACCCACTTTACTCCAACTGGTTCTTTTCTTGGAGGTAATTCAGTCAATTCCCAAGTACCATTAGTTTCAATGGCATGAATTTCCTCATCCATTGCCTTCAACCAATGAGTCTTTTTAGCAGCATCTTTAAAAGATATAGGATCACAATCTACAAAAAGAGCAAACTGAACAATTTCTTCATCAGAAAGGCCATTATCATTACTTAATACATAATCTTGCAATCGAGCTAGTAATTGGCACTCTCGTTGTGATCTCCTAGTTGGTGCTTCAGATTGTACAGGAACTTGAACATTATCTTGAGTAGACTGCTCATCCAAAAAGTCATTGGGAATATCAGGAAAAATAATTGACTTTTCTTTTTCAATAGACCAACTCCAACTACCATGTTCATCAAAAGTCACATCACGACTTATAATAACTTTCTTAGTTTCAGAATTGTATAACTTATAAGCCTTTGATGTATCACTGTAACCAATAAAAATACACTTCTCACCTTTATCATCAAGTTTCTTTCTCAACTTATCTGGTATATGTGCATATGCTAAACAACCAAAGATCTTGAGATGTTTGACAGTTGGCTTTCCACTCCAAGCTTCCTCAGGTGTCTTATCTTGAACACTTCTTGTTGGACACCTATTTAACATATAAATAGCACAAGATACAGTTTCTGCCCAGAAATGCTTAAGCAGATTTTTTGATTTCAACATACATTTTACCATGTCCATAATAGTTCTATTTTTTCTCTCAGTCACCCCATTTTGTTATGAAGTGTATCTAGCTGTCATTTGATGTTAAATACCATGCTTCTTTAAAAAATCATCACAAACAATATATTTTGTACCTCTATCTGTTCTTAAGATTTTGATTTCAAGTCCACTTTATTTTTCAACAAATAGCTTAAATTGCTTGAAAATATCACATGCTTCTGACTTTTGATGTAGAAGATAAATCCAAGTTTTTCGACTCAAATCATCAATAAAAGTAATAAAATACTTATTACCTCCAAATGATAGAACTTCCACTGTGCACAAATCTGAATGAACAAGTTCTAACTGTTTTGTGGCTCTCTATGACTTTCCTACAGGAAAAGGTTCTCTATGTTTCTTGCCAATTAAACAAGTCTCACAAACATGATTAGGCTTCATAATATCAGGCAACTCAAAAACAAGCTTCCTTCTCGCTAAATAATTTAATCCAGAAAAAGAAAGTGCCCAAACCGCATATGTCACAACCAATTATCATCCAAAATTTCAGAATTAAAGCAAGAAAGAAATTTATGTTGCATTTTCAAAGGAAATAATCGATTTTGGGACATCTTTACCTTTTCCATCAACTTCCCTTTTCCATCTGTTATAGTGCAATACTCCTAAATAATGCATATTTTATAACCCTTTTCTGATAATTGTCCCATACTTAATAAGTTTTGGTGAAGTTCAGGAACATAAAAGACATCCGATATAAAATTTTGAGAACCATCTTTCAACTGAATATAAATTTTACCTTTTTCCAAAATTGGTATTTTTGTCTTGTTTCCAAAAGTAACCTCTAACTGAATTAATTCATCTAACTCCAAGAATAGCTCTTTTCTTCCACACATATAGTTACTACATCCAATATCCAAAAACCATACGTTCTCATCTGCAGGTAAACTGTTACTAGCCAAAAGTAAGGTTTCAGCTTCATTAGAGTTCTCACCATAATTTTCAGGAAAATTTGTCTGGTTGTCACGATTGTTGAATTTCTTATATCTACAATTTGCAATTTTGTGCCCATATTTTCCACAATTATAGCAGTGAGCCAGAAACTTATTTTGTTTGACATTATCTCCACCTTTTCCTTGATTTGAGTAATTACCTCGTCCTCTTCCTCTATATCCTCCTCTTCCTCTTCCACGACCTCTATTGAATCCTCCTCCTCTTTGACTAGAGTCAATCGTATTAAGAGTAACCTGACCCTTTAAAGCTTCTTCATTTGCCGGTGTTTCCGTCTTTGCTTCGATCCTGTCAATATGACTTTCTATCATACCTTTTAATTCTGCAATTGTCAGCAGTTCAATATCATGTAATTCTTGAATTGAGGCCACCACATGATCATACTTCAACGGTATGGTTCAAAGAATCTTCTCAAATACGGCATCATCTCCAACTTTATCTCCATATAATCTCATTTTATTGACAAGATCAGTAAGACGTGAAAAATATTGCTCAATTGTTTCTATAGAGGTCATCTCACATCGATCGTATAACCTTCGTAGCGATTGCAACTTTGATTTTTGTGCTCGATCAACTCCTTTGTATGACAGTTTTAAAATGTCTCACGCCTCCTTTGTCATCTTGGCATTTGCTATCATGCCAAAAATTGAATAATCTACTCCTTGATGAATTTATCCCAGCGCAAGTTGATCCCGTCATTGAGAGTTTGCATCGACTCCTTCTGAAAGACCTGGATCAATACAACTCCAAAGATTTTGAGCTTTCAAATGTGTAGACATCATTATCTGCCAATAATTATAATCAAGCTTCCCATCTAATTTGGGACCAGACCAAACAATATTAAAATTGTTTGTCATATTTACTATTAAAAAACGAGCTACAAGGTAACCTAGCTCTGATAGCACTTTGATAGCACTCCGACGAAAAAGAGACAAAAAAAAACACTCGATATCAGCAACTTAAATAAAGAAGAGACAAGACAGTGGAGAACTAATGTATTTCTTATTGCAGATGAATGAAAAACTTGATTACAACCATAGGCTATACATGCTTTTATATAGCAGTATGAAAAATAATCTGATCCTAAAATCATACTATGGATCCTAAAATTGTGCATCTAGATTTAATCTTAGCCAATCATTTATTCAAAGCATATCCCTTGACTACAGATACTTTATCTTAATTTTTAACTTGATTTAAATAATACAACAGTATACTTATAAATACAAATATAAATATGCAGGGAAATATAGAAATGAAATGAATAAAGAATTGAAATATAAGACTTTTCAAGTCATAATAGAGAACGTACAGATACAAGTATACTTACATCGCTCCTTATCGAGTGGCCTAAGTACTTCTCCAATAATTTGCCCTACACTTTGGAGAGACTTCAGATCATCCTCAGTTTTATTGAACTCCTTCTTTGAGGCTCTCAAAGTCTCCCTCACTACATTTTGTTTCTGATAAATCGTTAGGATACAATCAAAAGGGTTTTGAATGATTATTGGTAGATGTACAAAGCATAAGCTAAATCATTACGCAAAATGAACAGAAAAGACCGATGTATCCAACAAGAAAGAACAGAAAAGAGATTCTTTAGAAAAAAGCACCGATGTATCCAACAAGAACCGCAGAATTAACTAATAAAAAAAAATTAAAATGAAGAGGGATCGTAGCAGATCGAGATACGAACGCGTCCTGAGCCTTGAATCGAGTTCCTTGTGCTGGAGGAGCTTCTTCCGGTAGTCCGCCACGGCGTTCCGCCGCCGAACAGCATCTTCTCCGCCGTCGCTCATCTCTTTCCTCCTCCGGCACGGATCGCTACTGCGTCGCTGTCGTCGTTTCTAGGTCTACCACTGTGGATTTGTAAAGGAGGTGCATATGAAGTGGACTCGAGTTGTGATAAGAGATCCATCGGCGGAAGAAATCCGACCCGGTAAGAGTATCTTCTTAATTCATGATTTTCTGGATCAAACTTTCCCGACCCCGGCGGAAGCAATCCGACCCGGTAAGGGTTTTCGCGTTGCAAGCACAACGACGGGAGGAAGCGACCTTTTCTCCTCCACCATTCTTCGCATCGCCGTAGGAAATAGACTTATTTAAATAATTCTTTTAAATATTATTTTTTAAAATATATTATTAAATTTATTAATACTTATCTTTTGAATATTGAATAGATTATTAAATTTATTAATAATTTTTATATCAACTTATCACCCTATCTTGGGTTCTTTTCAATTTTATATCAGAAAAAATTTAATTTCATATTATGATAAATTAAAAAGTAAAATAGAGATCTATAGATTTACTTTTAAAGCATAAAAATATTTTATCTGACATATTAAATGATTTGAAAATCAAAATAATTTCTTTGCATTTGGATGGAGAGGTGGTCTCAATTATATATGTCATATTATAGATCTGCAATATAAAAGTAGTTTGTACATGATTTTCTCATTCATTTTACACCTCGAGATTATAATAATGCAAATGATAAATTATTCAAAATTTAATAGATCATCACAGTAACAAAATATCATAATCGTTTTTTTCGACTCTTTAATTAAACTCGTGATTAATAACGAAAATTATTGAATATTTTTATTGTAGGACTTGTCTTAACTCTAAAAAGAGATGAAAATGTACTATTCTTGCATTATAAAAATTCCATTGTTCTGTGCACGATTCTAAAAAGAAAAAGTTAATAAGGAAGTATGAAAAAATAATAAGTAACATCAAAGTAATCAATATAAATAAAAAAAATATAGATGAATGAACTAATAAGAGGATTCAAGGATATCTATAAAGAAAAAAACATAAGAAAATAATAATATAAAAATAAGATGTTATTATGACAAAATAAATTTCTATCTTGGGAGGGATTACAACCTCCACAAATAATAAAGGTAAGAGGATTTTGGGAGGGATTACAAACAAATCCACAAATAATAAAGGTAAGAGGATTTATTGATCAATAACAAAATAGTTATAAAGATAATGTATATGAGGAACTAAACTTTGTGACACTCATAATTGAAATCGTTAGATCTATATCAATTTCTACTTTCATTATTCATTTCCAATCATCACAAATTATGAAGTAAATAATTTGGTAAGAGGATTTATTGACATCATATTTTTGAACAAAATTTTCAAATTTATAAAGATAATGTATATTTCAATTGAAAAACTATTTCATATAAATTATCGAAAGAAAAAGATCAACCTTAGAGGAAAAAGTTATTTTGAAATCGGAATGATATTATTAATCCTTTTAAAATATTAATTACTATTAGCTTTATTATTAATTTAGATAAAGATCATTAAATTTATAATTATTTATCATTGAATATTATATTAATTTAATATTATGTTAAACATTTTTCTTGCCTTTTTTATCAAGTATTGTCTGCATTGACATGAGCTTTGTTTTTTTAGCAATTACATATAATTAGTCATTTTCTCAATTAGGGTTGGATTCTTGACTGCAATGGCTTCCCGTCTGACCTCAATTTGGCAATGTGCTTAGCAAGAAAGCCATGGTCAAGAAAGAGGTCATCAATCTTGACAGATGAATGTCACATGACATTAGATTTTTACTTAATTTTGAACGTTTCTTGCGGTAATTCGTTTTTTTATTACAGCAATCGTTGGACACATAAATTTCTTCTCAATATTATTTGTGAAGGGAATCAAGGTCGCCCCTTCATATCTTCTATTTGCTGTTAAGTGTACCTTGAAAATGTAATCTTTTATAGATTTCGAATAGATTTGCTTGGATGGGAATATAGGAAGAAAGGGAAAGACACATAAAATTGCTGGAAGGGAGCCAGAGGCAAATTTTGATGAAATTACTACGATGTTCAAGTCAGAAAAAAAAAAAGAAATTCAACAGAATTGTATAAGCTAACTAAGTAGAAAAAGTATTTAGTACTCAATTCAAGTCAGATCAAAAGAAGAAATTCTGATTAATGAAGCTGTCGTTGAAAATCAAATATTCAATTTATGCTCATTAATTTAAAGATGATCGATCGATTCCATAAAAATGTGCAAAACAATGCAACTGTCCGAGAATTACTAAAAACACGCAACTGTTGCAGCAAATAGGAATTGGAAACAAAGTAACAGTTTCAATTGTACAACTTCAATACCAGTCTTAGCAAGATCTACGAAGCAAATTAGCTAGTACATCATAACAATCAATGGTCCAATATCATCATCGTCGTAGGGAATATTACAACAAGACCCAAATCACCAAACTATATAGGAAGTTGCATCATGATAAATAGGAATAGGAAAAGCGAACCACTCAGGAGAAAAGTATCACTAATTAGTTATCCGAGTTAGGTCGCAGGGCGAGATAGGGAGCTATGGTGAAGTCCTACCATCCTCCTGAAAAATGAAACTGTCCTCATCTGCAGGAATCATGCCTTCTTCCTCCTCGCCATGGCTGTTGAGAGGCAACACAGACAACTGGGCAGACCTTGGAACTGACTGCCGTGGATTGAAATCTTCATTTTTAAGTGGAGACCTTTCATGCCACTGACATGGGCTATCTGATCCATGTGGTTTTCTGCTTCTCTCATTCTGACGGTGTGATGCATTGAGTTCCACCACTGCTATGTTTCCCCCATCACTTGACTGTGATCTTTGGTCATCATGTGGCATCACTGAATGGTTTGGGTCAGACGTGCGATGAGATGCTAGTGCTGGCACTGTTATTGGGAGCGGTAAATCGACTTGTGGTTCCTGTTTACTTCCCTGGCCATAATGAACAAAGCCCCGGTTAGGACTGTGGCTAAGGCTCCTGCTTCGACCTTGGTCATGGTTTCTGATAGGGGGGCTTGCATGGCAATCTGTTGGTGACAGGCCCCTCCCTGGGAGCGGTGGACTTGCACTTGCCACCTGCCCAGCTGCCCCATGAAAACAATCAGAGCCATGGTTAGGACTGTGACTGCAACTTCTGCTTCGAATGCCGCCATGGTTCCTACAAGAAGGGTTTTCGAGCCCAGCTGCTGGTGATGGCATCCTCTTTGAGAGCGGCGAGCTCACATGTGCCAGCTCCTTAGATCCCTCAACATGAGCATCATAGCCATCATTAGGACTGTAGACGTGGTTAGGACTGTGACTGCGACTCCTGCTTGGACTGCAGCCATAGCTCCTGCCTGGAGGGCTTGCATGCCTAACAGTTGGTGATGCCATCTGATTTGAGAGTGGTGAACTCCCATGTGCTGCATCCCTAGTTCCCTCACTATAACGATCAAAGCCATGATCAGAACTGCAGCTGAGGCTCCTGCTTTGACTGTGACCACAGTTCGTACCTGGAGGGCTTGCATGCCTAGTAGTTGGTGATGGAATCAGATTTGGGAGTGCTGAACTCCCATGTGCCGCCTCCCTATTTTCCTCATCATAACAATCGAAGACATGGTCAGGACTGTGGGGGCTCCTGCTAGGAAGGCTGGCATGTCTAGCTGTGGGAGATGACATCATCTTTGGGAGTGGTGAACTTGACCGTGCAACCTCATTAGTCCCCCCACCATAATGATCATATCCACGGTTAGGACTGGGACTGCAGCTCTTGCTTGGACTGCGATCATGGTTCCTGCTGGAAGGATTTACATGCTTAGCTGTTGGTGATGGCATTCTCCTCGGAAGTGAACTTACTTGTGCGACCTCCCTTGTTCTCCCACTGTGACGATCATACCCACGGTTAGGGCTTCGACTGCGAGACCTGCTTCGACTGCGACCTTGGTTTCTACTAGGAGGGCTTGCATGCCTAGTTGTTGGTGATGGCATCCTCCTTGGGAGTTGTGAACTCACACGTGTCGACTCCTTTGTTCCCCCACTGTATCGATCAAGGACATGTTTAGGACTGTGACTGCGACTCCTGCTACCACGGCTCCTGCTAGGAGGGCTTGCAAGCCGAGCCCTCTTTAAGCTGGAATTGTTCCTCCGATCACGGCTACGACTGCGGCTGCGGCTACGAACCCGGCCCCTAGATCTGCACGTAATAAGAAACTTAGTAACTTGCAAGGTAGCACACATATATTTAGAAATCACTTGATGGAACTATATAGTTCAAATGACACGAATTAAAGTTCATAAAACCATGTTTACAAACAGTAAGAGTGTGCATGCTAGCTAGGCAGCAAATAATCAGGGAATAATGGAAATATAAGCATCACATGCTCTTGCCCAGCTTGTAGATATAAGCATCAAGAACATTTTGTTAATTTTCCTTTTGCACAAAGATGGAATATGCATCTTGGTATAACTTAATTAAGTTTTAAATTTCGGTGTCATTTACTAGGCAAGACATCCTATTGTGCTCCCACATGGAGATGTGATACCACCGTGACACATGACAACACAATGAATAGCGATGCTCTGGTAAGCTAACATGGTTGCTTCAATCAGCATCGTACCCTCTTGCCCTTTTCACATGCTCTACGGTCACATAATCTCCCTCCCCATCGTGGTAGGAAACATGAACAATTGACCTGTGCTAACATGTATCCTGTGTTGGCATAGGTCAAGAACAATTTGTAAACATTTTGGCCTGGGACCGAAGTTGGTTCCAGCACCAATGTTGTAAGCCTGTCACATTGATTTCGCAGATGTGATGTATACTCCAAGTACCTTGGACGGTATAACCTGTTTTTATGAGGATTCCACAAGCAAAGTCTAATTTACTTGATGAAATAATTGCTGGCAATATTTTTGTAACATGCTATTAAGTTGGTTGAGGCAGCTACTAGCACCATAGCCTACATCCATGCCTATGATTGCCAACATATTCACAATCTATTTCAGCAAGTAAACACTTGAGAGATTGAGTTAGTAGCAATTCTTCAGAATGTTGGGTCTTGCAGCATGAAATTTCATATCATAAAATTCTGCATATGTAAGCCTTGAAAGTGTGCATGATAACAAAATTTGAATTCCAGTAAGGCAGTATAATTGCTGTCCCACATAGTATCACTAAGTACCTGTCAAGAGGCTCGCGGTCATTGATGCCATGACTGCCAAGATAAGAATCCAATCTACTTGGAAGTGATAGCAAACCTCCCGAATTGCTTTGCCCACTAACTGAGCGGCCATTATCCCTGGCATCCGAACGGGAAGCCCAGCGTCGTGACCTGCCACCATGCCCACCACGTGAAACCATGTCTTTTAGCTCCTTTGGAACCTTCTGGTTAGCACCTTCGAGAATTTTAACAAGATCTGAAGCATATTTGGAGTCCTGTTGACAAAAAAAGGTGTAGGAGACTCCAGTTGCACCAGCCCTACCAGTTCTACCAATTCTATGAACATAGTCTTCAACTCCTGTGGGGAAGTCATAGTTTATCACCACCCTAAAGAAAATTCAAATTTGACAGGTTAATAAGAAACAAATTAAAATTTTAAAGAAACAGAAAAACTACCAGGTTAACTGACTGCTAACAAAAGTCAAGCATCCGTTACCTGATATCCTTAATGTCTAGACCGCGAGCAGCAACATCTGTGGCTACTAGTATAGGAGATCTACCCGTGCGAAATTGGCTTAAAACCCGATCCCTCTCAGCCTGAGACTTGTCACCATGAATAGCAGCAGCTTTGAACTGGCGTGCAAGTGTTCGAGATAGCTGATCACACATTCTCTTTGTGGTGCAAAATATGAGAACCTTGGAGCCTGCATCTTGATTGCGCAATATTTGCTCCACTCGGCGTTGTTTCTCCACTGGAGTAATTACTTCTACATACTGAAGTAAACACAATGAGCATATTAGTTTTACCAGAATGATCACATCAAATCAGTCAATACGAATAATACAGGGATAGAAAAAATGCATGCAGTGCACTATAGATACATGAACATAAAAAACTCGATCATGTTAAATTTATGAGGGGAGATGAGAACAAAGTTGGAATTGCAAGTCAATTAAAAGGTCTGTATTTTACTAATCTTTTGTTGTGTGTGTACCGCACAATTAATTATTGGTAAATAGCAATCCCTTGACGTGGAAAGGATATTTCCATCATGATTTTTTGAATGATCAATAAAAAACACGTGTGGAAAACAATCAACACATGTAGTCTTTGCAAACATAAACCTCCTTAAGCAATAAAAAAACCATGTATGCATAAGAGATTGCTAAGAATCAATAAATGAGGATTCAAACATTGTTTGGGCACATTTCTTTTCTGCAGTGCAAGTATGAAGAAACCAGAATACAATTTTAATGCAACATCTTGATAGACAGATCATACTTCTATAATATTAAGACATCATTTGCTATCATCCCTCATTCAATAGGTTAACTAACAACTTGATTGAATATACCAAGACATAGGAAAAGACAAATCCCTGCAATTCGAAATAAATTTATTTTCTTCTAGAAACACAAGACGAACCCTTTAGTAACAAACAAATACAAATTTCAGTTTTTAAAGTGAAACTCACTAGATTCAATACCTGTGTGATAGAAGTGTTTGCAACAAGCTCATCTGTACTGCCAATGTTGACCTGAACAGGATGAACCAGTAAATCTGCAGCAATTTTTCGGACTTCTTTGGGCCAGGTAGCAGTGAACATAAGTGTTTGGCGACGATGGGGTACTTCTTTCACGATTTTTCGAATTTGTGGCTCAAAACCCATATCCAGCATTCTATCAGCCTCATCAAGAACTAAATATGAAACCTGACGGAGACTCACTCTTTTCATCTCCAAAATGTCATTTAATCTTCCTGGAGTTGCAACAATAATGTCCACTCCTCGATCAAGATCCCTCAACTGGGGCCCTTTAGGTGCTCCTCCATACAAACACTTTAGCAACAACAAAAATGCACATTAAAAAAAAAATCTAAAGACAGGAGATTGTATTTGAATAAGCATATTGGTTCGTCTAGAAGAAGATATATGAACAAACCGTGCTTAGAATTCTTGATGATCTGCCAAACTTTAAAGCTTCTTCCTGTATCTGTGTTGCCAATTCCCTTGTCGGTGCCAGTATTAACATTGTAGGACCTAGTTTACAGTTGTTTCGAAGGCGCTTGAGGTGCATGAACCCAGGAAAAAGATATCCTAATGTTTTTCCAGATCCTGTTTTTGCAATAGCCACTATATCACGACTCTGTAATGCAATTGGCCATGACTGAGCCTGAATTGGAGTTGGAGCAGAAAAACCAGCATGGTATACCTGGAAACAAAAACCATCAAGTCCCATAAGATTTATTGGCACACAACTAACTAAATACAAAATTTACTGAGCATATTTTTGCAAGTTAAATTGAGAACTAAGCTTATGCCAGAAGTGCATCCTTGAAATGCAAACTGTTGCTTGATAGATGCAAACTGAAGCAAGAGAAAGGGAAGTATAGCCTTTGCACCAAGGGTAGAAGCTTAGATAATCGCTGCAGAACCAACTGATGTACAAGAGACTCAGAAGTCCCTTTCCAGTTGGTACCTGCTCACAGATGCAAGCGGTACTGAACAAAAGGCCTTCTTTTTTGTTGGACTCAAGTAGCAGCACAAAACAAATCGAGGCAGGTAGCTCAAGTCATGAGCTAGTTGCTCGGAGAGCCTATTCAAACATTGCAACTGCTTGCAAATGCGAAGCTGGAGCAGAAAGGACCTTGGATTCTGAAGACCTGAGTGGCATCCTGCACCATATCACCATAGGCAGGCCCACCCACGAATCAGTAAGTGGGTCAGCCCTTCCCAGATTCAGCCCTCCATAATGGGCCCTCCAGCTATATAGCAGCTACCCATTAAGAGGGCGGCACAGCGTACGACATTAGCTCCGCCCTGGAGCAAATATCGCACCTGCGGCAAAGTACAGAAGGGAAAGAAGACAGAAGAGGCATGAGCATCTAGATAAACCAAATCAACAGCAATTGCAAATTTCATGCAGAGCACGAGTAAGAAATACAGCGCAACAAACTTACACATATTTTATGTACAAATGTGTGTGCAAAATCAGATAATAAAGAAAAGGACAACTACCTCTTCCAAAATCTCGGGTGGGAAACCTGCAGATTCAAATGTCATGAATGGTGCAGGCACATCTTCTCCCTGTGCAAAATTACCAATGCTAAATAGAATTAGTAATGAGCTAAAAGATAACATTGTTATAGCGATAAAAGATAGTTTAGACATCAAAATAACTTGGATGCACTATGAGAAGATAACAGGACCATTTTATACTTATGGCACAAGTCTGACCAAGCAGGGCACATGACAAATAATTACACAGATGATCCATTTGAAATGATATTTTAACGATCATCAACAATCCAATGTCATGAGTGAAGTTACAAAGCTAGTAGTTTTACTTGATATTGTTCAATAAGCTATGCTCCAATGAGTAGCCATCTAAGAATATTTTATCTCATTCTTCCCTCCAGATAATAAAGTAACCAAAAAAGCTAGGTCTGTTAGATGAGTGCCACCATTAGCACAGAATCATAACATTATAAAAATAAGATTAAAAGTTTCACAGCAAAATTCCCCTCTATAAACTTCTAGAATAAGCACATGTTCTGGGAAATCTCCAAAAACCTTATCCTTTTGTGAATAAAATCTAGGCAGGTTAGATATGCAAAAGCTTAGTTGTTTGGAGACAGATACATAATTGAACATTCTCGATAATAACTTGTTGACAACAAAATACTTTCAAGAAGAATAGTGATTCACACTTGGATGCCAGGGCAAACATACCGTCACAATTATTTCATTTTGACGACGATAAGCCTCTACAGGTGTGGAAGAAGCCCTTCCGACATTGACAGATGATCCTTGGCCTCCAGTTGAGATCTTCGCTTCTCTTTTCTCCTTTGTGCTCTGTCCGTTCCTGCTTCTGACATTTCCATCCTAAATCACAAAAAAAAGGAAAAAAAAAATTTGTTAACGCATAATTTAGGATAGCGAAGGTGAGAATAAATAATCCATTTGAACAGTGTTCTCCCACGGATCAAAAATAATGTTTCGCCTGAGCTTTTATAAAAGGAAATAAGGAAACAGTTATTTCATACAGCGTGAAGAAGCCAAACCTGGTGGTTCCTCGAACGATCATGGCGATCATCATCCTCGTGACGATGACGGCGATCATCTGGATGATGACGGCTTCGATCAGCTTGGACCGCGGAAGAGCTGACCGCGATCACAGAAGCGGATTTGGGAGGAAGGAGCGGAGGGGGCGGAGGCAAGAGTGGAGGAGGCGGAGGGAGCTCATCGGATGGGCGTTCGTACTGGGTGACGTTGGTGTCCGGGTTCCAATAGTAAAGGTAGCCGGTGCTTCCGTCCACCAGCGCCCGCCAAGGTTTGGGCAGAGTCGGGTCATCCGGAGCGTACCGCGGCCGGCTCGATGTGCTTCCGCCGGCCATAGAGTACGGATCAAATCCAAGCCCCCTCACCGCTGCAATCAACTCGCTGTTCCTCGGGAGGATTAGGAAACCCTAGCCCAAGGAAGACGCCTCTTCTCAATCCGAAGCAACCGAGGCGTTCGGTCCGGTAGATGGGGGCAGATCTGGCTCCGGCAGAGGACCGAGGACCCTTCGAGATCGGTGGCGAAGCGCAGCGACCGATCTGATTCGCCCCGAAAGGGTTTCGATGCGAATGTGCACTCGTTCTTTCCTCCTTCCGCGTTTTTATTTGCCGACTTGCTGTTCTGTCTTCGGGGAGGTATTAATGCCCCCAAAAATTATTTCTATGGTACGGTAAAATTTAAAGAGAAAAAGAAAACTTAAAATAGGCTTTTGGTAGTTGAATATTCAAACAAAATATTAAAAGGAAAAAAAATTAAAAAGACCCCCTAATTATTAAAAGAGTACTTTTTAAAAATAAAATAAAATAATGTATTATATTTCTCATCTAAAATATAACAAAATTATTATATATAAAAAAAATTATCAATTTTATCAAAATTATTTAAATATGCTTCAACCTGTTTTAAAAAATTATAATATTATTGTTATAACATTGTAATAGATAATTAATGACTATAATAATTATTTAATTACTGTTATACTATTATAGCAATAATTTAATCGTTGCTAAATAATTTTAAATAAATTTTTAAAGAATATTTTATTATAAAATATTCTCTGTATATATTTTTTTATCGAATAAAATTGATTTACTTTTGCACGTTGTAGTTACAAACAAGCTACCATTTTCATTATAAAAATGTGATAAGATATCTTTTTAAATTTTTTTTAAAAAAAATTGATTTCTTAATTATATGAACACGCACTGCGTATTTAAAAAAAAAATCAAAACATCACTCTATCATCTATTTTTCATCATAAAAATATTTTATGCTAGCTACGTTAGTACTGCTATAATAAGATATATAAATAATAATAATTTAATATAATTTAATATATATATATATATAATATAAATACTTTTATATTTAAAAAATTACTAATTTCATTAAATTGTAACAACTAATTAATAGTCACTATAACATTGTAGCTCAGTACTAAATTATTAAATGCTATAATAATATTAAATTATTTTTTATCATGTAAAAATGATTTTGATTAAATTTAAATCATTTTAATCATTTTGATAAAAAAATTATATAGAAATCTTCTATGTATAAATTTTTTAATCAAATTAAATTAATTTATTTTTAAATATTATAATAGTCTACATTAATATTAGAATAAAAGTATTTTCGATATAAAAAATATAATATGGTAGCTCACCTTTGACTTTTAAAGCACCTTTTGACTAATTCTAAAAAGTACGGATGCCTTTTTAATTTTTATTCAAAATAATTTTTTATCTAAATCGATCCAAATCCAATAAAAAATAATTATTTTATTAAATTCTTTTATTTAAAAAGCCATTTTAAAAACCTCTTATTTATAACACCTATCATACTCTCTTTTTTTCAATAAAAGCTAAATATATATCATCTAAGAAACATACATAAAACTACAGAAGCTCCAATAACGTTGGCTCATATCATGTCTGATGAATTATCAGATCTAAATAATCACCAAAGGTATGTTATACATGTACTCACATGAGTACAACATTCATCACTATAGCTCTTCATCTCAATGTCACTCACTATATCATGTATACAAAACAAATCATTGTCTCATGTTCTTTATAGGTAGCCATGTCACCCTCCTGAAGAGCGAGGGTAGTCCTCCAGCCGCCACAAAGGTCCTCTCAGCTTTACGTCCATCATCCTGTAGCATCAATCCTGCCACCCTCCTGAAACACAAGGGTAGCTCACTAGTCGCCACCAAGATCTTCCCAGCTTGACCTCCATCAACCTCTAGCATCAGCCAAATCCACCAAAGTCGGCGGACATCTGTATGCATGCATCATCAACAAGTCATGCAACCATCTGGCACATCCACTCGTGTAGCATCCCCATCATCCATCACCGCCAGCAGGTATAGCAACAACTCGACTACCGCAGTGATCATCATCCAACCAATCTCTATCCACGGTCTCCTCCTGGCGTCAGTCATCCGTAGCATCCAACCATTAGAAAGAACTTGCCCATCACTCCAAGGCTAGCAAGCCCAGCTGGAAGTTGGACACTTTGAGCAAGTGGCCAGCTATCAACGGATTTGACATGTTTTTACCGTAGTCGTTACTACGGACTAAATATGTCATGTCGGTGGACCTATTCACCTTCAAAAGCTTTTTGGCAAAGCCTCAGCCATCAACGGATTTGGGGCGTCTTTATCGCAAGCCGTTTGTTGCGAACTAGATGAATCTAGAAAGGTGGATCCATGCACCTCAAAATATATTTTTTTTATAAATGCAAATATGTATGCATGAATGTATGGAGACGAGTTTGATATCCTGCGCGAACGAAAAAACGCGCCCCGTGCGCACGCGATCCTGGCCGTTCATCGCGAAAAATCTAGGCCGTTTATAAAAAAAATCACTGTAGCTTCTCCGCGTCGTCGGCGTTCTCGCCGCTGCCGCTCCCCCGTCCGGCCACCGTCGGCCACCGGACGGCGATGGATGCGCAACTCACCGGCGCCGGACTGGTGGCCGGATTTCGGCCGAATTCGATCGAAATCCGACCGATTTTGGCCGGAATCGGCCAACAGCGTCTGTTGGCCGATTCCGGCCGCGATTCTGCCAGAATCCGACTGATTTCTGGCCGACAGTGGCCGTTGGGCACTGTCCTGTTTCCGACCGTAATCCGGCCGGAATCCGATGCCGGAATGTGCGCCGGCGAGTTGCGCATCCAACGGTCCGGATCCGGTGGCCGGCGGTGATCGGACGGCGGCGCGATGGCGGCGGAAGTGGGCAGGGGTCGGCGGTCGCGCACGGATCGCGTAGGGATGAGTCGCGCGGGATATCAAATATGTAAATGATAGTACAAATGCTAATATGAATACATAATGAATCATGCTCAAGTATGTGTGCTAGGCTAATGGCTAATGCTAGCTAAATAACTAATGATCACTCCATGCAGCATGCATGGATGTAAATGTATGAGTATACATAATGCAATGACATATGCATGACATGTACCCAATCCCAAAGATGTCATCTTCCGCAATGGTCAACTCTTGCCTCAGCTCTCAATCTGTGTAAATGTCCAACGTTCAATATACATGTGTCTGTACCTGCCGAATGAGTGCCAACTCGTCCAGTCGCCGCCCCTCATGCATGCTGCGATTATGGGTCCCCCATATATGATGTACCAGAGCCGCTACGGCTATGTGCCGCGCCATAGTGGCAGTGGAAGTCCTCCGATACTGCTGTCTGAATGTCCTCAGCGTACTCCAGTATGTAGTCATTTCCGATCTCATGTGCAACCATGCCCGTATCCGCCCCACAAGCGTCTGGTAGTCTCGCTTCGGAAGAAAACATGCTCTAAAGTCTCCTCCTCTTGGCAACAGAAGGTGCACCTCCTATCCGGTAAGTAATATTGTGGGGCGCGCACCGGTAGTCTCCCTCGTACTAATAACCACAATGTGAAAGCATGACTCCGCTAAATAGAGCGGTGCCAGATTGTCCTCGCCCACGGCTATCTCGGCCTGACACCTCGAAGTGGTCATATGCCCATCGGACACCCTCCTGCCGCTACTGAAACCATGAAAATAGGAGTTGTTGTGCCGCTACTAGGCTCCCTGCTGTCTCCAGAAGTCGATCTCGAATGTGGAGTAGCTGCATAAGGAGTGGGGAATCACCATGCCCTACTGTCCACTTCCATATCCCTATCCACTGTAAATACCTGTAATGTATCCATCTGATCTACAAGGTGTCCTGTCTATCCTAAATGCGTCATAGAGCTTGGCCAATAAGGCAAGGTTCCAAGCCCTTAAGTTCCTCAGCCCAAGACCATCCTCTGCTCTCGGCCGACATAATTTTGTCCACACAATGAGTGAACGCTGAATAGTCCACATAAATGACCTGCAGATCCCATAAATGCGATCAATAACTCCACTGGAGATGGGTACTGTGGACATCCAATAACACTCTATTTTCTGTAGAATTGAGGTTATCAACTGTGTCTTCCCTACATATGATAAGGTAGCCTTGGGGCATGAGGTGACCCTCCTCATTAGAGCATCCAGTAGAGTGGTGTAATCTGAAATCTTGAGTTTCTGAGATGCAATGGGGATCCCTAGGTATCTGAAAGACATCTCTCCCAGTTGAAAATATTTAATGCCCAAAAGACGATCTCGAGTAATATTATCTACCCATGATTTAGATAAGTTAATTATGAGCCCTACCATCTGAGAGAACTATCGCATATACTGTGTGGCAGAAGATACAAACACCTATCATACTCCTATCCACATAAATAGTTGCCTATGAAAGAAATGTGCACGTCAATAATTGACGATTTGAAATTATTGATTACGATTATGATTCAGTTTAAAATTTTAATCAAATGGTTATAATTCATGATTTTTAACTGTCAATTATGATTAAATTCATGGTTTGCGAGTTATAATGGCTCGCGATGAAAAAAAAAATCTCAAAGAAAAGTGATAAAAAGGAAATATGAGGGGAGCAAATAATAGAGGAGAAAAAAATTCATCACCCTAAACACTGAAGAAAAGAAGCCTTCAATATAATTATGAATGTTCCTGTTGAGATGCGCCTTCGAACGAGACGGCTAACTCCCTCAACAACGCCTCGTCCAAGATTAAAAACCAAGAATCTGCAAAGAAGAACACGTGAGATGGAGGGCCAGGGGTTCTCCCTGGCACGACCACTCCGATGCTTAAGTTAGTCGGGGGAGATGAGGAAATCCTCGTTGAAGAAGAAAGAACTAGAGGAGAAAAATTGACAGAGTTTCTGCGTACCTCCTCCTCTTTCTTTGAAATGCCGGTCCTTTTAAGGAAGAGAAGAGGTTCCGGAATGTCTTGTCTGGGACATGACACGAAGAGTTCCATCAAGGCTAGGAATATGTCCTGGAGAATGTCTAGCAGCATGTCACAAGGCATGGCTCGTTCAGTGCCCACGTGGCCTTGTTGACTTGTCATGACAGAGCGATCCCTTTAGACATGTGTCGTGATGAGACAAGAGAGAGGACACGTGGGATCATCCCAGCAAGTGATGGCAAGAGTGGTCCCTATAAGCTAGCGGATGAGGAAAGGGGAACATCCGAAATGGGTTTCTGCTCGTCCCCAGCGCGAGGTGCGAAGAGACGGAAAGGAGGGGGGGGGTGCGACCGAGTCACAGCGGATTTCGGTTCATCCTCCCATAGAACGGGCGAGGAAAAAGGGGCAAGACCGAACCCGGGTGGACCTCGGTTCGTTTCCCCGACCACGAGAGCGCGGAGGACGGGGCATGCCTGGACCGAAGCGGACTTCGGTTCGTCCTCCAAAAGAACGGGAGAGAGGGGAAGGGGCGTGATTGAACCAGGGCGAACCGCGGTTCGTTTCTCCAAAGGGGCAAGTGCAGAGGAGGGGTTTGTTTGAGGCGTCTCATGCTTCCGGGTGTGCGATGGACCCGATCATTGAGTAGGACTTGTTTAACCGCGTCCATACATCCTTCATTTCATAACTCCCTGTTTAACCGCGTCTCATGCTTGCGATGGACCCGATCATTGGGTAGGACTTGTTTAACCGCGTCCATCCCTCCTTCATTTCATAACTCCCATAACACTTGCCTCCCCACTAGTCTAGTCGAAGGAGATGTAAAGTCGACTGACTAGACCAGTGCGGATGCAACTCCCCGAACAACTTGTTTAACCGCGTCTCATGCTTGCGATGGACCCGATCATTGGGTAGGACTTGTTTAACCGCGTCCATCCCTCCTTCATTTCATAACTCCCATAACACTTGCCTCCCCACTAGTCTAGTCGAAGGAGATGTAAAGTCGACTGACTAGACCAGTGGATGTAACCTCCAGAACACCACGGGCTTGCGAGAACATAGGCATGCGTAGGGCATTTAAAGCTTAGGTATGGTTGAGTAAAGTATAACTTAGCATGGTAAATCTCCTTTGACAAGACATGCGAGCGGGTTATCATTGCTGTGTTAACACCTCTTTATCATAACGACGCGTCAGTTTCTCTTATCACCCCTGTATATAACGAGAGGGGGGATAAAGCGCTAGCGTACCACTCAAACACCCTCCCGAGCCTCGTATTTTAGTAATCACTGTTGCATCGCCATATTCCCCCATGGTAAGCGGCGATCACCACTCCGGATCTCGTGGGGAGCGGTCTGCTACCTCCCCGGGGCTGCGCCGGAGGGCCGGGACTTTGATCGCGACTCTTCGCCGCAGAGTTCGACGAGCGGAGACGGAGATGCGCCGTGAGGTTCAACGAGCGAAAGTGGCGGAGGAAAGGGCTCGACGTGCAGAGGCGTTGATGGCTCAAGAGAAGTGGGAGAATCAGCAGCTTCGGGCAGTAATTGACAACTGGGGTCACCGAGATAGCTCCTCCCTACTGCGTGCTGGGGAAAGCCTAGCGGGCGTAGAATACCATCTAATGAAGGCGTCACTGGAGTTGAAGGGAGCTATGCAGGCTCTCAAGGCGATGACTGGAGAAACCTCCTCTTCCGGAGAGGAATGATAGGTTCCTAGTGCTCTCATGAAGCGAACGTTTTGTTAATGACCACTGCCACTTTTGTAGTTACTATGATGTTTTGTTCATCGTTCCCATATGTTTTGCGTCTTTTTTCGTCTGCCTTAGTCCTCATAACCCTTGAGTTAACAAGCTTTACTGTGATAACTGCGATTTGTTACTTGAAGGGCTGTCTTCCGGAACGTAGGCTAATGGCGTCCATCATGTGAATGAATGTTTCTTTGGCATGACTATGAGGCGGCCCTTTATACGTCGGAACCGCGCGGAGGGGGCATAGGTCTAGATTAGAGGGCTAACGTTGGCTCCCTATACGGTGATTACGGCGATTTAGGCGACGGTAACGAGGTGTCTCGGCCATTAATTACCGAGGACGGCGTGTTCGCGTCTTTTCCAGGGTATGTTTACTGACAGGGAGGGGTTACCGAAGCGACACAAGCAAAGCTTGAGGCGATCCGTATATCGTCCATGGAAGGAGCGCCCATTAATTTGTCATTGACACTTTTACCCTCCTCTCTTTCCTCTTGAGAGATAAATAAATAAATATATATATATATATATATATATATATATATATATATATATATATATATATCGGGGTAAAGTGCTCAATCGCCTCCTTGTCTCCCCTACACTCCTGGTTGTCATTGAAGAAAAACAACTCCCCTCAGATATGGCCAGTGATCTTAGTTGGACTAGCTCAGACGAGGAGGAGCCGACGACGCCTCCCGGGTCGCCTAGAGGACCTGAGTCTTCGCAAATGGCCCGCCTACGGTGGATCAGAATAGCGGAAAATCGCACCCGCGCTGCCGAGGCGAAAGCCCAGGCTGCAGAAGAAAGGGCTCGAGCAGCCGAGGAAAGTCTTCAAGCCGCTGAGAAGAAGGCACAGATGGCGGAAGAAGGCTTTTGGGCGGCTCTAGAGAGGACACACGAAGCTGAAGAGAAGGCTCAAGTGGCTGAACAGCGTCTGCAGCGGGCAAATGAAGCGGCAGCTAGAGAGAGGTTGGAAAGGCGACATTTCCAGGGAGTGGTCCGAGAACTGAAACAGCGCAACCGCGCTCTAAAGGAGCATGCTGAGGGATGTTTATCTAGTGCTCAGTATTACTCCCGAAAGCTCTCCCAAGAACTAGAAGGGATAACACAGGCGTTTGCTGCAGGACCTGAGGAGACTTCCTCTTCTGAGGATTAATGTTTTCTTTTCTTCCTTTGTCGTCAAGTCTTTTGTGAACATTACTATCTATCTTTTCTTCCGTGGTACACCCCCTGTTCTCTTGCTAACAGAGATACGCTCTGACCAGTGATGTGATCTTTTTTTTTTTTTTTTTTTTTTTTCGTGTTATGATATTTCTGCGTCAAAAACTACTAACATGGCCCCCTACCTCACAGAACTTGGCGTGGTGGAATACGCCATCATCGTCATGATGTCTGTCATAGATAAGGCGCGAGCTGTCTCCTTTGTGAGGGTTATCACCAAAAGAGAGAGTAATGGATAATTACTTTCGGGATGGCGTATTTTCCTTGGATAATGCGCAGGCACCTTTTCGCCCCCCTCCTTTGGGATGTGTGTAACCCCTCAAATGGGATACGTCCTTTCACCTTCTCAAGTCACGTAATATAAATTTGGGGCGGCGAGATATCGAACAGGCATCCAGTAATTCCTCTTGGCTAACGCTCTAGTTCGAAGGTGCCTTCTTCAGAAACAACAACTATGGACAGCAAGGGTAGCGGGTCTAGGACGGGATCCAACCTTCGTCCGGGAGCAGGGGACGACATGGAGGCACAGGTGAGAGCGTCTCTCCAACGAGCCCTCATAGCGGAGGAACAGGCGAGAGTGTCCCTTCACCGAGCCCTAACAGCTGAGGAGCAAGTGCGCTGTGGTGAGGAAGAACTGATCAGCGCGAAGCTGGAGATTCAACGTCTCCGAGGGGTCATAAAAACGATGACTCAACGTGATAGCACGGTAGCTGACCAAGTAGAAGTATCGGCTTCCTCTGCTATCTACTTCCTAAAGAAGGCCACGGAGGAGCTAGAATCCGTGCAACAGAATCTTTTGCATTTTCATTTGGTTCATATACTTTCACCTTCTTGAATTCAAATAAAGAAATTGGGTTTACTTTTTCAAGTTTATTCATTATTCGTTTTAGAACTGGAAAAATTTTGATAACCCATGGTTTTGAAACTTTTACTTTTAGAGGTAGAAAATAATTCTTAGGGTTCGGGCAGGACCAAAAGGAAGTTCTGTTTCCGTTCCCCAAACTGTTAAAAAACTAGAATTTTCTTGTTTTACTTTTTTTTTCATTGGATCTCCATGATGAGATCGTAGTTTAGATCTTCGCCAAGGTTTTAAACGGAAAGGAAATAGAATTTTTACCTGAAGACCATCTGTTAACCAATCTTGAGGAAATTCTGTTTCTGATAGTGGAATACCATTATACGTACATTTAACATGCATTTCACTCTTCCAGTCCTTAAAATCCTCATACCACTCGGGGTATTGGAATAATAACATACGTCCAACATTTTTAGCTATTATCAATGAAGGCAATATAATGTTTTTTCTAAGAAAAGCGTGGATCAGGAGTATCAAACTTCTTATTGCTTGAGCAAATATAACGCTATCCCAAATTTCTGCTATTGCCATTCGTTCATTTTCTTCTTCTCTCTTCTTCTCGTTTTCATCGAGAGCCTTCAGAGTTTTCTTCATCTTTTCTTTCTCAAAATCGTCAATTTTTAATTCCGTTTTTGGTTTTTTCTTCGCAAAATTCCTAAAAATAGACTTAATATTTTGATCGATCTTGTTTAAAAGAGAAAAAAAAAATATGTTTTCTACTCGATCAAAAAAAAGCGGAGAATTTACATATGCTTGGAATGTGTTCCAAATAACTGTTTTACGTCTTTGAGCGCGTAAGGATCCTTTGATTAGACCTCGACGAAAATCAGGTTGTTGTGAGTAACGTATCAAAGCCAACTCGTTTATTTCATCATCGTTAGTCTCGGGATTCACGCTGTAGTCAGTATAAATCACCACTCGTCTGGCTTTTCTTGTACGAATTTCCTGATCTTGTTTCATTAGTTGCTCATGTTCATCTTCTTCATCTTCATCCTGTGCTAGTGCTTCTAACTCTTCAGTTAGTTTGTATAACCGTTGAGGATTTTTTGAATGATTTTTTCTTTAAGGATTTCTTCTCCTTCTTCAATGATTTCTTCTCCATTGGTTGTAATTATATCGAATACGGATTTCAAAGATTTTGCTTTATTTTCTGAATTTATTTTTATTTCTTCTTCCAATAAAGAAGATTTTTTCAAATGAGAATTGGGTATGTACTCAAAAGATAATTGATCAATTGACGTTAACGAATTAATAATATAATTCCATGGTGATTTTTCATTAAGTGGATTTTTTTCATGTTCAAATTCTTGGTAATTATTAGAAATAGAAAATAGCCCATGAAGCTTATTTATCCAAACTATTTTCGTGGAATTTTCTTTCGAAGTAATTAAATGATTCATGGTTGTATGTGAATAGAATTTGTTTATTTTTCCACGATATGCGCCATTCAAAAGAGGATCATATGCTTTTGGCAAGTATTCTTGTTTATTCTCATCATTGCATAATCTGGTCCTTTTTTCTAGTATATCTAGAGTAAGAGATACTTTTTCTTTTTCTAGAATTTTTATTCTACTTATTAATTCATTACTCAAGTTGTACTTTTTTTGCTCATTGGTAGAAACCCAATAATTATATAGGTCTTCATGGATAAATTTTTCTGTCGTGTACAAAGAAATTTTACGTTCTATCATTTTTGAAAAAATCAATAAACTAGGTGGATATGTAAAAGATATTGTTTGTTTTCCATCACTTAAACATGTATAAAAAAAATATTGTGACATTTCATTTCGTATAGAACGTGCAAGTCGATTATTTTGTATATACCGTGATGGACGATTCCACCGCTTATAATTGAAAAGAAAAGTTACAAGAGATTTTTCAAAAGGATACGTTTTTTCCACTCGCACTTTCTCTCCTTTCTTCCATTTCGTTTATTTTATTAGTAACAATAGGCGACGGCATTCTGCCTAAATAGTAGACACAGGTGATAAATAAGAGAATACTAATGATTCGACCCATAGAATTTCTCAATTCTGCCATAAGGTACTCGTACTTATACCTATTCGATTTAGATCGAATAGAAACATTTTGACGTATCGAAGAAAGAACTAGAGGAGAAAAATTGACAGAGTTTCTGCGTACCTCCTCCTCTTTCTTTGAAATGCCGGTCCTTTTAAGGAAGAGAAGAGGTTCCGGAATGTCTTGTCTGGGACATGACACGAAGAGTTCCATCAAGGCTAGGAATATGTCCTGGAGAATGTCTAGCAGCATGTCACAAGGCATGGCTCGTTCAGTGCCCACGTGGCCTTGTTGACTTGTCATGACAGAGCGATCCCTTTAGACATGTGTCGTGATGAGACAAGAGAGAGGACACGTGGGATCATCCCAGCAAGTGATGGCAAGAGTGGTCCCTATAAGCTAGCGGATGAGGAAAGGGGAACATCCGAAATGGGTTTCTGCCCGTCCCCAGCGCGAGGTGCGAAGAGACGGAAAGGAGGGGGGGGTGCGACCGAGTCACAGCGGATTTCGGTTCATCCTCCCATAGAACGGGCGAGGAAAAAGGGGCAAGACCGAACCCGGGCGGACCTCGGTTCGTTTCCCCGACCACGAGAGCGCGGAGGACGGGGCATGCCTGGACCGAAGCGGACTTCGGTTCGTCCTCCAAAAGAACGGGAGAGAGGGGAAGGGGCGTGATTGAACCAGGGCGAACCGCGGTTCGTTTCTCCAAAGGGGCAAGTGCAGAGGAGGGGTTTGTTTGAGGCGTCTCATGCTTCCGGGTGTGCGATGGACCCGATCATTGAGTAGGACTTGTTTAACCGCGTCCATACATCCTTCATTTCATAACTCCCTGTTTAACCGCGTCTCATGCTTGCGATGGACCCGATCATTGGGTAGGACTTGTTTAACCGCGTCCATCCCTCCTTCATTTCATAACTCCCATAACAATGAAAATGTCTCAATTGATATCAAAATCTAAATTCGATGATTTAATTTTCAATACTAATTATCCTTTCATTTTTTCATCAGAAACTTTAAATTACCCTCGTTCAAGAAATATTTGTATTTCGTAACCTATTTTGATTACTTATATCTTTTATATCATCACTTTTTATTATAATTTATTGTTTCCTTTATCATTGCACACTATTATAATATTAAATAATTACAATAAATTTAATCAAAATTATTAAAATAATATTATATCAAATTTAGTCAAGTTAATTAGTTTTAACTAATGTTAAAGCAATTTTATCTTTTTATAGATTGAATTAAAATTATTCCAATAAATATAATCAAAATTATTAAAATAATGGTATATCAAATTTAGTCAAGTTAAATTAATGTTAACCAATATTAAAGCAATTTTATATTTTTATAGTTTGAATTAAAATTATTCCAAGTAATTAGAATGATATTAAAATAAAGATATTTGAGAGATAAACAATATGATGAATATCTTTTGATATGTTTTTAAACATGGAGCATTCATAATAAAAACAAATGACATTTTTTAAAATTTTTACATTTTCTTAGAATTTATGAATAGAATTTTAATTTTAACTAGGGATATAAATGCATTTTTATCACTATTTTTTCATAAAATATATTGAATAATTGTAATAGAAATTAGAAATGGAAAAAATGAAAAAGACCAAGTGGTCAAATTATGACCGACCAGACCACGCCATACGAACCGGCCGGGTTCAAGACGCATGCGCCATCGACGGGGTTGCGTTAGAATGAGCAGGACGACGCGAGAAGCTTCCACTCGTCGCTATATAATTTTAGGGTTTATTTTTTGCATTCATCCGCTCCAAACTGTGATTCGTCTTTCGAAGTCTCACTCGGGCATTTCGACGAACATGTCGGACGCCGGCGTAGTCACGGTCTACGGCAGCGGCGCCGCCCTGGAGCCGAAGAAATCCTCGACCTTCTCTGTCAAGGTGGGGCTCGCCCAGATGCTGCGAGGCGGCGTCATCATGGACGTCGTCACCCCCGAGCAGGCCCGCATCGCCGAGGAGGCTGGCGCCTGCGCCGTCATGGCGCTGGAGCGCGTCCCCGCCGACATCCGCGCCCAAGGCGGCGTCGCGCGCATGTCGGATCCGGGCCTCGTCAAGGAGATCAAGCGAGCCGTCACCATCCCCGTCATGGCCAAGGCCCGCATCGGCCACTTCGTGGAGGCGCAGATCCTGGAGGCCATCGGCGTCGACTACGTGGACGAGAGCGAGGTGCTCACCCCTGCCGACGACCAGAACCACATCAACAAGCACAATTTCCGCGTGCCCTTCGTGTGCGGCTGCCGCGACCTCGGGGAGGCCCTGCGCCGCATCCGCGAGGGCGCCGCCATGATCCGCACCAAGGGCGAAGCCGGCACCGGTAACATCATCGAGGCCGTCCGCCATGTCCGTTCCGTCATGGGCGACATCCGCGCCCTGCGCAACATGGACGATGATGAGGTTTTCGCCTTCGCCAAGCGCATCGCTGCCCCTTACGACCTCGTCATGCAGACCAAGCAGCTCGCTAGGCTCCCCGTCGTCCACTTCGCTGCAGGCGGGGTGGCCACCCCTGCCGATGCTGCCCTCATGATGCAGCTCGGCTGTGATGGCGTCTTCGTTGGATCTGGCATCTTTAAGAGTGGTGATCCGGCACGAAGGGCTAGGGCGATCGTGCAGGCGGTCACCCATTACAGCGATCCAGAGATCCTCGCTGAAGTGAGCTGCGGCCTTGGGGAGGCCATGGTTGGGATCAATCTCAGTGACCCCAAGGTCGAGAGGTTTGCTAGCCGCTCAGAGTAAAAAAAAAGACAGGCTTCAAACATTGCTACTTACTCTGCTTTCGTAGTTGGGTCGTTTCTTTACTCAGTCTCCACAAAGTGCTTCCTTACTTGCGTCTGCACTTAGTCCGCAGTAAGACTTATCTTCTAGCGATCTCTCTCCGTTACAGATAACTTTGTGCTCAAGAAAAAGTCTACGCCTGTATGGCAAAACTCTCCGCTTTATTTTTAACTAGTGCTTAATGGATTAATAATGCAGATTATGATCATAGGAGCTAGAGGAGTGTTTCTTTACTTCTATTGTTCTAATGGATGCAAGGCAGTTTCATTTTACAATATTTTGTTCGCTTGGATGAAGATTTTGATTCTCATTACTCTCTCTATTATGCTGTAAAAGACATTGGTTTGTACCTGAATGGCTGCACCTGTAATGCGCTTTGTTTTTCATTATCCTGTGCTTGATGGTTCCTTATCCTGCTCAATCTCAATGATAGAAATGCTAATGAAAGTTTGAAGTTTTCTTTATTGCTTCAATATGTGAAATGATTTAGTGACTGTTTTGTTTGCTTAGTTGTGTCAATCAAACAGACATGTAGATGTGGTGAACTTTTTTTGTCCTTTGCCTTTAATGAAGCAGTTTTCAAGTAGCAACGTAGGAATTTGAAATTTGGTATTATCTTTGCTGTCTATCTGAGTGATGTTGTTATACATTTGCTGATGAAGTTGGCACGCCAGTTGCTGTATGAACTAACCATGTTTGAGTTCTTATTCTAGTGTTTCTTTGTCTGACTTTGGATATACTCGCAACTCAATTTTGTTTCAGAAAAACAAACCAAAATGACACAGTTATGAACTCATATTGATATCAGGAAAAACAAACCAAAATGTTGATCATGTCTGATGTGAGTTGAAATTTTATGCCTCAGAGTGCAGGTGCAGAAGTTTTTTTTAGAATTCCTTGCCAAGTTCTTCATTTGCCCCCCTCTACTTTTTGTTCAATTATCATTATAAGCTGCCAAGAAACTTACAGGTATGGTATGGGTAGTGTTTCATGAAGCTGAGATGGAACTTCTGATGAAATCTTCAGGATGATGAGTCCTTTTTTGAAGCTATGAGGATCTCTGTTGACTGGCATCTTCACCAACTCATTAGGTATCTCTCATCAACTCCTTTACAGAGCTTTCCATGATCCAATTCATGTCAATATCAACAGCTTTGCAGCTACAGGCAAGCAACCACCCTGCCATTGAAGAAGCATAATCAACAATGAAGGTATCATTTAATTGTTAAAACTTGTCTTCTCAAGGCATACATACACTTGTAAATGTAAGTTTAGTAACCTAAGACTGCTGAATCTGTCTTCCTCTGTGTGATAGCAGAAGTACTTTTTCAAAAGAAACAGAAAAGGTCTGGCAATTTCCTAGCAATTGCCTTTGTATTCGATCCAGCTGTTGGGCAATGGGATCATTGTCGCTGGGGCCAATTCTTTATGTCAGTATTATTCTCCATTAGTACAATTAATCCTCAAATCAAGTGATCAATTTTCTATTGGGCATTTCACAAGGTTGGAGAGAGGAGTCGGTGATCTATTCCACACAACTCTCCATGAACATACCTAATTTTAAGAAGTTTAAGATAATAATATCTTAAAATGTACTACGCATTATAATTCCTTGCTAGCTAAGATTTAATCATATCATAAGTGAATTACCGTCCTCTATATCAGTGTAAAGTTTATAATACCCCTTAAAATTCATTCACCCAAAATACCCCTCCTAGTTTCATCATTCTACTTTCGACTACACAAATGTCATCAAAAACTTCTGTCCGCCAAAATGAAAAGCTGAAGCTTGACCTCATTTACCTTTCATAACAACTAGTCCCGTGGCTAAGGACCAATGATATCGACTGTTATGGATTGGTATGATTTGGTCTAGAAGTCAAGATTTGGTCAAAGTAGATGACACATCAAACAGAAGGTTGATTTGGCCTCGCGCCTTGACTCGGAAACCTCGATTCAGCATCCAAATTAGGTCGGGGTCCAATACCTTACTTGGCTTTCAGCTCCGGTCTAGATCCAACACTTAATCTCTTGAAGAGCTTGACTCCTGTTCAGCATCCTACTTCGAGCTTCGACTCCAGGCTACTCTTCCAAATCCACCCCGCCAAGTCTCTTCCCGACCATATCCCTTCTCGGCCTTAATCGACTTCGGCTTGTGCTCCCTTTGTCGACTAGGCGGCATTCCTTCGGTGCCCCACTCAAAGCTCAATCAATTCCTCTCTGTCCAGCTTTCCATCCAATTGGGTTGCTTGTTGTCAGAAGAACACAAGCAATCATGATCACATGATATCATGAGTAATTTATCATCCCATTAATGCAATATGATGGTTCAGCCCAATATAGTATCTATCTCGGTGATAAGACTTCTCCTATTGCGGCGATGATGGGATGTTCTTCTTATCCTGATAAGACATCTCCTCTGACAAAATCTCTACCCAGAAATATTCTCTTTAATGAACATTCAATAAAAATAAGATAATTGTTTATTATTCTCTTACATACAACTATATAGCTCTCCTCCATCTCACAGAAACAAGTTCACCCACTACTCAACTTACTCTCTTTCTCTCCTCCTTCTTTGGTGAGAAAGTTGACTTGAGCGTTGGAGCAATTGAGTCAGGACACTCCTGACCTTCATTCTCATTCTCTTCTCTCTTGTTGCGCAAGTCTTAGCGGTGTCTCAAAATCCCCTAGCCCCTTCCTTCCTTGTTGGTGGGTGGCAAACACTACCTTGGTCGACAACTTCTCAACTAGATGGTCGGCTGCTCGTCCAAGAGGCGATCTCAACTGGAACATCGATCTATCATTTATTACACTACCCTTTGTTGAGTAATAAATTATCTTTATTTTTTCACCACATTAGTTATTTAAACGTTACATGCATGTGATTATTTAGAAAAAGAAAGGTATTTTAGATGTATAAAGGTTTAAGATGCATCCTTTAGATGTTTTTAAAAAATAAACACCCTTTTGGTAATTTTAAAAAATTAAGGTACCCTCTTTTGTATTTTGGCCCGCAAAATATACTGTTGGAGTGTATATTATATATCCATATTCCTCGATTTGTTTAGAGAAGGGAGTCGGCGTTTGCGCGTTGTGGGGGTGGACTGGTGGTCTTGGTCCTGATTATTTCATTATTTCGCCTATTTCTTCTTCTTCTTCCCTTCATCCCCCCTTCGTCCGCGGCCGCCAGATCTACGCTGTTTGATGAATTCCTAGGGCGGCGGAGATGGCGGCTCGCGTGAGATTGGAGGACGGCGGCGGAGAAGCGCGGCGGCGCCACGCGAAAAGTAGCAGCATGGTGCCGCTGGCGCTTCTGATCGGGGAGGAAGCGAGGATGGGTAAGATGGAGAGGCCGCGGGTGCGGTACGGATGCGCCGCGCAGTCCAAGAAAGGGGAGGACTACTTCCTCATCCGGACCGATTGCCAGCGCGTCGCCGGCGACGCTTCCTCCTGCTTCTCCGTCTTTTCGGTAGGCACCTGTTTTCTATTTTTCTTTTAGGGGTTTTACTTGTTGTATCACATGATTGAAGAAGTAAGTTAGTAGTTGTCTTCTAGGTGGGAAATTTGCTCCATTTCCATTCTGGCACTGCTCATAGTATCATTATAATGTAGTTCCATGCGGGGCTTCTACCAGATAAATAGCTGTAGAAAATGCTTATCAATTGGGTCTTCGGTTAAACTACTTCTTGACTTATTGAGAATATGTAAGTCCGCTATAGATCTGTGTCTCAATATTTTAAAGGAATGAAGGATATAGATGTGCTCTATTCATCGGCCAAAATGGTAGATTGTTTTCAACAGTCAGGAGGCAAGTTAAAACAGAGGGTCGGCGGAGAGAAATCCTATAGGATTTAGATTTTCTTTGACTTAATTGTTCGGTATGTATGTGTACCTAGTAGACTTTAGAGCTTCTAGAAGTGCTCAAATCCATGCCGATTGCAAAATAATAATAAAAATAATATTTTCAAGTTGCTAATTAATGATAAGTGTGAACAAAATAAAAGTCGTAGTAAATAAGATAGGCATCGGGATTCTGCCTTTGGAATCCACCTAATTAGTTTTTGCCCATTATTTTCAGATTGTTTAGGTCATTTCTTTCAGATTTCTGAAAATGAGAAAACACATGGTCTCATTGTTAATCTTATTCTTACTGGCTTTTATTTGTTAGTTACAAACGTCTATTTTGGCCCCCTGCATCAGCTAAGCTTTTTACGGTTTCTGTTTCCAAGTCTAGGTTTAATTGGGTAATGAATTTCTCTTCACTTCACGAGCCACAAGGCTTCATTCACCATCAATGTTTTTAAGTCCGAAGCTTGAACTATTTGACCTTTGCTATTTGATTATGATTTGGCCTAATGATCATAAATATTTTGTTAATATATACAGTAAAATAATGAAATATTGAAACATAATATTTAAATCAATATGAATTCTATAAATAAGATTTCAAATATATAAATATAAACACATTGATGCGTTTATTAGAATCATAAAAATGATGTAACAACACTTTGCTATGAAAAAATCAAAAGTGCGATGGGCCAAGGTTTGTCCACATATTAGTTGATGTTTGGACTCATCATCATCTTTTTATACATTGACCTAGTCAAGTCATTAGTGTATGTACAATTAAGTGCAAGAAAATCCACCTGGAATTCTCATCAGTGTATGTTTACTAAATATAAGGGTGAAATCTACTTGGATTTCCTCATAAAAAGGTATTTTTGAGAAAAGCAAATGAAGCCTAGAAGCAAATGGAAGGTCAAAGCTAAAACTTAACTTATGATTGTCAAATATGGAGCATTCTCAAAGCATATATCAAGTTTCCTAAAACGTTCAAACATTCATTTATAGTTGATGAAGAAATCTAATTTAACACCAACATCTTGTGCATTCATTTATAGAAGGAAGAATTGATGAAGAAATCTAATTTAACACCAAAAGGCATCTTGTGCATAAAACAAAAAAAAAACCAACCAAAAGCCATGTTGTGGGGAAGGAGTTCTTTTATTACCTTGAGGATATAAGGTGATTGATCAATTAGAATGTGAATGCATTTGGCTAACATGGTAAGGTTCTGATCAGTCTTGAAAATTAATAATCTTATTGAAATTTCACTAAATGTTGATTTGAAAGGTGAATAATATCATGAAGTAGAACGGTGATTTTGATCCTAATAGAATGAAGGTTATTGATCTATTTGACCAAGGATATTTCAATTTTTTCCTATTTTTAAGAGAGTGTCATACTTCCAATTTGCTTTGAATCTATCTGATGGATTATATAAAATCTATAATTGTGGGTTTGTTGACTTGTGAAGCCACATTTTCTGCGTAGTGAATCAGTCCATTGCTCATTCAATGAGGGTGGAGAAGGTCACTGAGTGTTTGCTATCTTTGCTGATTTATTATTTTGAAACAAGCATTTCAAATAAGAATCTTTATCCCATATGCTTAAAAGTCTCTACTATAGAGCATCTTGTAATGCTAGCTTATAAGGTGACGTGTCATGATGGTTAGTTGCATTGTGCATATGAGTGAACTGATTGATGTTTCATTTTCTTTAAGGTCCTTGATGGGCATAATGGTAATGCTGCAGCAATATATACTAGAGATAACTTGTTGAATCATGTTATGAGTGCAATTCCCCGTGGACTTGGACGGGAAGAATGGCTTCAAGCTTTACCTCGTGCTTTGGTGGCTGGATTTGTCAAGACTGATAAAGAGTTCCAGAGAAAAGGCATACTTTTACTTCCCTCTTCCTGGCAACCTTTCTCTTAATGGTCTGACTAAATATAAAATTTGATTTTACCTGTTCCATGTTATTTATCAGGACAAACATCTGGAACCACTGTCACATTTGTAATAATTGACGGATGGACAATTACTGTTGCTTCAGTTGGAGACTCTCGATGTATCTTAGATGCACAGGGAGGGGTAGTTTCTTCACTAACTGTTGATCACAGGCTTGAAGAAAATATTGAAGAGTGGGTATTGTTGCTGTTTGTAAACAGAAATTAGTTAGCTCTTCCTATATCTCACGCTCACGAATTCAATTAATCGGCTATGGACAGGCGGGAACGTGTGACTGCTAGTGGAGGTGAAGTAGGGAGGCTCAGCATTGTTGGTGGTGCTGAGGTGTGTTTTAATTTGATTTTGATGAAAAAAAATCTTTTGGATTGTCTACGAGACCATGATTACTCTAGTGCTTGATAATAATTCTCTCAGATTTTATATCTTCTTTTCAGATTGGTCCCCTTCGCTGTTGGCCAGGAGGATTGTGCCTATCCAGATCTATAGGAGATATGGATGTTGGAGAATTTATTGTCCCTGTTCCTTATGTCAAGCAAGTCAAGGTATTTATCCCCATCAACTTTTTTCCTTGTTCATAAGGAGTATGTCATACATGCTCTAAAGATATCAATGCTTATATAAATGCTTGAATAGAGGATCAAGCTGGATTGAGTATCCCTACATTCTCGTTGATTCATTCTACTTCCACTCCTTTTTTTGTTGAATTGAATTTCAAACTTTAGCTTTTTGAATATCTTACTTGTCCTAAGAGCTTTATTTTTATACCAGCTGTCAAATACTGGAGGAAGACTTATAATTGCTTCAGACGGTATCTGGGATGCCTTGACTTCTGAAATGGCTGCAAACTCTTGCCGAGGTTTGCCTGCAGAGCTTGCTGCTAGACTAGTTGTTAAGGTGATTAAGATTTTCCCAATTGTCTCAGAGATTTATTACATCATCATGCTTCCTTAAAATTTTTGTCGGTGTAAGCAATTATTCAATTGTGATCTAAAACAACTAGCTAATTTTGAATCTTGGCTAGCAGGAAGCACTTAGGACAAGGGGTTTGAAAGATGATACAACTTGTATTGTTGTTGACATTGCTCAACCTGATCATTCGGAACCACCTCAATCTACACCGAAAAAGGTTAACAAATTCAAATCTTTCATCTTCAGAAAAAGTTCAAAGGATTCTACTAATAAGCTAGCAAAGAAGCTATCTGCTGTTGGTATAGTTGAAGAAATATTTGAGGAGGGTTCCGCAATGCTTTCTGAAAGGTAACCTTTCTGGAAGATAATTTCAAGTTTTTGTTATTTGTCAGAGTTTTCATGCTAAAGTAGCTCATTTTTACTCTTATTCTCTTCCAACGCCAGAACCAAACCATCAACACTTATAGTACACATGTATAAGCAAAGGAGCATAGTTAGCGCACGATATATTTATCATATCCTATACTCATGTTTATCACTTCTGGCTTCAAGATTCTAAGAATTAGTATCTAGTCAATGGTTGTGGTAATTAGTTGATCAAATTGCATATGTAAATTAAACAAGATCAAGGTGTAGTATCCTATCCTGCACTTATGCTTTTGACAGGTAGCAGATGGCCTCTATGTCCAAACAAATTTTATTTGGGTTGGCCGAATGCCTGGCTAAGACATTAGATCACCAACTGACTATTTAGAAGGCTCTAAACTCAGATGTGGTTGTCAATCTGTGCTTATGGAAAATGGGTCTTGGTGGTGCATTTTATCCTGGTCGCTGTCATTCTAGAAGTGGAAATTAGCAGCTTAAAGTAGTATTCGGAGTCACGCTTGGCTTTAACTTATCCTGGTCGCTTGCATTTTATCCCATTGCATCTATCTATATATGCATTTTTATTACATTAGATTTACACATACTGCTAGATGTAGTTGCCAACTGCTTGGCCAAGGAGGCGCTTAGAAGGAGTCTAAGCTAGTTTTTTTATATGGATCTGCCAATTGGCTTGGGTTCAATTCTCTGTAGTGCGTCTCTCATAAGCACTCTAATCCCTTTGTTTCTTGATCATTTTTTTTTTATATAAGTGACCCAGATGGGTCCATCTCTTGACAAAAAAAATTACATATGTAAAAAATCTCATATGAATATACAGATAGTCATGAATTTGGATCAGAAGGTCTTACAAACTTGACCATTTTGCAATATATGAAAACTTGTTAATCGAAATGGAGGTCTATGGACCCATTAAACAAAGTGAATAGTGCCAATGCAAGCAGATTGTCCAATTCATGGCATTATATGGAAGTGTTCCATTTTGTTATAGAGAGTAGAAAGTGAGAAGTGACTAAAACTCCACTTCATGGTCTCACATCTTAAGACGAGAGTTTCTAAAATATAGTTAAAAGAGGTCCTTCACCTAAAGTGTCAGCATTTTTTGTTAGATTGCACTTCATCTTAGGCTTTAACATGGTTTTAGAGCTAAGCTAGTTCATCATCTTTGACTATGTTGGGTCTTTAGAGGGGATGCTAAAGACAGAATAGTGAGAGAGAGAGAGAGAAAACTGTGTCTTAGTTCCAGACCTTCAAATAAGGGTTTCTAAAATGTGCTTAAATACCAAGAGGTCCTGTAAGTGCTTTGGCTTTTTTGGGTTGACTGGGGTATTGGGTTTTAACATATTTATGAGGTTGTCCATTTTTTGGGACTAATTACTCGTTCTAATTCTAATTTGTATTCTGGTAGTTTTTGGCATAAAATTTTCCATTTGAAAAAACAGTGTTTTCAAAGCTAGGCCTTTTATTGATATATAGACCTGTTCATCCAGTTAACTGGTGAACCAAAAGCCAAACAGTCCCAGACCAGTTAGATGAATAGGCAAATCCTGCTCGAACAGGATGTTGGACGGTTCAACTGGCAGAGCAGGAACAGACAGACAAGCAGTCTTGAAAACAAAGTCAAACTGACTATCAAATGCTATTTCTGAAAAACCTTGATAGTTTGATTCCAAAGACAACTGTAGTAGCAATATAGACGAGTATTATCGACGAGGGATAAATATCTGCAATTCTTTCCTTCTTAGATGATCATATGAGGATGCAATTCCTGTGGATACTCAACTCAAATCCATGCAAATATTGATTTCCACTTGTTTTGCAGGCTAGGAAGCGACTCATCCGCAGAAAAAACATGGAATGTTTTTACATGCGCTATATGCCAGACGCACCTTGCCCCCAGCGAAGGGGTATCTGTTCACGCTGGCTCCATCTTCTCCACCAGCTCAAAGCCTTGGGAAGGTCCCTTCCTCTGTGCCGATTGCCGCATCAAAAAGGATGCTATGGAAGGCAAACGCCCGATTGGAGTTTAGGTGCTATAGCCTCCCCCCTCTCCCCTCTCCCCTCTAGATTTTTTTTAGTTCTTGTGTATTCATTTCTTGTGGGCTGGCTTCGTCATCATTTTATTCTGGGTTTGAGAAGCAGCATCAATGCATGTCCCTATAAGGTGGTGGGTTGTTGTGGTAGGAACTTGGGCTTCTCTTTTCCTTTCCCTCCTTTGGTTACTTGTTGCCGGTTGCAAGTTAATAAGTATGGAAATCAATATTGCTGTACTTGTATTGTTATGGTATCAATAATTTATATATATATAATTCTAAAGTTAAAATTAGATATTATCATGGATGTTAGGTTTATTAGTTTAAGAAGATTAGAGGCTCAGGAATACAAAATTATTAAGTGGGTAACTATTTCATATTACAATTTTACGTCTCTCTCATACTCTCTTTAAGTTATTCTTTCTGTTATGCAGCTTCCTTCCTCAGTAGCTTTTCATTAACAATGTATTGCACTGCATACTTACGTTCAAATCTGCGCGCGCGCGCGCGCGCGCATAAGTCTACTGCATGCTTACGGCATCTGCAACGTAAAATTTTTGAAGAGGTTCGTGAAACTAAAAATTAAATAAAAAATTGAATCATTGAGGTTTTTAATTTAAGAATAGTAGTGAACATTTAAAAGTAGTTTTTTCTCTTGAAATTAAATATGTGGGTGTGATCGGTAATTAATTAATAATGAGATTTAAAATGTAAAGTTTTTTTGTTGTAAAGAGAATAATAGATGTTCATGCATTTAATGTGATATATTGAAAATTATCAAAAACTTATTTAGAACTAGAGGTAAGGAATCCTAATATGCTTTTTCGTTCTTAGCTTTCAATTATTCTGAAGGGTTGTTTTTTCTTCACATAATACTTATTTACATCATACCAATCTCGTGCTGATCTGTCTCTCATGTTGGCAATGCATACTTGCATGAGCACTATACATGTAAAGCGTGTGTGCTATCACCTTTTCTCTGGGATATAGTTGAGTTAGTTTTGACGGAGTAAATTTGTTGAAATGAGCAAGAGTCGAATACCGATGAAGTCGAGATAATGTCCTTCTCCGTCGTGATAAACTACAGCTTCTTAATTTACCTCTTCACAGATGATCATGACACCGATCGTATGATACCGTTGAGATGATGGATTTCACTTTTTGTTGAAGTGTGTGCTATGATCTTTATAACCACGGAACCAAATACAAATGTACCTATAGTCAGCTCAGGTCTGGCCCAAGATTTATTATGATTTTCATAGAAGATTATCTCGACGGATAAACAAAATTATTACATTATCAATTCGGGATTAATCTTTATTATTTTTCATTGAAAAATATGTAGCCCAAGCTGATTATAAATCTTGATTTCGCCATTATTTATGACTTAGATTTTGAAGTTAATTCTCACGGATGCAAAATATTTCGTTGACTGTTTGCCCTCGTGTAAAATGGGTTGTTGCATTGGGGCAAAAGTCCCTCTCCTTTGCCAATTTTTCCAAGGGCAAAAATCAAAAGGTTATTTTTTTTTAATTATCAAAAACAAGTGCTACTTTATTATTCAATTGTATATAATTACTCAACTACCTTCTAATATTATTCAATATTATTTTTATTATTATTTTTTGTCTAAATTCTAAACTAATCAAACACATTATAATAACTATGAAATCGTAATTACTACACATATCATAACATCATATTATTCAAATATGAATAATTATACAACTGTCCTTTATATTGTTTTACATTATTATCTCCGACTTAAATTTTGAATCGATCGAATGCGTTGTAATAGTTATGAAACCGTAACTACTATATATGTTATAGTAATTACAAAATCATAGCTGCAATAATGTAAATATTTTTTAATAATTAAATATGTATTTTAGATGGATATAATTGAATTCACATTATAGCAATTATAATATAAATATTTTTAAATAAATTAAATATGTATTATAATAGTTATAAAATTATAATTACTACCCTATAAATTTATTTAATATTTATATTTTAATAAGTATAAATAGTTATGTATTTGTTCGAAGAGGATTAAAAACAACAACAAAGAAGTCCGTTTTATGTTTTTTATTTTTTCCTAATACATTAATACCTCCATCTCTCTCTGCAGTCCACGTACGTACGAAACCTTTCGCCCCCAACGCAAACGTTCCTTTGAAGTCCGTGCTAAGTGCGCCTTGAATTTACCACACCACCATGCTGCCTTTGCAGTCCACCATGTCCATCCTCCCTTTTTCATCTTTCATTTCCTCGTTTCCTATGCTACTATCATTGCCTTTAATTACTCTCTTCTTCTTCTTCCTCCTCTTCACAGTTCGAGCTTTATTTCTAGCTCTTGGCCTCCATCAACATGTTGCAGTCGGGCTTCCCCCATAGCGGCGGCGGCGGCGGTCCTGGGGATCATCAAATGGTGTTTACCTCGAGCGTTAATGGTGCAAGGGAGCGAGAGCTCCCTCGATCGGCTAGATCTCCTTAATCAGCTCCGCCTCTGACTAAGACAATATTTAGCTCGCTGCTGTAGCGTATGCAATGCGGGGGAATTGAGGTGTATGGTCCGAGATCTCTGCGTGCGTGCCTGCGTGCGTGCGTAGGTCGACCCCTTTCTTTCTCTCTGTCCATACTTCTGCTCCTTCGGAGAAGTAGTAATGTAGTTAACATAACATGCATGATGCTTCCACTTGCAGTACTACGCACTGCTTGTGTTTGTAACAATGCGTCACTAGCGCTAATTAATATTAATTATATTATTACAAATTCAGCAAATGTGCTTCACATTGTCTCTAGTTACGTATTTATACATTCTAGCTTCTTAATTCTCATAAAAATCCTCCAAGTTCGATCGTACTACACTGTGATGAGCTTTAGAACACCGATCGATAAGAGATAAACATGCACTCTGCCATGGGCATGTTCGAATTGAGCTGAGCCTCTTGATGTTTGGGAAGGAGGAATATTCTGCAGCTAACATGGAACTGGCACTACTGTCATGCATTCCATTTTGATACACCGCAAATAAATGGCACTAGCGTGGCTTTTGCTACCGAGGGAGGAATTTGTTCAGGGATCTCTATGCTTCGCATATATATTAATGTCCATATGTCGCGAGTGGAGTCTGACAAACGTGGAGACAGATATACAGAGTGAGTGTGGAGATATTGCCCTGAGGCATATATAGTTAAATTAGTTACTGTTTATCAATGGATGTCAGAGAGGATGCAAATTGATATCAGATCATTGAGATTAGTGTTTAACACTCTCTCCATAGAATGATATTGCTCTGCTACAGGTATTTATGGATAGCAACAATTCATTTCCCAAGATACAATATCTCGAAATAATAGCACTTTAAATTTCGAGACCAGTGAACTTTTTCATAAGCTTTTTGAACTCCAAATGCACAAGATGAGATGTATGCTTCAATGGATGAGTTGATTCGATGATTCGATAATTTTTTCAGCATCTAGAAGGATTTATTTATACAAAGTGAAGAGGTAGAACACTCTTTATGAGTAACTGTGACTTTTGGACAGAATTTATTTGGGTTGTTCGATCTGGAGGTTGTAAGTACCCTTTAGATCACCCTTTAATCAGAGCTCTCTTTTGTCATCAGCCGTTAGATTTGGATCCAATGATGCATTCGATTTGATTTCAGATCAAGTCTTATCACTAACGATTAAATTGCGACTCTTTGCGATCCAACGTTCCAGATCGCGTCACCTGCGATCCATCACATGCGTTCCAGATCGTTGTCATCCATTTGCCCAGTCAGTAATCAGCAGTTCAGTCATCTCTCCCTGTCCACATGTGGCATTGTCACGTCACATGTGAACCTGACATATCGCCCAAGTGCTACGTAAGCATTGCCATGTCTATTAGTTTTTCTTGCCGTTTAGATTTATATTATATATTAAATACATTAACATAACTTAAAATAATAAAATGTTATTTTATAAATAAATAAGAGTGTTGAACTTATTTACTTTATATATTTTATTTTACAAATATATCATCTTAAAACTTAATTAATATCTTGCATAAATATATATGATTCTAATTGACAATATTATATTCAATTTTAAAACAAATTAAATGTATTTGAACCTGAACGTTTAATGATAGTGACTAATTTTTATGATGTTCATTTAATTTTTTTAAATAAAATTTATTTATTTTGACATTTGAATGTGTAATATTTTTAAAATAAAACCTAAAAGGAAATATACACTACAAAAATTAACGGAAATAGCGACGGACCAATTCCGTCGCTATTCAGTCGCTAAGCGAGGTTAACGACCGATTAGCGACGGAAATCGACCGTCGTAAAAAATTCGGTCGCTGATGTCATCTTAGCGACGGAATTAAAATTCCGTTGCTAATTAGAGATGGAATTTTAATTCCGTCGCTAAATTTAGCTACGGAATTAGTTTCCGTCGCTAATTAATAGCGACGAAAAATATAATTCCGTCTCTAAATATTAGCGACGGAATTTTAATTCCGTCGCTAATTAGCGACGGATTTATAAATTCCGTCTCTAATTTAAAGGTAAAAAAATAAAAAAAAATCATTTTTAGCAACAGAATTAAAATTCAGTCGCTAATTTAAAGAAAAAAATTTTTAAAAAAATCATTTTTAGCGACGGAATTAAAATTCCGTCGCTAATTTAAAGAAAAAAAATTGTTTTTAGCGACGGAATTAAAATTTCGTCGCTAATTTAAAGAAAAAATTTAAAAAAAAATCATTTTTAGCAACGGAATTTAAAATTCCGTCGCTAATTTAAAGAAAAAAATTTAAAAAAATTGTTTTTAGCGACGGAATTAAAATTCCGTCGCTAATTTAAAGAAAAAATTTAAAAAAAATCATTTTTTATCATTCCGTCGCTATTAATTTATTTTTTTAGTATAATTTATTTTATTTTTCTGAATTTCCTATTTATATATCAAAATCTCTAAATACAATATTACAATCACATTAATCTTTAGATACAACATATCAAAATACACCAACATATCAAAATACACCACATATCAAAATACATCACATTAATCTGAATACACCATATATCAAAATATCTGAATACAACATTAATACAATCTTAATACAATAATATCTGAATACAACACAAATATGTAGATAGACTGATACTGTATCTAATGTCAAAATACAATAATATATCAAAAACTTATCTAAACAAGCCCAGCCAAAAGAGAAGATCCTACAAAAAAGACAATAAAAATAGGTTAGTAATAATTTAATTATAACAAACTATTTGAATAATGCATGCTTACAAGTAATAACTTAAAAAAAATTAAAAGTAATAGAAATGCTAACCTACCTTGCAAACAGCTACTGATCATAAATGAAGAAGAGGGAAAAATACTATAATGAAAAAATACTACAAAGGTAACATATATTAGTGTATCCATGTTGATAGAAACCATCTTAAATAAGGAATCCAGTTGAGAACACAAGAATGCCAGTTGAGAACTTTGAGCAAGTCATACACACAACACAGTTTCCTTCCGGTTTCCTAATGCCCTAGAGAATATTATCAAGTCATGCCAAAGTTGCACATGGAGAGCAACAAGATGAACCTGAGCCCCCTAGTGTGACCAAGATCAATCACTTTGAATGCGCTTCAGAGAACAGAAGTGTAGCAAATAATATAATCATCTCCAATTCTGAGTATTCTGCAACTGAATTAGATATTTCTAGCAATAAAGCTCAACCTTTTGAAGACTGTGAAGCACCCTTCAACATAGAGGAGAGAGCATGCCATTTCTATAGATCTCAATCTAAAGTCTATTTGGACCAAAAGCTAGCTCAAGTGGTATTGAATGATCATATTGCACATGGAGAGCAACAAGATGTCAGAAGTTTCCTATCAATTTGAAATCAAAACCACCACTATCCTCCTATGCACAATCATCTTTCGACACTGCCACTGCCCCACTTATGCTTTCACTGCCACCCTTGAAACTAGAAATAATATAACAAATAGTATTATGTCTATATATGAACGAAAGTTACTATCTAGCTAATGGGAACAAAAGAACATGAGCATGTTTACATGGTAACGAACAAGTGTGATATGATTATATTAGCTCAAAAAAAAAAAAGAGGTCCTAGTTTAGTACACCACAAAAAATCTACCAATTAGCGACGGACTAATTCCGTCGCTAATCCGTCTTTCTGCTTGCCATACTGCTTGCCATGCAGCCCACACTTCCTCTGGGATCCAAGATGGTCTGGTGCCCTTAGATCTGCATTTATATAGCAGATCTTTATATAATTTGCCAGCAGCAGCATTCCAGGCGTCTTGAAACTCCCGCTCACGTCCTGGCTCAAAAGTATATTTTTTCTGCAAGAAAAAAAAATAATTAGTCTAAATAAAAAAACTTCATTATAAGGTGGTTAAAATGACTAACCAAAAACTCGTCGTAGTAGAAGTTGCGCATGCCCTCATCGACATGCCTCTAAGTATGCCCTGAACGACATACTCGCTCACGGAACTTATTAGAAATATATCCTGTAACTTTATGGCCTTCTGGTGTAAAACTACATTATAAACCATGTAAATGTTAGACATATATTATAAAACAAATTATATATCCTAAAAAGTAAGAATAACACCATTACTTACCAACCGCCAATAACTCTCAAAACTGTCCTGCCACCTGGTGCTGCTGCCTGATCAGACATAGCTATATCTGCAAAATCATAAATGAAAAAGAGGGGAAAAATACTATAATGAAAAAAATACTATAAAGATAACATATATTAGTGTATCCATAATGATAGAAACCATCCAAAATAAGGAAGCCTTCTGTATAAGCAATATTAGTGGATTTGTCAAAATCTGGATAGCACATGCAAGCTGCAAAGTCAAGGTCATTTAGAACCAGTGCACAGCAGAGATTTAGACACTTATTCCAGCTAAATATCTATCTTCTCTCAGGGTATCATCTTTAATTGCTACAAAGACCAATTTCAAGGGCTTTGGTTGTCTTAATTGCAAGAAATAACAAACGGAGAAAGATCCACACGCCATGGTTAAGTTCCAAACATTTCACTGCTAAATCAAACCTTTTCTAAGCTTAACTCTTCATGGTTAAGCTGCAAAAATTAGAAAGGTGCAGAAGCTGCAAAAATTAGAAAGCTTAACTCCTATCAAATTTTCATCTTGGTAACAAATTAAAATTCTAGAAAATACTAGACTTTGTTGTTTCATTGTTAAAAGAGAGACTTAACCAGATGCAGATCAGTTTAATTCTAGAAAATACAAATTAATAACAAACGGAATTTCCCATTTCAATCTTCGCTTACAGTAAACCAGATGCAGATCAGTTTATAAACATCAGAGACCTAACCGAGAGGAAGTCGCGACGAACAAAAAGAAGCTCGCCGAAAGAAGCTTACCTAACCGAGAGGAAGCCGCCGGTAGGAGAGATGGCCGGAGAGAGCCGAAAGAAGCTCGCCGGTCGCAGGAGTGCATGTGCGCGAGAGAGGAGAGTGTCGGAGGGAGGAGACTGCCGGAGGGAGGAGAGTGCGCGAGAGAGAAGAGTGCCGGAGGGAGGAGACTGCTGGAGGGAGGAGAGTGCGCGAGAGAGGAGAGTGCCGGAGGGAGGAGAGCGCTGGAGAAAGGATTTTTCGCCGAGAACGAAGAAACGCGCACGGGAAGAAAAGGAAAGGGTCGGCGGAGCCCTAAATTCGCGACTTTAGCGACGGAATAATAATTTCCGTCGCTAATTAGCGACGGAATAATAATTTCCGTCGCTAGTTTTAGCGACGGAATAATAAATCCGTCGTTGATTAGTTGATTAGCGACGGAATAGTAATTTCTGTCGCTAAAATTAGCGACGGAATTATATTCCGTCGCTATTTCCGTCGGTAAATCATGTTTGTTTTCTAGTGAAAAATAAAGATCATTTGCAACGAATTTTACGATGAAAAAAAATCATCACAAAATTATTTGGTGACAAATTTAGTGACGAAAATATTTTCATGGGTAATAGCTCGTCATAAAATTCTGTGACAAAAAAATATTTATTCATCGCGAAATTGACGACGAATAAATTTTTCATCGCCAATTTCATCACAATTTGACGACGAAATTATTTTCATAGCAAAATTGAGTATTTGTTATTCTGTGACGAAAATAAATTTTCATCGCAAATGTTGCGACGAATTTTATATATTACAAAATTAGCAACAAATAAGATTTTATTGTAAAAGTTGTTGCTAATTAGCCATAAAAATATTATTCATTGTAAATTTTGTTGTAAATTTACAATGAAAATATTTCATCATAAATTTTTATCTCTAAAAAATTATTTCTTTTAGTGAGGTTCTCTAACAAATTTAAGGAAATTAACGATGAAATATTTAATATTCCATCACTTTAAAATTTTCAATTTTATTATTCTCGATTACGGTCAATCAATTTTATTATAAAATTTTGAAAAATAATAATACTATTCACTGATATTGAGATGTTAAAAAAAAAATTACAATCCGGTAGTTAAATGGAATTTCTCTATTATAACTAGATAAATACATTTGAGTTATAATTAATTTTGTTAGCCTATAAATACAAATAAAAGATGCATGAACTTGTAACTATAGTTATACAACTAAGGGTGACTAATAGGTAGGTTAAATAGAGTTAACTGGTAGAACCGATTAAAATTTAAAAGTTGGATTTAGTTAATTCAGAAATTTATATTCTTTTTTTTAAATATCTATTAATTTGGATAATTCACTTCGGTCCTAATTTTAAAAATTTAAATTCAATTAAATCGATTAAATCAAAAATAATAGTCAATAGTGTTAGTAGTTGATTGTTCAAATGTTAAATTTTAAAAATTGAATAAAATATTTAATAATTTATCGTGTGCTTTGACCATTTATTATCAATCAATTATGATTAAAAAAATTAATTATTTTACTTTTTTATCTAATTAATTGATGTTTTGTGGGTTTGATTTATTGGATTTTTTTTAAGTTAAGTTAGTCTAAAAAATTTTAAATTATTCAATTTTGATTTAAATATTTCAATTAATTCGGATATTGAGGGACTGCTCACTCCTAAATACAAATATTCAAATTCATCTTGTACGTTAGAAGCCTTTTTAGAATAGTAAATGAATCGGACTTTTATTAATAAATTTGATGTTTAATTTAATAAAGTATTAATTAATTAATGAGTTTGGTTTGTCCGTTTAATAATATTTGTGGACTAATTTATAAATAAATTTAATTATTGACTTATATAAAATTTAATTGTCAAAAATAAATAATTTCATAGATTTTTATAAATTTAAAATTTTATTATTTTATAATATATTAAAAAATAAAGAAATAGTAGAAGTTTTATAAACAGATAAAATTTTAATATAAATTATAATGATAATTGAATTTGATTAAAAGCTATAATAATATTAATGCAGATGATTATATATAAGACAAGTTAATTCCATAAAGTTTTAAGTAAATAAATAAATAAGCTTGTGGTTTGGCTCAAATTACACGCCAAAATAATATAAAAATGAATTCTACTTTAATCCATCTCCACGTTTTACTCATTTATTTCGCCAAGATTTTTTTGAAAGCTTTATGGAAAAATAATATCCTATTCGATATATTAAGAGCTCGATGATAATAGAATGAAATGTTGAAAAGTAATAATTGAATTGGTTATAATGGAGCATACTTATAAAAGAGGATAAAGAATTCGAATCTCAACGAAGTAATATTTCTGTCGTGATCAATTATAGTTTTTCGATTTACTTCTTCACAGATGATCATGAGACCGACCGTGTAGGTGGACGGATTTCACTTTTTACAAAAAAAAAATAAAAAAAATACCGAAAAGTAAACATATATTTGGCAAGAGATTAATTAAGACAATTATAGTATAAATATATGATGAAAAAAGTGAATTAAATCAGTTAAGAAAATGTATGATTATTTATTTACTTTTAATAGTCTTTTGATATATTAAATCAATTTTTAGTTAATTGTTATCGGACTAATTCAAATTCCACTCCTTTAATACGCGACACGTTACTTTTGTTCGGTCTCATCTCATAGTCACAATTCACTCCGGTAGCAGCGGCAGATAGAATTGAAGTATTAAGTTAAAATTGAATTAAATTTAAATAAATAATTTTTTTAATTAATTAAATTGATCAATTTTTAAATAAAAATTAAATGATTCGAATGAATAAAATATTAATTAATTTGATTTTAAATATTATAAAAGATTTATCTTTTAATTAAAATTTTATAAATTTATTTATATAGCAATTTATTTATTAGATTTATTTGATTTAATTAAATAAGAAATTTTAAAATTGAAATTGAATCGATATAATTGATTTTTTTTTTAAAAATAAAATTCTAAAATAATTTTTAAATTTGCGATAAATGCTGTCGACGGCAGAGGGATTAAATTTCCATTCTATTCTGCAAATGGATATTGCCTATAAAGAACTATCTATTCTCATCTGTTCGATCTCGATGGTGGACACGTGGCGCGAAGATCCTCTTTAATATAATTCTTTCCATCTCCGGACTTTGATCGTTTCTCATTGTCCATTCCAACGCTATATCTATGGACGCCGCCCCTGCAATGGCTTTTTTCCACACTTCCAGATTAAGATCATCGACCCCTGCAGCAATGACGACGACATCTTTTTCACAATTCAACCGCTATAATTCCGTTTACAATCTGCTCCTCTTTCACAGGATCGACCGCGATATCTACGACAGATTGATTGCCCACGGCGCCACCCCGCTCGTCGCCCGCAACATCGTCGCGCTCCTCGTCTGGCTCGACAACACCGGCATCAACGTCATCCCCTACCTCAACAACAACTTCAACGACGACGCCTTCCTCCGTCTCACCGCCGAGGCGGAGTCCATCCTCGACTTCCTCCGCCGTGCCTACCTCCCCCCGCGGGAGTCCGTCGTCCTCTCGATTCCCGTCATCGCCTCCCTCTCCACCATCGGCCCCATCAACTGCGGCTTCTTCAACTGCCATCGCCACGAGGCCGCCGAGCGCATCGCCGAGACCCTCGCCGTCGGAAGGTTCTTCTTCGACAACGCCCTCTTCGCCACCTTCCGCCGTTACGAGGCGGCGGTGGAGGACGCCCGCCAATGCAACACCGCGCCACCTCCGATGCCGCTGGAGTTGGCGAGGCCCTTCATGCCGGTATTTTCGACGGCTGCGGCTTCGGTGGACGAGCGCTCCCTCGTCATCGCCTTCCTCAGGGCATCCCCTCTCTCAGAGGAGGAGATCGCTGCCTACTTCCAAAAGTAAATGATTTGATTTAGAATTCCGATAGAAATCTTTGTTCGATTCGATCGACATGTACGTACATTGTTTAAATTAAATTGAGCATGCAGGCAATGGGGGAATTGTGTGGAGCGTGTGGCGTTCGAGGAGATGCCGGCGTCGTCGTCGTCGGCGCACTCGTGCGCTAGGGTGGTCTTCAAGAGGGAGGGGTATGTGGCGCTGGTCCTCCACGGCCCGGTTGAGTTCCGGTTCGCCATCAACGGGAAGCAAGTGTTGGCGCGCCGGGTCGAGCAGCGGAGGAGCTGAAGCTTCCAATTAGATCTTGACATGTGGCGAATCGGTGGGAATGGGATGGATAAACCCTTTCTGATTCAATAAATTTATTATTAGAAAATTGCATGATTTCCACAATCAATAAATTGAATAAACGTGAATCTTAAGGGTGTAAAATCGAAATTAAATTTTAAAATTTAACTACAAATTAAGATCAATTAATTAGTTAGCAAATTAATTGATTAATTATATATTAATATGCTGCAGTATTAATTAATTGATTAATTAATCAATTGATAATATGGTCAGCAATATTAATTAATTGATGCATGAAAGACTAGTACTTTGACAGTTTATAATATCAAAAATTAATTAAACAAGTTCAAACTTTTAGAGAAATTAAGTTCTTCTTCAACATATTTGCAAGCTACTCTCGTCGAAATTAAGCTGTTAAGAAATATTGAGAGACGTGTATATTCATATATATTTCCTATATAAAATACAATATAGTACTTTTCAACAAGGAAAACTCTTAATCACGCCTAGTAGGGGTGCAATTTATCATTTTTTTCATTTAAAAAAATATTATTATTTTAATATCATTGTCATAGTTATGATGATTACTAAGGAAGAGTATATTGCTTAAATTATTTATATATATATGAACTGTTATGTATTAAAATATTTATTTATCAATTTAATTAAAACTGTTTTCACTATATTAATCACAATCATAATTGCTAGACTTAAGTGAGGGCACCGTATTTGTTTAAACGTTAATATATATCACCTTAAAAAACAAGGTATCCATATGTCACATATATATTATATTAATACATCATTTTTATTAACTCAATTATATTCATTTTAACATTATTACTCATTATTTGTTAGTCTTATTGTTCATTCATTCTATCTTTATTCTTATTTTATATTAAATAAATAAATACACTTACTCTTCAACAAAGGTGGAATTCACCAGACCGCCACCCCAGCGACACCATATAGTCGACTCCATGATCATTTGTGAAGAGGAAAATTGGAAAGTTGCAGGTGACTACTATGGATGAGGACATTGTTTGAATTCGTCGAAAATCGACCCTTGCCTACTTTAACAAGTCTGCTCTGCACTAACCAACTCAATTATGCTCCGAAAGCCAAATACGCCTACTCTCATTAATTGAGTTCAAAGAATTGAACTTTAGTATGTGGATGTTATAACACTCATCCACATTGATTCTGACATCATTTGAATGTTATTACACCCAGACATTAGCATAGATATGGATACTCTTATAGCTAATCCAAGTATATAACAATCATCTAAATAACTATTTAAACTTGTGTGTGTATATATATATTGTTTCGGCCTGAATACGAGGTAAGCCAAATCCCATGGAATGTGATGTAGTTGACTTTTGTGGTGAATCAACAAGAACTCAATATATAATGGAGAGTCGGCAGGAGTAGGAAGACTTGGTTGAAGGAGTCGAACTTGACTGACATGAGGGCTTGGCTGAAGGTTGGACTCAATTGGCATGAAGACTCGGCTACAGGAATTGACTTCTTTAAATCAACTTCAAGCAAAATATGATTGATTCATGACGAGAGTAACACACATCATAGGACTCTCTTAAAATTACCCAGATAAGGTCTCTCCGATTTGCCTAAGTCATCAAGGAGCCCAAAAAGTATAAAGAGACAATAATAAGAAACGCAATAAAAGTAACTGAAATAAAAAAATATAGGATAGTAAATGATTATATGATTCTTCCTTAATATTGATAGCCCTAGAGTCTTTTCTTATCATCTCTTCTTTAGAGCCTATCATATCCTCCCGTTTAGAGCTTTGTTTGGTTCAGGTTAATATGATCAATTCCCAAGTAATGCAGCTTCATCGCCACATCAGTAAATGAGTTATAACTCGGAAATAGATTACTTTGACAGGCTAAGATTTTCTGTGATTCTGAAAATTAACGAAATTTTGTTTATGATTATCCTTCGATTTTAAAACTGAGTTAATTAAAATGTACCGTGAAATCTAATTGAACATGAATTAATAAATTTTAATTTAAATACTTATAATTTAAATTTCAAAAAAATTAATGAATTATATTTAGTAATTTAATGAATTATTTTATTAAAATAATTATTTTAACAAATTATTTAATATATATATATTTATTTAAAATTTTAAAAAATAAAATTAATGAATTATATTTATTAATTTAATAAATTATTTTATTAATATATATATTTATTTATTTTAAATTTTAAAAAATAAAATTAATGAATTATATTTATTAATTTTATGAATTATTTTATTAAAATAATTATTTTTATGAATTATTTTATTAAAATATTAAATTTATTTTAAATTTTAAAAAATAAAATTGATGAATTATATTTATTAATTTAATGAATTATTATATTCAAATAATTATTTAAAAAAATTATTTCATTAAAATAAAATTAATGAATTATATTTATTAAAATAATTATTTTAACAAATTATTTTATTAAAAATATATATATTTATATTAAATATTAAAAAATAAAATTAATGAATTATATTTATTAATTTAATGAATTATTTTTTTAAATAATTATTTTAATGAATTATTTTATTAATAAATGTATAACTTTCTTTTAAATATCAAAAAAATTAAATTAACAAATTATATTTATTAAATTAATGAATTATTTTATTAAAGTAATTATTTTAATAAATTATTTTATTAAAATAATTATATTAAAAATATATAAATTTATTTTAAATTTAAAAAATATTTATTTATTTATTATTATTAATTTTTTAATCATCATTAAAATTATTATTAATATTATTAATTTATTTTAAAAATAAATTAAATTAAGAGTAATATAATAAATATTAAACTGATTATTTTTTATTCGCTCTAAATAAATAATTTGAACCAGATAATATTAGATTATATTTTATACCTTATAACCTCGATTATGTGATTATTTGGTAATTCCATGCATAACTAAAATTATATTTGATGACTTAAATCAAACACACACTAAAATCTTAATAAGTCTTCTTGATTTGTAGTAACTAATCAATCAACTTGGTGAGTAAAGCAACTATGTTCAATCCCTCTCGCCCTAATCAATCAACTCAATTTACCACCACCATTAATCTACTGGATGTAGATTTTATTTATTTAATGATAACTTATTAATAAGCTACATTTTGATTTGTTAGTTAAAAAAATATCGTTGAAACAATTAATGAGACATATGAGAGACTTATCAATTTATTTATTTTTGTAAATCTATATTTGTTCTTATAAAATTAAGTTTATTTTTTTAAAAAATAAATTAAATTAACTTCTAAAATTTATTTAAACTTTTATTAAAAGTAAATGCTGTGATAAATATTATTTTAAATATTTAGTATAAATTTATTAAATCTTTTTGAAGAAAAACAATTAATTTAATAAATCACGATTAATAAATAGAAAAATTGCACGTCATGATTAATTTAATCGGGTCCGTTAATCCGAATTCCATAATCCCTCATTCAGTCGTAATCTTTCCCGCGCAACGGAGACGTCCATCTGTTGCACCGTTCCGGGCATGAACAGATGAGTTCTCTCTCGCTGTGCACTGTCTCCATGGAGGCTCGCGCCGATTCACTCACGCTCCCATTCAACCCTATATATGGACTCCGCCCGCTGCAATGGCTTTCTCCACATTTGCAATCTCATCGAGATCAAGATCGATCATCGACTTATAACTACACGCCGGTGAATTTTATTATTTCAGTCCTCTGTTGCTCAGATCAAGGTCAAGTCTCCGCCCTCTGTTGCTCGAGTTCTTCAATGGTCAAATGACTTCTTCTTCCTCATTTTTCTACACGCCGGTGAATTTTGTTATTTCGGTCCGCGACTTGCTCCTCTTCCACAAGGTCGACCGCGCCGCCTACGACCAGTTGGTTGCCCTCGGTACCTCCTCCACCGTCGCCCGCAATGTCGTTTCCCTCCTCATGTGGCTCGAGAACATTGGCATAAACGCTCTCGCCCACCTCCGCCTCCACGCCAACAATCCCGCCGTCGTCCTCCGCATCGCCGCCGACGCCGAGGCCATCCTCAACTGCCTCCGCAGCGATGGGCCCCCGATCCAGCCCCCTACCCTCGGAGCCCTCGGCGCCATCCCTCTCATCGCCTCCCTCGCCTCCCACCCACTCGACCTCCACTTCTTCCACCGCCACCGCGACGCCGCCGTTCTGGGCCTTGCCTATAACCTCATCCGCATCGGCCCGGTAATCTTCAACGACGACTTGCAAGCTACCTTGACCTCGTACGACGCAGCGGCAGCGGAAGCCCGCAGGCTGAACCTGCCACCTCCTCCGTTACCACTGGCGCTGGCAAGGTCCTACATGGATGCCGTCGCGGAGCTGTCGACGACGCCAGAGGACGAACGATCTATCTTCATCACCTTCTCCAGGGGATATCCTCTGACCCAAGAAGACATAGAAGAGTACTTCACTAGGTACGTTCTCACCGATCAATCCTAAAATCAATGAATTTGAAGCATGATGTATAACTAATCATCTAGATCGGTAACAAACACAGTAAATGGGGAAAGTGCGTGGAGAAAGTGACGGTGGCGAGGTCGGCATCGGCGGTGGCACCAGTGTACGGGAAGGTGGTGTTCAAGAAGGAGGCCTACATGGGACTGGTGCTCAACGGCCTGGACCTGGTCAAGTTTACTATAAAGCGCAAACAGATGTGGGCGCGCAAGTATGAGCCGAGAGGGAATAATTGATCATGATCTTAATGAAATGTAATAAATAAATATTATTTGAAGAAGTTTTCCTTTGAATCTT
>NC_133881.1:3251898-3551506 GCF_044706935.1 Curcuma longa | reverse complement strand
GTTGTCTATACAGCAAATAATTCCCCTCTTAATATGGGATTGGTTCAATTTGCTTGAGAAACCAAGATGGATCAATCAGAACCTTAACAGGTGTTCATTACGTACTGAATTTGATGAGAAATATTATCTCTATTGGAATCTTAGAGTCTAAAGGTTTTGAAGTGAAGGTGAAAGATGGGATTTTGAAGATCATATTTGGTGCACTTGTTATAATGAAGGCAATTCGAAAAAGAAATAATGTGTATTATTTCTTAGGTAGTACGATTGTTGGGACAACAACAGTAATAGCTTTTACTGATGAACAAGAGTCTGAAGCAACCAGGTTATGACATACGCATTTAGGGCATACTGGAGAAAATTCTTGAAATTGCTAATAGATCAAGGTTATTGAAAGGAGCACAGGATTGCAAATTAGATTTTTGTGAGCATTGCATCAAAGAGAAGAAAACAAGGGTAAGGTAAAACAATCCATAATACTAAATGTATTTTAGATTATATTCATTTAGATGTATAGGGGCCTTCTAAGACAACTTCTTTGAGCAGAAAATATTATTATGTTACCTTTGTTGATGATTTTTCTCAAAGAGTTTGGGTGCATATAATGAAGATGAAGGATGAAGTTTTGAGAATTTTTCTTAAATGGAAAAATGGTGGAGACTCAAACAGGCAAAAAAGTTAAATGTCTCCGTACAGACAATGGTGGAGAATTTAAAAATGATATTTTTTAAAAAGTCTATCAAAATGAAGGTATTATGAGACACTTCTTCGTCAGAAATACACCACAACAGAATGGAGTGGCAGAGCGTATGAATCAGACATTGTTGGAGAAGGTTCAATGTATGTTGTCTAATGTTGGGTTAAGTAAGGAATTTTGGGTTGAGGCTTTAGTATATACTTGTCACCATGTTAATCGTTTACCGTCGAGGGCTATTAATGGCAAAACAATATTGGAGAAATGGTCTGGAGATCTTGCTATAGATTATAATTTATTACATGTATTTGGTTCCATCGTATACTATCATATTAAGTAGTCCAAGCTGGATCTAAGAGCAAGGAAGGTATCTTCATGGGAATCACCTCAGGTGTTAAAGGCTATTGTCTTTGGTGTCCAGAAACAAAAAAGATAATCTTTAGCAAGGATGTGACTTTTGATGAATCTACTATGTTTAGAAAGGTGACTTCTAAACAATTATTATAGTCAGATGATATTACTAAATAGGTGGAGTTTGAAGGTAATAAAATTGTTCCAGCTAATAAGAAATTGTTGACTCTCCTATTGTAGATGAAGAAGAGGTTCAGATCCAAGAATATCCACAACAACATGAATCAATTGCACTAAAGGAAAGGGAAAAGGACCATAAGAAAGCATGCTCGCTATGCCGATATGGTCGCTTTTGCAATTGCAATTCATGGTGTTCCTACTACTTATAATGCAACAATCCAAAGTTCAGAACATGAAAAATAGAGGAACGCCATGGATGAAGAAATGCAATCCCTTCATAAGAATCGACATGGAAACTATCTAGTCTCTCAACGGAAAAGAAAACAATTAGTTGCGAGTGGGCATACGCAAAGAAAGCTGAATTTCCTGATAAGGATCAAGTTCGTTACAAAACAAGATTGGTAGCTAAAGGTTATGCTTAGATGGAGGGAGTTGATTAGAATGAAGTATTTTTTCCGGTTGTAAAACATTCCTCTATCAGAATTTTGTTAACTATGTAGCACAGTTGGATTTGGAATTAGTCTAGATGGATGTAAAATACCTTTTTACATGGAGATTTGGATTAAGAAATCTGCATGACTCAACTAGATGGATTCAAAGTTGCCAGAGAGGAAAAGATGATATGTAAATTGAAAAAATCACTGTATGAATTGAAACAATCTTCAAGGCAGTGGTACAAGCGATTTAATAAGTTTATGATAGGGCAAAAGTACACGAGAAGCAAATATGATCATTGTGTATATTTTCGTAAGTTACAAGACGGATCCTATATCTATCTTCTTCTTTATGTTGACGATATATTAATAGCAGCCAATAGTCAAACAGAAATACAGAAATTAAAGAATCATTTAAACAAGGAGTTTGAGATGAAGGATCTCAATAAAGCAAAAAGGATTCTCAACATGGAAATATCAAGAGATAGAAAATTACGGAGGCTTTGTTTATCTCAAGAATAATATTTGAGGAAGGTACTAAAACATTTTGGTATAAATGAGAAATCAAAATCAGTTAGTACCTCACTTACTTCTCATTTCAAGTTTACTACATCCATGTCACCAAAGAATGATGCAGAATGGGAATACATGTCAAAAGTACCTTATGCAAATGCTGTTGGTAATTTGATATATGCAATAATGTGTACGAGGTCTCATATTTCATAAGCAGTTGGGGTTGTAAGCAGGTATATGCATGATCTTGAAAAAGAGTATTGACAAGCTGTGAAATGGATTCTATGATATATTTTGAATACCGTAGATGTTGGTTTGGTATTTCAACAGGACAAACAAGAAGGTTAGTGTGTAGTTGGGTATTGTGATTCTGATTATGCAAGTGATTTGGACAAGCATCGATCAACTATTGGTTAAGTGTTCTCTTTTGCAAAGGCACTAGTCAGTTGGAAGTTCATCTTACAGTTAATAGTTGTTTTATCTACAACAGAGACATAATAATGGCACGTACAGAGGCTGTGAAGGAGGCAATTTGGCTTCAAGGGCTGCTAGGTGAACTGGGAATATAGCAGAAGCACATCAAAGTGCATTGTGATAGTCAAAAGTGTTATTCATTTAGCAAAGAACTATGTTTATCATGTAAGGACGAAGGTATTGATGTTTGATATCATTTATACACGAGATCTAGAAGAAGGTAGAGTCGTAATTTTAAAGATTCGAACCACTCAAAATCCTATTGACATGATGACAAAAGTGCGATCAAGTTTAAACATTGTTTAGACTTGATCAATATTGTTGAGAATTGATAGCTCAAATTTGAGACACTACAAAAAATTGATTTTGTGAGAGAATCATATGAAATTTTACTAAGGTGGATATTTGTTAGTTTTTTGATAAAATTTAATAATCTCATTTTGGAAATTTATAAGAAGGAGTGGCTATAAAAGACTATTATCCTTATTTGTTTTGATAAGGAGTTTTAAATCTGAATTTGTCTCCTCTTCTATGTTTAGGTTCAATCTCTCTTCCATTTTATAATATTTTCTAAATTAATAAAATATTTATTTGATAGTATTTTGGAGGATTTAGCATAATTTAATCGAACCTCATTAAATATTTGGTGTTCTTGTTCATGTTTAATTAATAGCTATTGTTAAATAATTGTGTGAATTATTCTTTTGGTGAAAATTCATGTTTAGTTCAAGTATCACAATTATACCCTACAATAACTATTAACTAAACATGAACAAAAACATTGAATATTTAATGAGGTTCGATAAATTATGTCTAAATCTTCCAAAACACTACCAAATAAATATTTTACTAATTTAAAAAATATTATAAAATGGGAGAGAAAGATTGAACCTGAACATAAGAGAAGAGACAAATCCAGATTCAAAACTCCTTATCAAAATAAATAAGGATAAGAGTCTTTTATAGTTTAAGACTTCTTATTTTTTAAACTCTCAATGTGAGATTATTAAATTTTATTAAAAAATTAACATTAATATAATAGATATATGACATGTGGGTCTTATACTTTTTAAAGAGGCAGCATATATTAACATTCAAATTAATGCGGATGCCTCTACAAATAAAAGTATTTGATGTTTTTCTAAAGAGCACACTCAATTTCTAAAATTTCCAAAGAGTACATCATACCTTTCCCTTCTAGACCTAAATAAAAAAATTGTTATTTAAACCGGATCAAGAAAAAAAATAAAAACTTAATTATTTTATCGAATCATATAAAAGTCTAAAAAATTGTTTTTTTAAAATTTACGTCATTAAATTCATGACAATTCTTAAAATATATCTAAATTTTATTTTTAATTTTGGAGCTTTAATAAAAAATGTAAAAATTTTATTAATAAAAACTTAATTTTTTTATTTTTTAATATCTAACTATATAAAGATAAATAAAAGTGAAATAAAATTAGAAGATCAGCATGAATTTTGTTATTTATTATTTATATTTTTAAAACTTTAAAATTAAAATTAAAAATTGAGATAAAGTTAGGACATCGTTATAAATTTAATGACATATTTTTTTTTAAAAAAAATTGAACTTTTTAGTTCATATCAATGACTTTTGTATAAATTTTTTTAATGAAATAATTACATTTTTATTTTTTTTAGTGATTTGATTATTCAATTTGATTTAGTTTAATAAAAAGATTAATTTTTTATTTTATTTAAAAAATAGATATGTCTTTTGATAAAACTTAAGGTACGAGTACCCTTTGAAAATTGGATAAAAATTAAGATGGTGTTTTACTTTTTAATTGAACATTTTATTTTCAATTAAATCACATTGATGCTTCATCTAATCCGAATTATCCTTCCTTCTTTTGTAACAGTTATTTATTAACTTTTACAAGCTATATAATAACTTTTATAAGTTGATCATCATTAAATTATATTTATTTAAAATATGATAAGTATAATGAAGTCCTCATTATTTATTTTATTCGTTAAAATATTATTTTAATAATATTATCATAGAAAAATAAAATTAAAATAATATAAAATTATTATTACTTTTGTAATATAAAAGTTAATTATTAATTTGTATACAATTAAATAATCAAATAATATAAAAATATTTTAAACCAGTTCAAATCAAATGGAATTTTATTTAATTTTAATTAGATATAGAACAATGACAAAAAAATATAATGATGGTGATGGATGTACTTCAAATTTTTACCTTTGAAAAATTCATACAAAAGTGTTTGGGAAAATGCTGTAATTTAAAAAGGTCATCGAGCTTTCCATCTTCAAATTTAAATATTATAAAATTTTATTACTTATAGGGAGGGATAAAAAAAGACATATATATAAAAATAAAAATGACGTATTTTTCCATTTTCATACTTATTGATTTAAAAGTTTAAGATATTTTAATCTATATTAATGGGAAAATTCAAAGTGACAAAGTATTATATTATTATTAAAAAAAATCATTTTTGGAATCGTTAACCAATAATATTTTATAAGATTTTTGACTGAATTTATTAATTCTATATGACTATAAATTGTGTAGCAAAATTTTATGTTAATCTTATAGTAAAACATATTTTATTTAATATAATTCGATACTTGTTGACTGTTGTTTCTCAAAAATAAATAAATAAATAAAAATAAAAATAAAAAACCCGGAAGTTCCCGTCACCCTTGGTGACAAGTACATTTAGCTCCTCCGCCTCCGATCCTAATTCTTATATTTCATATGGAAAATAACGTCTTGTTCTTCGTCCGCCGCCATCGCTATTTCTTCGACTCAGTTCCGGAAAGGCTTCCAAAACCCTAAACCCGTCGGGAATTGCTCGTCGGTTTAGATGGGGATTCCGGCTTTTTACCGGTGGCTGGTCGACCGTTACCCCCTCTCCGTGGTGCAGGTCTGCGAAGAAACTCCCATGATGGTCAATGGCGTCCGGATCCCAGTAGACACCACCAGGCCGAACCCTAACGGCGTCGAGTTCGACAACCTCTACCTGGACATGAACGGCATCGTCCACCCTTGCTTCCATCCGGAAGACCAGGTACATCTCAGTCTGGTGTGGGTTTATCGGATTATCGCAAAGTTGTTTCCTTTTCTCATCTGCTTCGTCTATTCTTTAGCCTGCTCCCAAGTCGTATGATGAAGTCTACAAAGCTGTTTTTGCCTACATTGATCACATTTTCTCTATGATTCGTCCTCGGAAGCTCCTGTATATGGCAATTGGTGAGTTAAGATCGTGAAAGATCAAATTTTGAAGTGAATTAATATTTTGTTGTTAACTGTTAATTTGCCGGATTTTATAGATGGAGTGGCACCCAGAGCAAAGATGAACCAGCAACGGGCGAGGCGGTTTAGGGCTGCTAAAGATGCTGCAGATGCGGTTGGATTCTTATGAAATTTGAATTTTTAAGCTCTCAAGTACATACATTGGTTCTTATTGGACATAAAATCCCCAGGAAGCAGAAGCAGAGAACCTAAAGGACGAATTTGAATCTCATCTTGAGAAATTATGTCATCCACAAACGAGCAAAATGGATTCTAATGTCATCACGCCTGGAACTTTGTTCATGGATTGTTTGTCATCTGCTCTTCGGTACTATATTTGTTTGAGATTAAACAAGGATCCTGGATGGCGGAGTATTAAGGTATAACTCAAGTCAATACTACTAACTGTGTGTGTTTGTGCAACATACCTATTTAATATCAGTGTGTTCCATAGGTCATTCTTTCTGATGCTAGTGTGCCAGGTGAGGGTGAACACAAAATAGCAGCATATATTCGCTCCCAGAGGAATCTTCCTGGTTTTGATCCAAACACAAGACATTGTTTGTATGGTTTGGTAAACCATCTCGTATCTTCCTTCAGTCAATTTGTTTTTACTGTTTCACAACTATATTTATTAGCTTAAAAATGTTGTTTGTTTCAGGATGCTGACTTGATAATGCTTGCTCTAGCAACACACGAGATACATTTTTCCATTTTAAGAGAGGCTTGTACTTTCAAACATTACATGTTCTACACCTGATTTTGGTTGCCAAATTTTGTTGATTTAGTTGATTGTGTAGGATGTACGTGTTGCAAAATTTGATCAAAAAAATTCAAAATCTGTTAACATAAAGAAGTGTTCAAATAAAGGAGAAGAAGGAAAAGAGTCCAATCACGACATTGGTTATGAAGATTCAAGAAAGAAGTTCCAGGTTTGTGCTTGACTTATTCCAACCTCTATACCTGCCATTAGACTTGTACATTCATTGAAAATTAGCTTCATCTTGATTCTTGATCTTTTTTTGGAGATATAACCTACAAGTTTATATTAGTTGAAAATTTTGATACTGTCACCTTCGAAACTGTCTACTTAGTTTTAATTCTGTAAAACATATCTGTAGCCTAATCTGGCAGCATGGGGAATGTTATGTTGAACTATAAACAAATATTCATGACACTTTCCTTAGGCAAAAATTTAGCTGTGAAGGCTAACAAGATGTTTTTCCTGCAAATAAAATGAGTGATTTGTATAAAGTGCTATTCGAGTATAGATAAAGATGTTATAGCCTATAACTAATGTTGAATTGTTTCTCAAAAATATCTTTACTTTGACCTATATATTGTGATCTTCACAACTGAATTGTTGCGTGAAAAAAGTGACACCTTACAGCTAGTTATTATGGTCATATTGAGCTAATAAATAAGGAGGTAGAGGACACGTGCAGAGGATAAGCAAGATTCAAAGTGGCCATTTTGAGTCCAAATGGTCAACAATAACCCATGTTTTTTTGGGTGGTCTTTTATCTCCTGTAACTCTAGTCAGCAAAACCTGTGCAATATGATATGGAGGTTGATATGGAGATTCACCTAGTTGGACCTAGACTTGGTGTCGCTTAGCATGGTTTGTATTTGCTTTTGTTCTTTTGTTTTATCATGCTAAGAACCACTTCGGAGGATTCTTCTGGTACTTTTAAGTGGATACTATGTTAGTGCAATTGTTCAAAAATATTCAGCATGGAATGTGATGTCCATATTGTCACAATAAAAAAAAGTACATCAACATTATGAACTTTGCATTGAAGGATTTTAATATTACAAACTACAAATTCTAGGAGATTCTATTAATGCTAAAAAACGAATGAAGCTAACTGGGGAAGGAAAATCAATAGATGCCCTCCATCTCCACACATCTTCCCTCACAATTTAGTTTATATTGGAATTTCTGTTTGATTTTGTTTATAGCTTTCATTCCAGTTATTATGTCTATGAAATATAGCTAAAATTTGTATTTTCTTGCAGTTCCTCAATATATGGATTTTAAGAGACTATTTGCAGCACGAATTGAAAGTATTTGGTGCAAATATGAAGATTGACTTGGAGCGTTTGATTGATGATTTCGTTTTCATTTGTTTGTTTGTTGGAAATGACTTTCTTCCCCATGTTCCTTCTCTCGAAATTTCAGAGGTTTGATATTTTGATGTCTTTCTTATTCTTTAGTGAATTTATAGATCAAACTTTTTTTGGATATAATGATGGTGAATACAGTACTACAATAGTTTATTATTGGATTTCATAATAGTTGTATTTGTTTGATTCATCTTGTTGACAAGTTGATACCTTAATCTCTTCAATAATCATACAGGGAGCAATTGATCTTCTTATGATGGTCTATAAAAAGGAATTTGCTGCAATGGGTGGCTATTTAACAAATTCTTTTGAGGTTTGCTAGATTGCTTTAATTGTTTATTTCCTTTAATTTTCATTGTAGAATATTATTCACGACATCAACTACGTAGAACAATTTAGGGATTACTTATTACTGTCTAATCATCTCTTTTGGAGTTTCACTAGATAAATTTAATTCTATGCCTTTTTTTCTTCTTTTTCATTTTCAACTATTACTTTGCAACCTCTACTATTTAGATAGAGAATTTTTCCATTTATAGGTAAAAGGCAATATTTTTGAGATCTATGCTTAATTTAACTGCATATGTATTGTAAAAATAATATCATCATTATCTCATTTCTAATATGACCCTGTCGTTCAAATTGGTGTAATGTATGGCAACAGCAAATACTTGAATTCCTTATTTTTGTAGGTGAATCTGGAGCGAGTTGAACACTTTCTACAAGTTGTTGGATCTCATGAAAGCGCCATCTTTCGAAAGCGGGTCCAGGTGTCTTACTGTTTCTATAAGCCTGAAGTTTTAGCTTCAATCATAAACGGAATTGTTTTCCTTGCATTTTTGTAGAAAAGTCTATCCCTGCACTTCCATTATTTTACCTTAGATGCTATTATGCACCTTGGCAACAGTGATGAATGCTTGTTGTACTATTTGTAAGGAATAATTCTCAGAAATTTCACAATTATGTTTCTTGTTTAGTTATGGATTACTTGATAAGTGCATACATCTATAGAAAAATCAAATGACTTATTTGTCATTTCTTGTTCCTTCTTCGTTTTGACATATTCTTATAAGAAAAACCGAAATCAGCGATTAGTAGTAGATGGGTACTTACTACCTTTAGTGAAGGGAGGATCCACACCTCTAATGGGTGACAGATTAATTGTATATGAATGATAGTTGTGGTTAATATAAACTTGGATGTAATTGATATTTCTTCCAGATACTATTAAAGCATATCAAAATTGAGAATACATGATTAGATAAGACTTAAATGCAACATGACTAAGGGCAGACTTAGCGCCGTGTGATACTAAATCGCAATTAACAGATAGAAGGATGTAAATTAGGTCCTAATAGCATACTATCAAATTCAGGTTATTCAGCCTTTCACCACAGCCTAGTTTGTAAACTTAGTTTCTTGAATAAATAACTAATTCTGTTTCTTGACTAAACAACTAATTATGTCTTGCAAATTGCAATTTGCATATTTACAGTTACAGAAAGAAAGAAATAGTCATTCCAAGGGTCCTAATTCTATGGCAATTGAACCAAAAGTAGAATGTGTAAGTTAATGTTCTTACAATCTTGTTGTCCTCACTTGTGCATTTTCAATAGCTTTCATCATAAAGTTTTCAGGAACAACTTTATAAATACGAATTTATGCTGTAGGCATGGATGGAGAGCTTTGAGAGGTCTTCAAATTCATTTGGCAGAAATATATCAGATAGTATATCATTATCATGTGCCACTGCAGAACATTTTCAGGTTATTTTATTTTTCTCTTTATGCTTTTTCTGCAAACTGGTGCTAATTACATCAAACCATAATGAATATGTTTATGCAACTCATTCCATATTGCTCTTTTGGTCTTTGAAGGACAGGTAGGGCAGGGGGAAGAAGATTGGAAGGAAAAGTATTACTCAGAGAAGTTTGAAGTCAACTCTAAAGATGAATGCCAAAGAGTAAAGCAAAATACGGTGAGCAATTTATATTGCTGATTTATTTGAGTTGATCCTCATGCAGTAATTCTTCATTTATATTGTATTCAGTTTTTAATTGGTATCCTATTTAATCTAATGACAATGAGATTTTGGTCCTTCCCATTTGACATTTACTCTAGAATTTAGTGATCATTTTATTTATCGGGTTTGGTTACTTATAATAAATGATTCTTTTCACTTGGAGCCCAACCATTCATATAACAATGTGTATTGGCTGCAGGTAAAACACTATGTGGAAGGTATCTGCTGGGTCATGCACTATTATTATGAAGGCGTCTGTTCATGGCAATGGTTTGTGTTGAGATTTTTTTATTGTCCGTTTTTATTTTTTCTTTATTTTTCAGGAATGGAATAATGATTATTCATTTTTTTTTCAGTCAACTCAGCCTGATTAAAAATGTAACTCGCAGACAAGTTCATTTATTTACTATCTCCCATTTGCATTATTCAACAGATCTACTGATTTCTTTGATTTGCAGAAATGTTACTTGATTGTTTTGCTTATTTTAATTTAATCTTACTTGAGGTCTTGTGCCGTAAAAGGATTTATTTTTTTATATTTTGCAGTATCACATTTTCACTTATAATAGTAAAATGGATGAAATTAAATTGTGGTGTATGTGCACATTAGAACATCTCATCCTTCCATTTGGAATGTGCATGGGCTGAGATGAAGCTTTGGATGAAACATGTCTTGTTATGATTAGTGAGTGCCCATAGTAAGCATGTTGAGGTCACTTGAAGGCAGCTGTGGCTTAAGGGTGTAAATTCCATATGAAGGATGATTAGAGCTTGTAATGTCAACCACGTAGGTTTTAAACTGGCTCCTACAATAACTCGTCAATTAAAGTTGGGTTTGATTACCTGTTTATACTAGTTCGAGTGGGCTCAGATTTTGCCTATTCATTCATGTGGATATTACTAATCATGTTTCCTTGGATAGAGCTCAATTGTGAGGGATAAAATTTCTGTAGCTGATCTCAAATATTTTTGACAAACATGGCTTCATGATGATGCTAAGCTTCATTTGAGGCCCTATCTATTTCATTTACAATTGTTTAATAAGAAAATTATGTGATACATGTATAGTATATGTATTGATGTGTTACTAAGGTTGTCTGTATCATATTTGAGCTCTCAGATTGTGCTGTACAAAGTACCAACTGAACCACTTGCACATGGAAGCAGATACATTCATGTTACATGTAGAAATATATACATACGTACTTAGATGCATACATGATGCAGGCACATGCCTAATACACGTTTATGCTTTTGTTGGTACCAATCAAACTAGCTCTGTAGATTCTTCAGTGTGCTGTTGTACCATTATGGTGCAGATCAGGTTTTGATCAATTTCTGTATAGGCTTTTGTTCCAAATGAATAATACGTATATTTATAACACCTTTGGCCTCAAGGCCTGCCCTAACTAGAGCCTCATGCCCTAACTAAACTGTTGTTTCTACTACTGCCCTTTGCAAAGGTCTGATCAAATGCAGCTATAAATTTAACATGACTAGAAAGTCTATGCACAATGCCACTACCAATTAGTTTAATTTACGTAATAGCCAGTTAAGTTATAAATTAGACTCAACTGAAGTTATAAATTGGACTCATTTGAAGTTTATAGTTAAATTCAGTCATTCTCAGTTTATTCTTTTCTTTTGTTTTCTTTACGCTCTTGGGTTCTAAGACTAGGTGCTTCTCCTCCAGTCTTATTTTGTCTTGTAAAATAATTCCATTTTCAGGTTTTATCCACATCACTATGCTCCATTTGCTTCTGATTTTGTTGCTTTGAAGAACTTAGAGATCCAGTTTAAAATTGGTGTTCCGTTCAAGCCATTTGATCAACTCATGGGTGTTCTACCTGCTGCAAGGTTATTGCTGATTTGAATTGGGGATTTGATACTTTCTATTCTGCATCTTATCCTATCTCATGGCTCATGTTATGCATGTTTAGTGCACACGCACTGCCTTCATCTTATAAGGATTTGATGATCAATCCGTCTTCTTCAATAATTGATTTTTATCCAGCAGGTTAGCTTTCAACTGAAGGATTCTGCATGTATTTCATTTGAAATATTCATTTGCTGATTTGATATGTTGGGTTGCTGCAGATTTTGAGCTTGATTTGAATGGCAAGCGATTCTCTTGGCAGGTTTTTTTACATTCCACAACTTTTCATAATTAAGTTGATGTATTTATTCCATATACAACTGGCATTATATTGTTTGTCTTCCAATTAAGATTCCAAGTAGCCTTTGATTCTATTATCAACATGCCAGTTTGTTTTACTTGTTTCAGTCATATGCATGCAACTTTAGTCCCCTCAGTATCAGTTGAGGTTCGATCTGTTTTGGCCTGTGCCATTAAAATTCCTCTTGTTTTCAGCCAGTATGGGCCAAAGATAGATTGGCATGGGTGGTCATGTTCGCCCATGCCAGGACTTCGCCTGTCTCAGTTGATTTGCAGAATGAGACACGTATTGTTATTATTAACTGAAATTACCCTTTCATTACTTTTTGTCTTTTCCCAGTTTAATGCTCAAGCAAATTTTGTATTCTATTTTTTTTTTCATGTTCAGTTTAACCTTTAAACCCTAAAGTCGCTGCTGTGTGACCTAGAGGTCACGTTCGAGTCTTGGAAATAACCTCTTGCAAAGCAAGATAAGACTACGTACAATAGACCCTTCCCTTGGACCCCGCATTGGTGGGAGCTTCGTGCACCGAGCTAACCCCTGTTCAGTTTAACCTCTAAAGTCTAAAGGAGATGTGGAAATGTTAGCTTCTGAAAAGTATTTTAAAAGTTGTCATTTACAGAATAGTAGGTAGTAAAGGAACATTCTTCACTACACCATTGAGATGTGTCTGTGGTGCCTTTCTTTTGTCAAATTTCATTTTATTTTTCTCAGGGTGGTAAACAATAATTTCTCTTTCCCCTTCCCTCTACTCTGTGTCAATTTATTGAAGGTAAGGAAAATAAGAAACAGAGAAAGACACTGATGGCCATTGTTAAAGTTTTCTTCACATATTGTCTTAGAAAATAAACTGGTTTTTTTTTATATTTATAATAGTTCTATTGTATTTTTAGCAAGGAAACACACATGTTTGTGGCAAATATTAGAGTTAGAAAATATGATAGTTCTATCAAGACTAATTATGCACTCTGATTCATTTACTTATCCAGGCTGTATGCAAACTACCGTTTGTTGATGAATCACGACTTCTTGCAGAAATAAAAAGAGTCGAACACACGCTAACGGTAATATACACTGGTTCGTCTTCTCCTGGGTTTTTGTTTCAGTAGTGTTTTTTTGGTTCTTGCATCGTTCATGCTGATCCTCAAGTTTCTAGGAGGAGGAAAAGCAAAGAAACAACTGGACTATGGATATGCTCTTTGTTCATTTCTCGCATCCATTAGCATCAAAAATTCTATCCTTTTATCAGAGGAAGAAGGATAATCCAAAACTGGGAAAGGCCAAACTCAAAAAGAGAATTGATCCGGAAATCAGGTTCTTTGTTAGCAAAGATATCTCACTATATTTTTTAACAAAAAAGCTAAATTGGTTGCGAATGGCTGAAGTATCATAAGCATTATACCTCCTGTCAAAGAGGATATCCTATTCCTTTGCCCTGCTTTTCTTATCAGATTAACTAGATCAATTAGGGAGTGGCTTCTTAAGTTTTCCAAGTTCTTGTAAGAAATGATAAATTGTTCATCATTGTAGAACCATAGAACTAATAGTTTGTGCATATTCAATGAAATTATTTTCACAGTATTGAGGTGGAAGGGGAAAAAATGATTTGACAATCTATCCATGTGTAATACAGAGATAGAAAGCATGTCATACTTTTTTTTGGCTGTTGGCCTTGGTGACACTCCCTAGTATATCGTGTCATATCTTACTCTTCTCACATTAGTTGTATATCTCACCAAAGTGTTATTTACATTAGATGACTACAATGTTGAGGGTAGATATAGGTTAACCTGGACTCAGAATGGGTTTTTTCCTGAAATTTTCTTTCAAGAAACATGTTCCTCTGGTTCTTTATGCATCTGTAATATGATTTCTGAATAACCTTGAGAATTTGCTATATAACAGTGAATAATGTTTGATTGATCCTTGTTAGAAACTGGAGTTTCTTTTCTGCCAATTTCTATAATGTTTTTCTTGTATTGAATGGTAAGATCTCCTTGGAGTAAATATTTTGTATGCTTGTTTCTCTGCAGTGATGGGATGAATGGACTCATTTATATTTCAGATAAGACAGTGTTATCTTTTGAGATTTATTCACCTGTTGAGGGCATGGAAACAATAACTCAAAACAAAACCATGTGAGGAATTTCGTGCATATCTTGCTCATTGCCTACTTTTGGTCGTGAAGAATTTTTTTTTTAATCCTTGAAATTGTTTTTGCTTGTAGATCCATGTATTTCAAAGCTCCTCCTATCCAAACTCATATTGCCAGACTACCAGATGGCATCACCTTACCTAATAAGGTATAGAGATCCCCACACTCTTTATATTCTTCATCTGAGTTTGCTGACTTACTTAATAACTTGTCTAATGGCAGTCCATCAGCAAAAAAGATATTCCACTAGCGCCAGTACTGTGGCATGAGACATTGATATCGAAGAGGCGAGCGTATCTCAATAGGTGAGTTTCTACAAAATTTTATACTAGGATCCCCTTCATCAGAGATTTAGTTAAGGCAATTTCCAATAATTACACATGCAATGCTTATCTTAGAATAGTTTTAGTCTATATAAAGTACTCGAATGCCTATTAAAATCAACTCATGGCACCTTTCACAACTCTACTGTGACATCTTTTTATAGTGCCAACATACAACAAAATCAACTCGTGACATTTTCTATCGCTGCTGTAGCATGGGTTGTCTACTAGCTCAGTTTGTAAGGGCTTTGAAGTTATCGCCGAGGTCTTGGTTTGAGACATGCTTTCACCTAAATGTGAGTGTCTAAGGGTAGTCGTAGCTATCATTTGAAAAAAATTGAAGTATGACACCTACTTCAATTTTAATGTAACACCCTTTTAATACAAAATAAAGACTGTCATCTTGATCAAATTGTAGCAATCACTATAAATGTATAACTGAATCGTCGCTCCTGGCACCTGCTACCATCAAAGAGTGACATTTTATAAAACCAAAGTATTTTGAGAAACCAAACTTTTTGGTGCTACACATCGTTATATAGAAGTCTCTTTCTTTCACCAAATCTTCATATAAGTATTATTTCTCAAGTTTTTGTCCAGCTCTGTGATTCTTCCATGTGCTATAATTCTCCAGTCACTAGCATTTTTTTCTTGTCATTTGATTGCATCCACAGGCCTATTCCTCATGCAATTGAGGGGCATCTTCTGTTGAAATTGGCTCACAAACTCGTAACAAATTACTACGGCGAAAAGATGAAGCACGATTCGGTAAGACTCGACAAGAAAGCTTTCGATGATCAATGCAACAAGAAGCACAAGGAGCTACCGACCACCGCCAGCGAGAGCAACAACAACACTATCAGCGTTCTTGGTAAAAGAAAACGCAGGGGCCAAGATAATAACCAAAATACTAACAAAAGGAGTCATCACAGAACAAATAGACGCAAGCGAAGAAGGAACTAGTTTGATCTTGTTGTACATTTGTTAGTCGAGCCTCTAAATTATCTGAATCATGGAGTTTGATATGCTCCATCTATGTTTTACCTGTCGAATGCCAAATTAGTTGTAGTTACATTCTTTATTCTTGCCATCAGGAAACTATTTTGAACTAGTTCATTACTTTGCCATCAGGAAACGATGTTGCACTGAAATTAATTTTAAATGTATTGCTTAAATTTGATACGATGCAGCTTCGTATCTTCTTTTTTGACTGTCTGAAATATTTTTTTGTGAATTCATTGGGCCCATGAACTCTGAATGATACACATCACGATTTCCATGTTTATTTTTCTTTGATTTTTGTAACTGAAGGAAAAGTCAAATCTTCGTTACAAATCGAGCTTTTCAATCCTTCTTTATGTAGCTGATAATTGATGGTTGGTGCTGCTTCTCCGCAATCTCTCCTTCCTTGCTCATCACTCGCTCTTCTGCTGGTGTCTTCCCTTTGTCCCTTCCTACTCTCTCATCGTCGTCGCCGGCGACAGAATTGATCGGTTCTTGTTTTAGATTTTCTGCAGCGATTATGCTTCGTTTCGCTCTTCTTCTTCTTCTTCTTCCTTTCCTGTGCTGCTGCTTCCGTGGAGGTAATGAAAATCTTTGGTTTTGGTTGAAATCTTTTGTTTGTTGGATTATTGAAACAGAGTGCCGTTGGTTTGGCGGCGCAGGGGAGGGCTCGACGTTCACATTTGTGAACAAGTGCGGCGACACAGTGTGGCCGGGGATTCTCTCCAACGCCGGTAAGCCCCGGCTGAAGACCACAGGCTTCGAGCTGGCCTCCTCCGCGTCTCGCGCCGTCGCGGCCCCTGGCGGCTGGTCAGGCCGGTTCTGGGCCCGCACCGGCTGCGCTGCCGCCGGCAGCGCCGGAGTCTGGAGCTGCGCCACCGGGGACTGCGGCTCCGGCCGCGTGGAGTGCGACGGCGCTGGAGCGGCCCCGCCCACGACGCTCGCGGAGTTCACCCTGGCGCCGGCGGCGGGGCGGGATTTCTACGACGTCAGCCTGGTGGACGGCTACAACCTGCCGCTGCTGGTGGAGGCCAGCGATGGCAAGGGGTGCCCCGCAGCCGGCTGCCTGGTCGACGTGGGCCAGCGCTGCCCGGCGGAGCTGCGTGTGGCGGGGCAAGGCAGCGCGTGCCGCAGCGCCTGCGACGCCTTCGGCAAGCCGGAGTACTGCTGCAGCGGCGCCTTTGCCAGCCCGGCCACCTGCCGGCCGACCATCTACTCGCAGATCTTCAAGGCGGCGTGCCCCAATTCCTACAGCTACGCCTTCGACGATCCCACCAGTATCTTCACTTGCTCCGGCGGCGCAGACTACACCATCACCTTCTGCCCTGACTCTGTTCCAAGGTACACAAACACTATCCTTTAAAGTTGATTTAAAGATCGCAAACTACGAAAGCATAATCAATCACCGATCTTTGCCCGATCACCAAAAACAGCATGAAGTCATCAAGAAATTCTTCTTCCTCGCCGTCACCAACTTCCGCAACAACTAGCAGTGGCGGTAGTTCGACGTCAACGTCAAGGCCGGCAGGCGGCATGATGCTCGGCGACGACCCTTGGCTCGCAGATTTGGCCACCGACGGCGCAGTCCCCTCGGCGAACAGCCTCTCATTCTTGCGCCACTCATTAATCCTCATTCTGTTGTTGTAGGCGATCTGTGCCACTGTTCGTGTATCCGATTAACAGGAGAAATGTCTCGGATTCTTTTCCAAAGCAATAATTCGATGTTCTTGGGTTAAAAAAGAAGAAGAAAGGAAAGAAATTGTTATTGTTACCGTCGGAGTTTAAGGATCGAACAGAACAGCGCTAGGCGGAGGCTCTTCCTCGTTCGGTGCCGTGTCGCAGTCACCATTCTGATACCGACAACCATATCACTGCTGCTAGTGATATTGGACAGTGACGCACGACAGAGACAGATTCATTAATAAACTGGACGATCTTTTTATCGACACTGACGAAACGAAAGCGTCGGAGGCCATCAAGAACAGAGTCGGCGCATACTTTCACATGCTCACGACTAATTTGGAGCATATGCTGCGTCCAGAAGAGAAGAGATGGATGGCCAGGAGAAATCCCTACGCTAAACTTTTCTCTGCTTGCTTTATTCTCTGCTGGTTTCGGTGATTTTAGTGGAAAAGATATGGAGGAGGATCAGCCTCTGCCGTTGGAGTGGCTCGATCCCTGTGTTTTGAGTTGGAGTAGATAGATATGGTGCTGGTGCAGATGGAGGGAAGAGAGTCGTTGCCTGTTGAAGTACTTCTCGTGATGTTAAACGATCACCAAACAACTGACAGCCAAATACTTCGGTCTGAGAGAGAATATTCCAAAGGACACTTTTTAGGTGGCATGTCTACACCAAAACCTATAAATTAAATTGGGAAAAAAAATTATTTCATAAAAAATATTTCGATAATGGAGCAAGCGTAGACCACTCCAATCCAACCCAACGGGCCCATTCTGATAGCTCTACTCGTTCCTAGCAAGGCCCGGCCCATTAACATACGTGCGCAGTCCATTTATTGCTCTGTTAATTGAGCATCTCCCTTGTCAGGCGCCTGGTGCCAACGCGACGCGCTGGTCGTTTAAAAGCTGAATTGTTCCTTTAACGAATGGTCCCTCCCTGCTGATGCAGAGACGAGGACTGACGACTCCTGCTTTCTCCTTCATTTCGTCTCCACTCTCATTTAAACAAAAAAAAAATGGAGCAAGCGTAGACAGTCGTGCTCATACTTAAACTAACTGTATATCAAAAGAAATTATTCCGGTCTAACACTATGGACGATCAAGTCATCAATCAATAAATCTCTAACTCACGCACCGCTACTCACACGGACAAAGGAACCTGAGAAGAAGCTGAACGAACGGATTAGTTGGCTGTCGAGAATTTTTGACAGACCACTCCGACGCTTAAATCAGTATTAAAAAAGAAGAATAAGTATATCAAATTGCTGAAGTTACAGAAGAAAACCCTTTCGTACTTGCGTGGTGGAGGAGGGGGGCTTATATACTTATGAGAAGAAATATCCATGTCGATTTGGGGGCAGATATACTTATGAGAAGAAATATCCACATCAGGGGGGCAAACCTCTGTCAGGGGGGGGGGGACAAGTTCGAACGATTGCTGCCAAATGGCTCTGACATGAGGCATTTGGGGGACCAAGCTTGTCAACCTCGTAACCGCCCTGTGGTTTAACAGTGCTGATTATTCTTAACTTTTGACTACAGACGCATACACGAGGGGATTTAGGAAACTGGGCCTGACAAACTTGTAGCTGTCCTAATCCTTTGGTAGGGATTGCATGCTTGAGGGATTTTGGTAACTTCTGGGGTCGGAATGGCTGAATGAGACTGAGATGGTCTAGATCAAGACCGAGAGACCAAAAGACTGAGATGGTCGAGATCAAGACGGCCGAGAGACCGAGAGGGTAGAGGTCAGGATGATCGAAAGATTGAGAGATCGAAATGGTCGAGATCGGGATGGTCAAGAGGGATGACCAAGAGAGACCGAGATGGTACGGGATGGGAGAGACTCGAGATAATCAAGGTTGGGATGATTGACATGGCCGAAAGACCAAGATAGTCAAGATCGAGATGATCGACAGGTCGAGAGACCGAGATAGTCAAGATCGAGATGGTCGAGGTCGGGATGGCCAACTGAGACCGAAGTCTGAGATAGTCGAAGTCAAGATGGTTGAAGATCGGGATGGCCGAGATAGTCGAGGTCGGAATGGTCGAGGTCGAGATGGCCGAGAGGGAGACCGAGGGATTGAGATGGTCGAGATTGACAAGAGATACCAGATGGAGGCGCTAACCCACTTACGATTGATATATTGACTTTCTGACTTGATACCTCGATCTGCTTCTTGACTTTTTCTGTCACACAAAACTAATCACTAGATCCACCACATCAGACATCTAAATCTTTCTTAAATTATATTTTAATATATATAAAAGAAAAACATCTGTCATTAAGGAGAAGAAGATTTTTTAAAAAAAAATTAGTCACCAGATGGTTATCTCTTAAATTAAGCCTCTTAATGTAATTTTGGAGATGTTCCGATCTAAAATTTGAGAGATAATCATGTCAGTTGCTACCGGATCCTTGATTCGTTTCCTTTAGATGGATCGACCTCGTCGAGCACTTTGCTTCATCTCCTCGAGCACCTTGCTTCGACTCCTTGAGTACCCTATTTCTTTTTCTGAAATAGATCAAGCGGAAGTTAGAAGAGAGTCCCGGTGTACCTTAGTATAGTCCTTCCGATAGTTAAGTTAGTTTTTATTAACCGAGTCAAGATTATACCACACAGGAGAATTAGCAGAGACATGAAGATTAAAGGGGTGAATGGATGCAGTCAAATTGGTAGGTTGATTTGTAGGGTCTGCGTGTTTCACTCACTGCTTGATTCCCTCCCTGATGCACTTTTAATTTCCCTTTCTTTCTTTGTTTTGTATTATTGGTGTTTTCTTCAGTCTGAAAGAACAAAAATCTATTCTTGTGGGTCACTTGTGTCCTTCAGTATAGGGTTGCTCGACAAGAACACAGGTAAGGCTGCAGGAAAAATGAAAGGAATTTGGGATTGATTCAGTTGAAGCCTAACTTTATGTTTAACTGGATGGATTGAAGCCGTTAGTTGACTGATCACTTTTATCATGAGCCACTTTCTTCTTTACCAAAAGTGAGGAAGTCTTTGGGGAACGAGAGTTTTAATCTCATTTAGGGGATATTGTTTGGAGTGTTTAAAAAATTTATGATGCAGCTATTTAGTGATGAAAAAATTTTGTAGGCTGAGCCGGTCATCTCCAGAATTAGTTGAATCATAGTGAGGAAGTCCCACCATTGAGCACGGTGGAATGGTAAAAAGTTTAAGGTGGATACTCAGAGTGCTACTTTAGTATGCGTGAACATTTAATTTAGAGGAAAAGACTGTGTAGAGGGATCCATATATAGTTTGAGTATCCAATTTGAAGCCTGCACAATCTTATAATGATGGATGAACTATGAAGGTCAGTTGTCGATGAACTACCACAAGTGTTTTAGGATTTACGTGGTGCGTGAATTAGGGGGTGTGGGTGAACTAGAGGGAGAATCGTTTATCTTCAGGATTAGTCACGTCTGAACACCTAGATTACTAAAAAAAGTTTCATTGATTTAATATAGTAGTAAAATACTTAGAGAAATAAATAAAAATATGAGAGTTCGAATCTTAATAAAGATAAATATTTTGATGATGGATAGGTGAATTAAAAGGAAATGTTATTTACCTTCAAAATTAATCTAACAAAATATAAACCCTTAAAATATAAAAAAAATAAAAAAGTAAAGATTAAAACCTACCTAAACTTGATATGTGTTGCATCATTTTTGGTCACGAAGACTTAAACACATCAATATTAGAAACCCTTTAAAAGGGTTTTTTGTGGTCCCTACAATGCCACGTTAAACCAAACAATTTCACCATCTCTCCACTGTCATAAATAAACCTCCCTCTCAGTCTTTATTTAGATTATATATTAGATATAGATTAGAATTTTATAAAATTTTAAAAGAATGGGTACAATATTAAATAAATTCTTACAAGTCATTCGAAAAATACATAAGATAATTAAGTATATCATATTTAATAAATTAATTTTTTTACATGCCTATAATATGCTAAAAAATGTTCAGCCAAATCGATGACGATGATGTAGTTGATTATCACATAGCTTATAATTTCTCCGAAGATATTTTTAAAATTCTTGGATGGAGCCCTGAAATATTTATGATGAAGGATCTCCTTCATCATTTGGCTAATTTATTACTACATCCCTTCATAAAATGATAAATCTCAATTAGCCTCATTGACTATCCCTGAGGGTGATCGGTCCGACCCTACGGAAGTTTTCCACCGGTCATCAAGGTAATCGAAAAGTGTACGCAATGACCAACTCAGATGCCCAGCATCCTTTGATTGTACTACATCCCTTCATCCTCAATAATCCTGTTGTGCAAAATAATGCAGATATACATGATGTCCTTCAAATTATTCTTGTAAAAATCATCTTAGATTTCTGATTATTACCCATACAGATTAGAGCACCCCAAATGCCCCTTCGACATCCTTTCTAAACATCTTTGAGATCCTCAGGGCATGAAAAGCTTTCGGCAAAAGTAGCCATCCCATTCTAGATATATCCCATCGATTATATAATATACTTTTGTATAAATTATATATTGTTAATCGTAAAATTAACCTCTGATACATTTTTGTGTAAGACGTTGTTGAATAAAGGTGATTTGTTAAGCACATTGATATCATTACACGATCTTGCAATCTCAAAAAGATGTGTCATATCCACAAGTCCACATATATGGTCGTTTCAAACATAATTATCCAACTGGTGGGGTAATTTTTACATTGTCAATGCATACAATTAAGATCATCCAACAGTCGTGTCCCTGCTCATGTATTTCAAATAAATGTTGGAAGTCAGTAATATAGAATCTTCTCATGTATTGGACCCCAAACATTTGAATCACATATTGATAGAAGTTGAATAAACATTCGATGACAGTTGTTTTAGCAACCCGTATGTATTCATCGTAATAATCGACAGAGACCAATTGACGGATAGTCACTATGCATTTCTAAACTGGCGACAAATTTTTTTTTCCCATGTCATCGATCCTCCATTGAAAATATTCAGAATGATTTTTTAAGACAAACTATGCGAAGGAATAACTCTCTTTGCATTCTGAAATCGATGTCGAAATACGTCATCGAATATACCAATTCATCAAAAAAATAATCATTGAAAAGACAAGTATATCTGACTTCATGATCTCAGTTCAAATATTTTCTAGTCAGAGTATTATTTATTCATTTATATCTTTCGTATCTTCCGTCAATTCATTTCTTCATAATTCATGGAATAAAAATGTAAATATAGAATGAAAAATAATAAAAAAGAAGTAGAAAATCGTATGATAAATGAAAAAATGAAATATTAAAGATGTATTTATAAACATTTAAAAATAAATAAATTAATCACGGTTAATTTTTAACTATTAAACAACAAAAAAATTTCATAAAACAAAATTATATTTATAAAATCATTTTTTAAAAAAATTAATAAGGAATGACTTCTCCTTCGAAACTTCATAAGGAGCTTTTTCCGAGCACAAGGAACTTTCATTCATTGATGGATGCTCTAATCAAATAAATCGGATCTATTACCACCACCATAATTTGGTCCTACGCTTGATATTGTTATACTTTAGAAGAGGTTATCTCATGTTTAATATGATAATTGTGTCACATTAACGAACCACTTAAATCAAGGCTACATAACTATATTGGTCGAATCAAATCATCTTTGAACTAGAGCATAGAATTAAAGAACATATAGCTACATAACTATCTAGAAGGCTCGATTGACTCATACCTCACTCAATGTAACGCAAATAGCCAAGTTAAAGAAACATCCTCCTTTCTACCTACATTCTTCTAATTAAATCAAAGGATAAACCTTAAAATAACTCATGGTGAAACATTTAAACCTCGAAAACTATTTATTTATTTATTCTTTAAAAAAAACAAAAAAAAAAATTAAACCTCATCAACACACACCCCCACACGAATTGTTCATTTATATAAAAATATACCCGTGAAGAGTGGCCACTCCACTCCACTCCACTGCCCACGCTTGACCCACATCGAACACCTGTTCCATGGCTTCCCCCTCTTCCTTGCTGCTCCTCATCCTCGCCCTAATGGCGGCGGCGGCGGCGGCGGTGGGGATGGCCGAGGCAACCGTCTTCGCCTCTGGGGCCTCGAGGAAGAAGACCTACATCTTCCGCGTCGACCATCTCGCGAAGCCCTCGGTCTTCCCTACTCTGGCACACTGGTACGCCTCCGCGGCCTTCTCCATCGGCGCCGCCGATCCGCTCCCTCTCCTCCATGTCTACGACACCGTTTTCCACGGCTTCTCTGCCTCACTCTCTGAGATCCGCGCCGCCGCCCTCGCGGCGCACCCTAATGTGCTCGCCGTCTTCGAGGACCGCGTTCGCCACCCCGACACCACCCGCTCCCCGCAGTTCCTCGGCCTACGCAACCAGGTTGGGCTCTGGTCCGATTCTGACTACGGATCTGATGTGATAGTCGGCGTGCTTGACACCGGCGTTTGGCCCGAGCGTCGCAGTTTCTCGGACCGCAACCTCGGCCCCGTGCCTTCGCGGTGGCGTGGCGCCTGCGAGACGGGCCCTGGATTTCCGGCGTCTCTCTGCAATCGCAAGCTCATCGGAGCCAGGTTCTTCTCCAAGGGGCACGATGCAGCCTTCGTCGGTGGCGGCGGCGCCGGAATCAACGAAACGGTTGAGTCGCGCTCCCCCCGCGACGCCGATGGCCATGGTACGCACACCGCCTCGACCGCCGCCGGCCGCCACGCTTTTGACGCGAGCATGGCTGGCTACGCTGAAGGCATTGCCAAGGGCGTCGCGCCGAAGGCTCGCGTGGCTGCCTACAAGGTTTGCTGGAAGGGCTCCGGATGTCTCGATTCCGACATCCTCGCCGGATTCGATCGCGCTGTTGCTGACGGTGTGGACGTCATCTCCGTCTCCATCGGTGGTGGAGATGGCATGGCCTCGCCTTTCTATCTCGATCCTATCGCCATCGGTTCGTACGGCGCCGTCTTCCGTGGCGTTTTCGTTGCCTCCTCAGCTGGCAACGATGGTCCGATCTCCATGTCCGTCACCAACCTTGCCCCTTGGCTCACCACCGTTGGTGCTGGCACCATCGACCGCAACTTTCCGGCTGACATTTTGCTCGGCAACGGCCGACGTCTCTCTGGCGTCTCCCTCTACTCGGGGAAGCCACTCAACGGATCTGCTTACCCGCTTGTCTACCCAGGCAAATCCAGCGGCCTCTCCGCCTCCCTCTGTATGGAGAACTCCCTAGACCCCAAGTTGGTCGCCGGCAAGATCGTGATCTGCGACCGCGGCAGCAGCCCGCGGGTGGCGAAGGGACTCGTGGTGAAGGAAGCGGGCGGTGTTGGGATGATCCTAGCCAACAGCCCTTCTAATGGAGAGGGTCTCGTCGGCGACTCTCATATCCTTCCTGCCTGCGCCGTCGGCTCCACCGAGGGCGAAGCCATCAAGACCTATGCAGTCTCCGCTGCTGCTCCTACGGCCACCATCCAGTTCAAGGGCACAGTGGTGGGCGTGAGGCCGGCCCCGGTGGTGGCGTCCTTCTCCGGCCGAGGTCCCAATGGCATCGCTCCGGCTGTCCTCAAGCCAGACATAATCGCTCCCGGGGTGAACATCCTCGCAGCGTGGACCGGAGCAACTGGACCAACCGGCCTAGACTCCGACGGCCGGAGGACGGAGTTCAACATCCTCTCAGGCACCTCCATGGCGTGTCCGCACGTCAGCGGCGCAGCGGCTCTGCTGAAGTCCGCCCATCCCGACTGGAGCCCAGCGGCGATCCGATCAGCGATGATGACCACAGCGAGCATCACCGACAACCTCCGGCGTCCTCTGACGGACGAGTTAACTGGGAAGCCAGCGACGCCGTTGGACTTTGGAGCTGGGCATCTAAACCTGGGTCGGGCCATGAATCCAGGCCTCGTCTACGATCTATCAGACAAGGACTACGTTGCTTTCCTCTGCTCCATCGGCTACGATCCGAGGACGGTACAGGTGATCACCCATGTACCAGTGGCATGCCCTGCCAAGAAGCCGACCATGGAGGACCTCAACTACCCGTCCATATCCGTGGCGTTCGACGGAGTGTCTGCCACGAAGAACCAGAGCAGGACGGTGAGGCGGACGGCGACGAACGTGGGGGCGGAAGCGTCGGCGGTGTACCGTTCGAGGGTGGAGGTGGAGGCCAGTCACGGACTGGCCGTCGATGTGAGGCCAAGGAAGCTGGTTTTCACGGCCGGCGTGCGGAAACAGAGCTTCTCCGTGACTGTGACTGCCACGTCGTCGTCGTCGGCGGCGGCGGCCGGGAGTGACGGAGGGGGGCAATACGGTTACTTGGTGTGGTCGGATGGGGCGCATCAGGTTCGCAGCCCGATCGTGCTTTCATGGATGCAACCGCTGTAGGACTGTAACGGTCAAGCAAAGCTCCAAGTCAAGGTAATTCTCGATGCTTTTTAGGTTAACCGGGTTTATTTGTTAATTAGACCTGCTGGTTTGGATCGATTTAATGTATGTTATTTAGTGGAATCTACTACACTCCCATAATATATGAAATCACCCCCCTTATAATATATGAAAGTTCAAAATTTCAAATAAGGAGAACAACAAGAAAATGTTTTGGGTGGAAGTCTTTGATTCCATCAGTAGGTATAGGTTTTGATGGAATGTTTATAATTAGCAGACTAAACATAGGCAGTGTCATACTGTCATCAACTCAACTGTCTCTGTTGCATACCCTGAATTATTAACAATGAGTGCACAAGCACTGTGCGTTGGCTCTTCCATGCAGACAAAACTAGTATTTTAGACCATTGATCATTTCTTTAGAATATGCTCAACACCTGTTTGGTTTTGATTAGCAATATATTTCTTCTCTCTTTGACTCTTGTGTCAATTTATTTCCAGATCGATTGATTTGGAACTACGATATTATGATAAGATGCAGCATTTAAGTTGCCTCTAATCAGACGCCAAACTGGTAGAAAAAAAGAAACAATAGAACGGAGTTAGAAATTTCGTATTAGGAGTCTTGGTCGTCATTTGACGGTCAATTAGAGCCCACCTGCCGCAATAATTCGTTGTACGATAAAGAAAAACTTGCTTCTTTTCGATCGAAGCAAAATCAAATCTTGGCGTTGCATGGCACGCGTACTTAGCTTGTTGCGGAGGTGACTCTGGAGGTTAAACGTGAAAAACAGCAAGGTCTGCCAAGTTCGGCCTTGATCTACCTGGTGGGAAGTAATGGATTACAGTAGGGAATGAATACAATCAGACAAATAGAGATTTTTTTTTTGTTTTTTCATTTCAAGATAAATTGAATGCTTGAGGCCTACCCACCTAGAAAATCTCTGCCATTAAGAGCTGTGATCCATGTTTCTGCAGCTTCATACAACGAGGTACGTTCATCTGTAATGCCATATTTCTTCTTGAGTTTCTTGGACACCACGAACATGATTGCTGCTCCTGCATATTTCACAGCGAGTCTCTCTGTAGTAGTGAAATTTCCTGGTGCCACACCAACACCGTTGCTTATTGAGGTTAAACTTGCAGTTTGCAATTGATAGATTACGAGAGGATAAGGTTACAAACTGTAATTGACAAATCTGCGAGAACAAGTATCGCAGTACAAAATACCAAAGGCACTGCTGAAAATGATCACTAAAGATGATAAAATATTTGCTTCAAAATGTGTATTTCACATGCCGACAAATTTGTTGAATGTAGAATAAGTTTAAGAGACACCAAACTCCAACTACAAAACGTACAGAAGGTGGCATTTGCAACTTGTATGTATACCCATTTGCCTAAATTCTACTGGAAATCTATTTTGCCAAGACATACTTTTAAGCACTCAATTAGTGTACCAATTTTTTTTCTGGCTTTAAAGCTATCTCATGATAAAACTAAATACTGCATGATTATACAAAATTATATAAACACAATGTTTTAAATTACCTATGCGATGCTTGGGTTGGAGGACAAAATTATATAAACATAATTGATGATGTTGGGATTTATCTTGATATAGCTGCATTGAAGATTACTTATTGTCAATTATATACATCATTAACAGTTTGCGTTCTCAAGGTTTGTTCTTCATAGTGCCTCACATGGAGGATATACTATTATTTTATTTTTATGTACTATTTTGTGTTATTTTCAGTTTTTAGAATCTTAATGTCAAACTTGAATATTTTATTTTAACCCCCAATATTCTAATTTTTCACTTTGCACCTCTGAAGTTTACCATTTTTTTCATTTGACCACTAAATTCTAAGGTTACTCAAATTTTCCATCTTACCTCTTGAAGTTTTCCATAGAAACCAACTTACACAAATTGACAACCTCCAACTCAGCAAACACGAATGCAATTTGTTACTGATAAAGAATTTCCTTCAAACACTCAACAACTCATTCACCATCTACTTGTGCCTCAAGACTGAGTGCCACAACTTGCTAAAATTGTTTTATGTCGAGTTCAAAAATTATATATAAATATGAAAAAATACTTGCAAAATCTTGTTAAAATGCTCTCCCATTTCACCTGCCATGCGCGTGGGCTGCCATCTAGTTGTTTTAAATGACAGTTGTTCATATGTTTTTTGCTTATATTTAAGACTTCAGACAATGCAAGTGAAACTGTGATTATAATTCTTCTAATCCAATGTATATTTACCTTATGAAAGATAAGTTGTCATCTGACATGTATTACGTAGTGAGCTCAAGTATTGCATGAAGCACTATCTATGAACATTTAACACTTATAGTACAAACTTACCAATGTTAGCTGTGTAATCAAAAGATTCCAGCGCCTCTGAAGTTGTTCTGTAAATGTTTGGTGCCAACATATGAACAAGGTGATCATCAACCCACCTACAATGAGAAGGAAAAAAAATCCCATAAACAATCAAAGTAATATAATGTCGTTGAACTCTTACTGATCATCAATAAATGATCCAATCCTCAAGATAGCTTGCAAGTCTCAGTATGTACAAAATCATATAGACCTTTTCTAAGTTTTCCTGCAGTATTTTTAGTGCTCACGCCATTAAGATTGATAGGCTGTGTGACTGAACTTATTCATACAAAAGGATTGTGATGAACTTTCTTGATTCAGTCCAATTATGCTCTCTCTGTTTGAATGTTTTAATGAAAGGTCTTTCTTGCTGCTATGCACATAAACAATGTTAGCTGAATCGTCTAATTAAGTTATTCTTGCACTCTTATTCCAATTTTTCCCTTCTTATTTTGTTGATTGAAGAGTAGCTCACTAGGTGAAATCATACCTAATCCATTTTGCCTCTTCGTCATCAGTGACTTTCTCAGGATGCAACCTGAAATCCAAGTTTCTCACTATATCTGCAGAAAAGAACCGAATGAAGTATTGGTAAATCTTGCTAGCCAACTACCATATTCCTATGTCTCAAATAACAAAACCAGCCCTTAATTTGATTCAGTTAATTTATTACAAAGAAAGAACAATCAAAATAACCTGATGAATTAATTAGCTGCTCCCCATCCACAACCAGTATTGGAACTTTCTTATAATCAGGCCACTCTATCTCCTTACTTAAAGGATTCACCTCCACAATTTTGTATCGTATATCATGATAGTCAAGAAATGCTGGAAAATAGCAGCAATTGATTAAAAGATACAACACACACTGTGATGGAAAGCAATGTTATATCAAATCCAAAGTGTAGACCAGCAACCAAGGACACTTGTTGAATGCCTGCTTAACTGAATCCAAAACAGGACAGTTATGTGAACAAACTTAACTAGATATTGGAAAGGAAGATTGCCCTGAGCCAAGAAACAGTAATTGTAGATCACCTAATTATGGTGCTTACTAAAGATACTAAAACCTAAAGATAAATGATTACCCTTGGCCTTATTGCAGAAGGGGCAAGCCTCATCCCCCTGGGAATCCGCTCGGGAGAGTGTTGCTCCTTGGCCTCCGCCATGGTCACGAGAGCCAACGAGAAGGTCGCCGGCCGAGCCAACGGGGAAGGTCTTCGACGCAGCGAAAGGTGGAGGTGAAAGGCACCGTCTCGACCAATGCGTTATCGTTAAATCAGATCCGCTGGCGAAAAGGGCGGCCTTCGGCACGGTCCTCGGGGCAGCGACGGCCGAGAAGGAAGATAACGGGTGAGGAGGGAAGTCGCGGCGGAGGACGGATTGGATGAGGTGACGCTGCGCAGCCCTTATTATCGCTTCCATCTCGACGCAATCAAATCCTTCGACTTCGAGAGCAGGCCTCGCCGCGATCGCGGTTACGGCGGAGGAGGCGAAAGTGAGGAATCCGCGAGAGGGAGGGCGGAGGGCGGAGGGCGGAGGGCGGAGGGCGATCGGTAAGGGGGGTTTGCGTTATGTTATTCCTCTGGAACACATTTAGGCTTTCCGATTCCACTTTACACGTAGAAATTAAGTAATTATTACACGTTTGCAACATTGTATTAGTTATTACAGCAACTATAGATAATTGCTGTCTCGTGGATGAATTCGTCAATCGAAATTACTGAGATTTATTATTTTTAGATAATTATTATCCTCAGGATAATGATGTAACGGTACGGATATCCGGATTGTGATTCGACGAAGGTTAACTCACGGTTTGATCCCGACTATGTTATGGCGTATTTGTAAGATTTTCTTTCATATTTTATGGGGAACGCAATCAAAATATGTTTTCACATTTCCTTCCCTTCCTTACACCCCAAATCGATGCTGGGCATCCGGATTGGCTGCCGTATGCGCTTTCCGATTTATCCTGATGGTCGGTGGGGAAACTTGATGGAATATGATAAGCATGGCCAATGTTATGAGGTAGGACGAAATTTTAATTAAGAAATTTTACAAAATAAAAGATTTTACCCCCAAGGAAATAAGTTTTATTATTATTATTTTTTTGATAATCCATAAGACTGACTGAGATTTATCTTTTATTTTAGATAATTGTTGTCCCCGAGGCAATGGTGCCACGGTAGGATATTTAGGTTGTCACTCAGGTATCTAGATCCCCAACTACAGCGTATTTGTTTTTTAAGAATTTTTCTCTAAATGGAGAGCGCAATCAAAGAATGCTGAGTGTCTGGACTGACCGAAAGGATGCTAGGCGTCTGGACTGGCCGCTGCGTGCACTTCTCGATTTACTCTGGTGGCCAGTGGAAAATTTTCATGGGATCGGACCAAAAATATTCTTTATTAATTTGATTAAAATTACCCCATTTTAACTTAGAGATAGTCAATGGGGCTAACTGAGATTTATCATTTTTTTAAAGATAATTGCTATAATATTATAATAATATTATATTTGTTGTTATAGTATTATAGTAGAGATTAAAAAGTTAATATAAAAATTCTTAAGTGATTTTGACTAAGTTAAAATAATTTTGTTAAAGTTGATAAAAATATTTTGATATAAAAATATTTTATGTATAATAATTTAAATTAAAGTGAAATATTATATCAACGAATCTGAAAGTAAAAATATCCTATTGATAAAAAAAATATAATGGGTGTCCATTTGACAGTTTTTATAAAAGAAATATTGATTTAATAATTCCTTAAATGTGGGATGTCTTTTTTTTTAATTTTTGCTCCAAAGTTAATGTTTGATTTGTAGTTAGAGATGGAAAATTATTTTTAAAATTTTCTATTTGTTTTGGTTTGAAATCGTCAGTCGAAAAGCAATTTATATTAATAAAATTTATTTCTCAAGCATGACTTTATTGAAATTACTATATATTTAAAAATTGAATTTTGATAAATTATCTCTTGTCATTTTCTTTTCCAAAATGTGAGATTTGCAATCTACATTAATATTAATGGATCGTTTCCTCCCCAAGCCATTCTCCTGTGAATATTGGCATGTGCACGAATTAGACCACGTGACAGGTGACCACGTGACCACGTGGGAGATTTCTGCAAAGAGCTGACGGCGAAGGAACACGTGCGCATCAACTTCATCGTGATGTACTGGGCCATGCATCCTGATGGGCCAGCTATACTGAACAAGGTAGAAACCGTATTGGGCTTCGGCCCATAAAAGTGGGCCCAAGTAGACCCTCGTAAGATACATACTACGGCAGCGTGAGCAGCAGGACGGCCATATACCGGCTGGAGAAGATGGCGGAAGAAGGGTGGAACCGAGGACTGTGAATGGGGATCCATACTCTCTTTTGAGGGAATTCTAGCGAGAAATCGAATGGTTTGAGAATTGTTGACGATAGTAATAAAGGCTGCAGGCGATAAATGGTCATGGTTTCTTGTAGTTTGTCTCACAGAGGCATTTCGTCGTGCATGTTAGCAGCAGTCGAATTCCTGTTCCAAAGCTCGCTTCCTTCGCTGTCGCCGACGCGGCAGGCGCACGCTGGCCTCCTCAAGTGCGGCATCGTCGCCGGCGATGCCCGCCACACCGCCAAGCTCCTCGCGTTCTACGCCGGCCATCGCTGCGTAGCCGATGTGGAGTTACTCTCGAGGTCCCTTACTCGTCCTGACCCCTTCGCCTTCTCCGGCGTTATTTCCGTCCTCGTCCGCTCGCGCCTCTTCTCTGCTGCGCTATCTCTTCTTCCCTGCATGCTCTCTCTTCGCCTCCCTCCCGATCCCTTCGTCCTCCCCGTCGCTCTCAAGGCCTGCGCCGCACTCCATTCCCTCCCCATCGGCCGGCAGCTCCACGCTCTTTCCCTCGTTGGAGGGATCTCCTCTGATCCCTTCGTCGCCTCCGCCCTCGTCGACATGTATCTCAAGTGTGCCGCAGTGGCCGACGCGTACCAGGTGTTCGACGAAATGCCCGAGAAGAGTATCGTGGTCTGGAGCGCCATGATCGCTGGCTGCGCGACCCACGGTCGCACAGGGGAGGCTTTCCAGATGCTCGACAGGATGCGGAGTTCCGGCGCCGAACCGAATTTGATCACTTTCAATGGATTGATTGTGGGGTTGAACCGCAGTGGGCGGCCTCACGAGACTCTGCCTCTGCTGCGGAGGATGCACTCCGAGGGCTTTGAACTGGACGAGGTCTCCGTTTCGAGCACCCTGTCAGCCGCCAGCGACGTGGAGGATCTCACGATGGGTAGTCAGATTCATGGATACGTAATCAAGACGAGGTTGGAAGCCAACAGCTCCGTGGTGAGCGCTCTCCTCGACATGTATGGCAAATGCGGTTGCGCCGACGAGATGATCCGAGTCTTTGATACGGTGACCTTGCCGGACGTCGGTTCCCGCAATGCTTTGCTCGCCGGACTCTCGAGGAATGGCCGCGTCGACAACGCCTTGAAGGCGTTTGCCGAGTTCCAAGCGCAAGGCGTCGAACTAAATGTAGTGTCTTGGACGTCAATTGTAGCTTGTTGCTCACAGAACGGGAAGGACATGGATGCTCTGCAGCTCTTTAGACGGATGCAGAGTGCAGGGGTGGAACCGAACGCAGTGACCATCCCTTGCCTGTTACCTGCTTGTGGAAATGTCGCCGCCTTGTTGCAGGGCAAATCTGCTCACTGCTTCTCTCTTCGAAAGGGCATCCTGGTGGATGTGTACGTGGGTAGCTCCTTGGTGGACATGTATGCCAAATGCGGCCGAATCACCGATGCTCGGGTCGTGTTCGACGCAATGCCATCGAGGAACATCGTCTCCTGGAACGCGATCGTCGGAGGATACGCGATGCACGGGAAGGTGAAGGATGCGATTGAGCTGCTCCTCTCCATGAAGCGAAACCGGCAGAAGCCAGACTCCATCACCTTCGTCTGCGTGCTCTCTGCCTGTAGCCAAGCTGGGCTAACAGAGGACGGAGAGCGGTACTTCGACGAGATGCAGAGAGAGCATGGGATCACAGCCAGCATCGAGCATTACGCGTGCATGGTGAGCCTTCTCGGCCGAGCAGGAAGGTTGGACGAGGCTTATGAACTGATAAGAAAGATGCAAGTCGAGCCTGATGGCTGTGTGTGGGGAGCATTGCTCAGTGCCTGTAGGGTTCATAACAATGTCACTCTGGCGGAGATTGCAGCAGAGAAACTGTTCGAGTTGGAGCCGGCGAATGCCGGAAACTACGTACTGCTTTCGAACATCTACGCTGCAAAAGGAATGCTGGATGAAGTGGACAGGGTGAGGGATACGATGAAGACCATGGGCGTGAAGAAGAACCCAGGATGCAGTTGGATCGAAATACGGAACAAGGTTCATATGCTGTTGGCTGGCCACAAGTCTCATCCCCAGATGAGCCGAATCACCGAGAAGTTGGAGAAGCTCAGCGAAGAGATGAAGAGACTGGGCTACCTCCCGAGCACCAACTTCGTGTTGCAAGACGTCGAGGAGCAGGACAAAGAGCACATTCTGTGCGGCCACAGTGAGAAGTTGGCGGTGGCTCTGGGACTCATAAGCACTCCAGCGGGGACTTCGCTTCGGGTGATCAAGAATCTTCGCATCTGTGGAGACTGCCATGCTGCGATGAAGTTCATTTCCATGTTCGAGGGCAGGGAGATCCTTGTGAGAGATACGAACCGGTATCATCGCTTCGAGGATGGAAGTTGTTCTTGTGGTGATTATTGGTGACCAAACTCTTTTGCGTTCCCAGGAAGAGATCAGGAATCTCTTCTGTGCAGAAAATAAAAAGAATAACATATCTCCTAATGAGCATGACATTGTTAGCAGGAGAGTAGTTGATTGCAAACAAAATTGAGACCACCCCACTTTACTTTAGAACATAAACATATGGCTCACTCAACCTGCCTTCAGTTAAACGAATTAGAATCCGCCATTCCCATAAGTCGAAGAAGAAGAAGAAGAAGAAGATGGAGGCAGTGTCGTACCACCTCTTAGTGACAAGCTGGGACCTCTGTTAGAGCTGGCCATGCTAATGAGGTTAGAATCAAGGAACAAGATGATGATGGTAATGTCATCATGGAAATGTCGGCGAACGCCTTTATCAATCTTCTTCAGATCCGAGTACCTCATCTCTCTTTTCTTCGCTGCTTCTTGTAGTGCAGTTTTAACAAGCCTTCGTGCACTTCCCTGCGAGTATTGATGACATGTAACAAAGTTAATAATTAACTCGATAAGTACTTCTGAGACTAAAGTTATAAATTGGGGAGCAAAAAAAAAACCTCACAAAAAATTATACCACAGAATGAAATATAGCGAGCGGGACAAAAAAGCAAAAGAAAGAATAAGTGATCTTTAGTTTGGTTCATGGAATAACATAGAAATATGTAATAATTACTCTTATAATGGTTCATTAGAATATTGCAAAGAAAAGAGAAGGAATAATTTTCACATTGATAAAGCATCCCCATGTAAAATATTTTGTTTGATTCTAGCTGGCACTATGAACCAAATGCATCATTAAAATACTTCACCAGGATCCGGCCACACAAATAAATGTTATTCATTTGGATGAACCTAGAGACATTTCTCTTGCACAATACAATATGGTAGTGTACTATGGAATGGAATATATTATCCAAAGTAAAAGGAAATGTGGGAACTACCTAGCTGCAGCTATCAATCCATTTCAGAATAAAGCATGAAGTTCTAGTGGTCCAAGTAGAAATGCAGGAAGATTGTAGGAGAATGTACTAAACCAAATGGAATATTTTATTATTCCTCTTAAACAAATGAAGAACATTATATATTTGCTGAAAGATTAGCACTGGATGCTCACAACTATTGTAAGTATATACATGAAAGAAGGTAGCCAACACACTAACATGAAAAATAGAACATGGCCATTTAAAAAATTTTGCAAACACAATTTAGAATGAGTAGTGATTAGTTTTAAATTATTAGGAACTCAACTTCTTTCTGAATGTAGAAGTCTTAAATGGCAATTGACTGAGAAATACACGAATACTTTATGATAAGAAACATACATTGCGAGGATTCTTTTGAACAATATCAACTGCCTCCTGATTGCTTAGATGCTCCCAAAGACCATCTGAGGCAAATATAACAAACTGATCTTCCAGCTGCAATGTTTGTACAAGAATTGATGGCTCAGAACCTAGAATTGGTCTAGCAAATGGCTCTTTAAGGCGAAACTTTGGAAATAAGGGCTCGCGGTTAAACTCTGTTTTCTTGAGGTAGACATCTCCAATAGATCTAGAGATCTGCAACCAAGATCATAAAGGCTGAGAAATCAAGGGTAACATAACCAACTCCCAAGAAGGTGAGCCCTAGTACATACACACTGTATAATATACAACCTTGTGATGGTTTATTGTATTAATACAAACATGAATTTGTCATTATTTGTAAAAGCACATTATGCTACTTTCTTTTTCTTCACTTGTTTCACTCAAGCACTATTTTAATGCATAAACTACTTTGTCTGTGATCATAGTTTTTTCTTTAAAAACTTTTAGAATAATCATTCTATCTTGTTGGAGTACAAGTAATATGCCAAAAGAATAGTTATGGGGCTGATGTAAAACTAAAAGGACAATAAAAATTCAATTTTAGATTTCCAAAAATAGTGACTGAACCCACTAATTTAGTTTTGGCTCGATTACTACCAATTGTGGTGCTAAGTGCTACTAAAGGTGGTCCAATATGTGAAGTTAACAGCAAAATTTACCTTTTTGGTTTATTGCAAGATGCAACTAACGAAACCACTTGCCTGTATGATTCCTTTGACACGCCAAACATTGTGCTTTAGAACGACAATCTGTGGGTCATCAGGATGCAAGGACTGCAATTCTTGTCTAACTGACTCAATTGCTGCATTGTGCTCTTCTGATAACTGGAGTGCTAGAACTTCTCCAGTGGCACTCACAAGTCTGCCTAAAACAGCACGGGAGTCCCCAAGATTTGCAATATACAATGTTCCTCCACTGATTACACCAACCAAACAGCAAGAGCCAACGGCTGCGATCTGAGGTTTCACAGGCCATTGTCTAGTGACAAGAGACAAAAAGCCTTCTTCTGTAGCTTGGAACGCCTTTCGTATTATATCAGCTGACATTGTATGTTCCTCTGATGCAAATCCTATCAAACATCATGTGGAATATAAGATGTCATGCATTTCTCTGATGATAGTTGGTGTAAAGAATTGGCTATTTAACACGTTTGAATCATCCACAAATGCAGAATGCTCTATACTAGCTTACAAGAAATATACAGAAAGAGTAATTAACTGGAGTAATTATATGAGCATAATAAATCCATTGGCCAAAAAATTACAAATGATTATACAGCAACATAGGAGACAAAATGGCAGAGATTACTGAAATGAGCTAAACAGTATCATAGTTATCACAAATCATGTCTGTAGATTGAATAAATGATGAGTCAAGGAAAAAAGTAACTGGAGTGATAAACAAATTGCAGGATGTGCAACATACCAAACAAGAACACACGAAGACCTTTAATTACTAAAAACCTCAACTAGAAAAGATGTAAACAGTAGGATTAACAATGTGGATTAACGACCAAGATAAACCAGGGAAGAGAGGCAAGGCAGCTTAAAGATTCCAGCTTCAGAACCTTACTCTTGAGATGATGGAAAAGATGATCGTTTATGTACTGGGAAGTTTCAGGACCACCATGTCCATCATAGATGCCCACGAAGGTTCCGAAAGGGCCGCACTCGTTCAAGCTCAGCGAACCTGATTCAATCTGGCTCTGGTCTTCAATTAGGTTATTAGCCTGGACGATGGCCATGGAGAACTCCCCGCCCACATGCCGCCCCGCATCCTTGTACCAAAGCAGCCTATCTTGCCGCCCGGACGAGTCTGCAGGTGAGTTGACGTAGCGGCTCGAGGGCGGCCGGAAGCAGGCCTTGAGGAAATTCATCAACCTCCCTATCATCCCTCATGTCATCTCACAGATTGCCTCCGCCGTCTCGTTGGCTAAATCACTATCCAATGAATCCCCTTTCTCCGCAATCATAAAGCACAAGAAGACAACAAAAATCCGCTAAACTACACCAGATCGGAACCTCTGCCTCCGGGATCGGATTCACGCATAAAAATCCCTGCAAAACGCGCACTCCCACATGTCAAGAACCGACCTCGCGTCCTCAGACCCGAAGCGGCGTCGACGAAGAACCACCACACTCGGTGCCTCCCTCAGATCTCAAAAGCCGCGAAGGAAAGGTGGACGGAGCCCAAAAGAAAGCTGCAAAGCGAGGCGACGCGAGGGATTGCCAGAGAGGAATCAGGCGAGCAGGAGAGGGGAATCGAGGAATGGATGAGGGATGGGGAAGCAGGAGGCGGGCAGCTTCCGGTCGCGGATGGATCGGCTGGATTTGGACGAGGCATCCGGGGGAGGGAGGGAGGGAGGGGAAGTAAGAAGAGGGAGAAAGGAAATAAAAAATAAAAAATAAAAACAGACGAAAGAAACAAAAGAGGGACAGAGAAGCCATAAGAATCCAACAAAATAGAGCTCAATGACAGCGAGGCGCCGGACCCACCCGTGGGATCCACCACCACCACAACCAAACAAATTGCCCGTCCAGATTGGAATATATCAATATAAATAAAAGAGGAGAAAAATAAAATTAAAATAATTGTTAATGTAATGATGCTATCATGGTCATATTTACCACGTTAATTATTATTTTTTTATTTTATCATAATTTATCTTTTTTGTAGAGATAGAATCATAATCATATGTGAACACAGTCAGTCCCACAATCATTTGCGATGAGGTAAATCGAAAAACTACAATTGCTCACGATTTTGTCGAAATTTAAACTCTTGTCTTTTTCTGTAAGTTTACTCCATCGTAACCAACTCAATTATGTCTCAAGAATCTTAATTTATCTTTAAAGTGATGTTCAATCTGTTTGGCTAGTTGTCATCCCTAACCAATTTTTTTTTATTGATATAGTCGTGCAAAGGGAGCATGTGGATGTTGGTGCAACATGGGACCATTTAGTGAAAATGGAAGTGGTTTAGGTCACGATTGGGATGTGTGAAGGGGAATGGGAGACGATATGGATATTGATTAGCTTGAATTAGGGTCTGCCCAACTAAAGTCAGAGGGACGATTCATTTGGAGGCGATGATCTAATTAAACTAACTGATGGTTTTGTTAGGTTCTTATGGATGGAAACATGAATCCGAATTATGGGCTCCTTTGTACATCACCCTCAATTAATTAATTTTATTATATTTAATTAACTATGTGGTAAAAGGTGATCGGCCCTGAAGGGAGATAAATCATGATATTAAACGATCTCTCCATGTAGGAGAGATTTTATTCTCCATGAGATTATTCCCTCGGAGATTATATTTCTATTTTCATATGATAATTTATCATCTTGAATGCTTTTAGTTAGATCCGACTCTGATTCGGAATCGTCGGTTCGATAGTTCCTGGTAAGTGATTATAGTGCTCACGAAACAGTTTAAATTTACATATTAATTTAAAAGAAAATTTAAGATGGGTAAAATAACTATAGTTCACGATTTAGGACTAGTTCATAGTTCGTCGCCTATTAATTTAGAACCGGTTCAGTATTATTATATTAAAAAATTTTAAAAATATGTTCATAGTTATTTAAGTTGCTTAAGTATCCCCTTAGGATATAGAAGAATCAAACTCACATAGTTATCTTATATTTTTTTTATCCTTTTACCTCAAGAAATGATATGGCTACTCTCTTTCATTTCCCGATTCTCATAATAGTCGGTTCTTCGATTTTAAATTCTTCAACTTCGTCATCTGAAAGTTGCATTCTTGGCAGACCTTTTTTTTTGTCTCTTGGCTCAATCGTTGAGTAATGCTTGAGCTTCCAACGAGTCGAGAGACAAAATCGATCGGCGTTCATCAAATATGTTTATCGCCAACATTAAAGATCTGTTCCACAACAACTGTTGATACTAGACAAGCTAAAATTTCTTTGATGATCATAGACAGGGCGGAAAAATTTTGAGTCTTGTGTGACTACCACTTTAAGATATTGAAATTCGCTTCGTTATCTACTTTATTAAAATCAAAAGAAATTGAAAAATAATTCTCAAGTTATTGTGTGTAACTTGAGGATTCTCGTAGACTTTTCATTCGTTCATTTAATAAAATTTATATTTTTGTAAGGTTTAAATTACTACTATTAATATTTTATATTTCAAAAATATTAATTTGTATTTCATATTTTATACTATATTTTTTATAAATATCATATAAATAATTTTTAATATTATATAATAATATTATTAAGAACAAGAAAAGAAGAATCTTTAAATGAATTAAAGTGTCATAATATAAAATTAATATTTTTTTGTAAAACTTCTAATTTATATCTAGGGTCTTGAGCAAATGCAACTAAATATATTTTTAAATATTAAAAAAATATTTTTCTTATTTTACTTTCATTGTTAATAAACAAAAAGATAAATATTCATTGTTTCCAAGTAGAATAATAAAAATCAAAAAGTTATCAATTACATCATTAAATACTTTTAAAATTTTAAAAATATTACTACAAATATTTTATTGGTGTGAAAATAAAAATATATTAATATTATTAATAATTTATGTAAAAAATTAACATAATAATTCTCTATATTGAAATAAATCTTATAACAATTGATATATTGAATTAGGGTACATCACCTGAAATTTTTTTATTAGTTTTACAAAATGTATCCCATTGTTTCATAAATGAATGTGACCATAAATAGAAAATAGTAGTTATAATTATTTTAATATAATTTTCTAAAATTTTTAATCCATAATACATAAATTTAAAATATTACATACATAGCGAATATGAAAAAATAAATCACTAATAATAGGTTGACATATAAATTTTAGTTCATGAATATTATCAATATATTAGAACTAGTATTATCAAATGATATTGAAAATATGTTATGAGTTAATTGATATTCTTTTAAAATTAAGCATAATAATCATGAAATGTTATGAATAGTACGTGATTAATTGAAAACTCTATAAATTAACAATATTTTTTAGATATTCTAGAAGTTATCAATCTAATGATAAATCATTCATATACATGTAGGCTAATGATCACTTCAAATATCAAAATATAAAAAAATTTATATTATTTAATTTACTAAATTTTTTAATTAAATTTTTTCTTATTTTACTAATCTTTTAAATTTTTTTTTGTAAGCATAGTTCTAAGAACACGTTTAGTAGATGGATTGAAAGATTCTTTACAAAAATCTTGAATAATGCATTTAGATCCAAAACTAAATAAAAAAATATTTTACAAAAATAAATCTAGCTAATAATTCTTATAATTATTATCAAAATATAAAAAAGAAATCATAATCAATACTTCCACTAGTGAAAAATCTAGATAATTGTACTTGAGAATGATCGATTTTATATTCAGTTGAGTGCTTTATTTTTACATGTCATTTCAACGGAAATAAATGAAAGATATTATATAAAAATAAATATAACTAATGATTCTCATAATTTATTATCAAAATATAAAAATAAATCAAAACCAGAATTTTCACTAATGAAAAATCTAGATAATTATATTTGAGAACAATTAATTTCATATTTTGTAGGGTGCTTCATTTCTACATATCGTTTCAAGGACCCATAACCGTTGCCGATTTTGAATTTATATGAAGCATTGCAGTGCTTGCATTTTACACGCAATTCTATTGACAGAAAAGTGACCTTCATAAAATATTTAGTAAAATTATATAGAAGAGAAACTTCCCAAACCTTAGAAGTAATTATATTGACACTTTCTTGTGTTTCTTGTGTCATAAGTTGCTCGATCTCATTATCGATGGATTGAATGTTTTAGTTGAACTACTCGGTCTCCTTCCATTGTAGTCGAAACTGGAAAGTGAAAGTCGAAAATATATAGAATTGGAGTCAAAAGCGTATAGAGATTATGGAGTTAAAAATGAGAGTAGAGAAGATGTGTGTAGAAATAATAAAATAAACTTTATTTTGGAGAGTAACATCTACTAAATCATAACTTTAATAAAAAAACGCTCTAATCATCTCAACTGTAAAAAAAAAAAAAAAATCAATGGCTAGAAATGGATGGTCAAAACCATTGATTTCCAATGGTCACACCCAAAAAAAAAAAAATCTCAAATTAACTCCAAGTTCAACGATCTTTAATGGACTGAAATTGTAGCCATCCAACACCTTGCCAGATGGGTTACGATTTAAGCCCATGAGCTAACAGTTGACTCAGTTAGGAATTCAGGTCGGGTCTACTTTTAGTCTACTTGACGTGGATTATATTAAATAAATTAAAAATATAAACTACTTTATTTTATTTTAAAATTAATTAAATAAATTTACATATTATCGAAATATATATTATTATTATTATTTATTTTTTAATTATCTCTAGGGTTCTAAATATTACTTTTTTTTATAACACGATCGATATTAAAGACCACCAAATTAATACCGCTACTCAGAATAAGTTTGTTATTAATAGCTGTTTCTTGGACGACAGCGACGATCTTTGACCATTAGTTGGCGAACGACGAATGAATTTATTTCTGTCAACAAATTCATAACCCCGTCGCTTGACCATTCAAAATCAACGGGACCACTCGGGTACGTTTGGGTAACAAATATTGCTTTATCTGGTTCCGATGGGGACGTCGCCACGTGCCGGTTCGGCCCGCTCCAACGTCGCTACGAGAGGGAAGATTCCCTCCGAATATTCTTGATTTCAAATTAACTCCGTCGTCCGTTGTGACTATGCCCGCCGTTACTCCTGTATAAAGCGCCCCATCTTTCCGTCCCGTCTTCCTCGCTCGGTTCCGAATTCTAACCTTGCATCTCTCTCTCGCATTCCATCGAACAGGCGATGAGCAGCGATCGGACGGACCAGATCCTAGAGGAGGCCTTCAAGATCGGCGGCCGCGACAAGAAGGGCCGCATGGTCCTCCGCATCGTCGGAAAGTTCTTCCCAGGTGAGGGCGATTAGGCGTTTAATCCTTGAATTGTACATTTTTTTTTGTGTGTTGTTGTTTCGGATCGATAGATTTGGGTCGTGATTCGGGACTCGGATGCGTCGCAGCGAAGGATTTAGCGGCCGGCGGAGGGATGGATGCGTTGCGGAGCTTCCTGGAGAGGGCGGTGTTCCCGAACCTCGGACGGGCGCCGTTCGTGGTGGTGTATATGCACGCGTGCGTGCAGAGGGCCGACAACTACCCTGGCGTCGCGGCGCTTCGTTCGGTCTACGAGGCGCTCCCCGCCGATGTCCGCGACCGGATCCACGCCGTTTACTTCGTCCACCCGGGCCTTCAGGCCCGCCTCTTCTTCGCCACCGTCGGCCGCTTCTTCTTCAGCGCAGGGTAAGCCCTCGATCCCCTTTCCTTTCCTCCTCCCCCGTACCGTGCGCACATTAGCAACACCGCGCAAGTTAGCGCGCGGTGCCTTTACATAAAGAAAAAGAAGAAAAATCAAAAGTGCTAACACGCGCCGGAATTTTTCTTTCTCCTCTCGTTGTCTTGTTCCCCTCGCGCGGCCGAGCAGATTCATCGCGCCGTTTGCGTTGATGGTGTAAGCTTTGGATGATCCAAGATATATGACAAATTTTGTGGACTTGGGACGCAGGTTGTACGGGAAGCTGAAGTACGTGAGCCGGCTGGAGTTCCTGTGGGAGTACATCCGGCGAGGGGAGATGGAGGTGCCGGAGTTCGTACAGGACCACGACGACGAGCTCGAGCACCGACCGCTCATGGACTACGGCCTCTTTGAGAGCGACCGCCACCATAGCACCTTCGACGCGCCCGCTATGGACTCCACCGCCTCCATGCACTCCCTCCGATGCATCTCTTAGCCCAGCCCTCCGGTGGCCACCGGCCTCCATGTTTTGTTAGTGTCTTGGCCCTTTATTTTCGTACGGATCTAGACAAAGCCTCCATGTATAGATAAACATATCAGTTCGTTTTAGTAGATGCTGGTAACGAGGAGAAAAAAAGTCTGGCCCACCTTTTATTTTGGTGAGAAGGGCGTTCTATATTAAAAAAAAAAAAAATCATATGTTAGTCAAATTATTTGTGACATCGTATTTTTCATTTGAAAATACTTTTATAACGTTAGTCAAATTGTGAAATATAAAATACCGCATGGAGTATTTTTATATAAAAATTAAAAGATGTCCTAACTTATTTACATAGTCAAAAGAATAATTTTTTAAAAAAATAATCATATGTTTTATTTCTCGAATATCTTTTATTCTTGATTATTGTAGTAACTATAGAAATTATTTTATAATTGTTACAAAATATTTTGAATTGATTTACTTTGATTAAAATAAAATATATAATTTTTATATTATAATAATTATTGAGTAGTTGTTATATATTTATAATTAAATTTTAATATTTAAATTTTTGATCTCTAAACTTTTTATTTTAAATATTATTATATCAAAATATTTTTTATTAATTTATTAAAATTATTTACATTTTATTAAAATTATTTTAAAATGGTTATAAAAGATATTAAATAATTGGTACAATATTATAATAATATTATATTATATAATACGTTATAATAGTTACATAATAAATTTTATATATTATAGTAGTTAATTGTAATTGTTACAATAATTTTTAAAATAAAAAAATAATATTATAGTAATTGTTCGATAACAATAAACTTAGAATAAGGGATAATATCTGCCATCTGATTGGGTGCTTTTTTATTGTTTACCGTATCTTTTAATTGAGGATGTTTTTTAAATTTTTATCCAAAAATATTTTTTTAAAATTGATTAAAATTCCATATTAGCATGAACCGCACAACATAAAATTGATTAAAATTCTTTTATAGACAATTCGATTTTTTATTGGTACATGCATCGATGTTAATTTAATAAAAAAAAACTTAGACTGAATACCATGGGCCGAAGTATCCATGGGTGAAAATCCATGAATTTGTCTTCATAAGCGAAAGTACCGATTTCAACGTTGGAACAATCTTACAAGGATGATGAAGATTGCGAAAATCGACTGATAAAGCCTTGCTGATGCGCTTTTGGAATTTACCTATAGGGATCTATGAAATTTTTATGAAACTTGATCTATCGGAGACTTCATCATTGTTTGACATCCAATCAACCTTAACACTTCATGCTTCATGTCAACTTCATGTTGTATTTCCGACCATCAAATGTCCAGTCAACCATGATTCAATTAGATTTCCTTCTTATGCCAATTTCATATTAGACTTCCTATCACAAAGTGTTCAAGTCAATGATAACTCACTTGAACTTTTCGTTTTGTGCCAATTTCATATTGAACTTTAGATCATCAAGTGTTCGGTCAACTCTGACTTGCACTTTCTACTTCTTTGTTAAGTACCCATTCAATTTTAACCTACTTAACATTTCAACTAATTAATATATTTCAAACATCGAAACCCCAATTTGAGTCAATTCAAATTTAGTCAACTTGATCAAACCTTGACTAGACAGGATCAATTGCACCAACAAAGAAGCGTCGCAACCGCTATAGGAGCAAGAATCTCTTTTATTTTTTCTCTTTATATAAGTTAGTCAATAAGTAAGGTATGCACAATTGATTTCTAAATTACCATTTTCTTACTATTCCCTGTTCCTTTCTCTATTCTTTTCTCCCACCCTGATTTGAATGTCTGAAGGGTTACATCAAGGTGTATCTTAGCCTCTTTCTGACCTCTTATTATCTTGTTCAATCAGGAAGAGAGAAATCGATCCATCAAAATTTTTATTGCTCAATCTGACAATCTCTACCTACTAAGTGCAAACTATTCTGCAAAAAAGGTGGATCAGTCACCTTAGCAGCCCCACACGATCGGTCTTACAACCATCTGTGAGGAGGTAAATCGAGAAAGTGCAGTTGGTTACGACGCAGGAGGATATTGCCTAGCTTCGCCAAGATCCGAACTCGAGCTAAAGGCAATTCGATTGAAGAGATAGATCAGAAAGAGTTGCTATTCATTACCACTAAAGTTATTTCTTGATATGTTCATACTCACGCTTCCCAAGAGCAATGCTTTTCAATCGATCAGAAAGAGTGAAGAAAAATATCGAATGATCTCTCGCAAGGTATTACATCTTTCCTGAGTTATCCATTACCTTGTCTAAGTTTCTTAAACCCATCACATCAAAAGCTGCTGATAATGCACACACACGTTTGGCTTTCTAGTGTTGTACGTGTTAGTTTTCTTTTTACCTCAACCACGTAAGCACAAAAACAACGTTAAACTTTTTGATGGTTGTTTCGGCTGGATGTTATTAGATGGTCAAATGATCAGTCAATGAGCAATCCAATATGTGTGATTTTCTAATAGAGTTCGAGGGAAAGGATGATGAAGACCTGAAATGCACTTTAATATATAGATAGTGAAAATGATGTCGGAGAATCCCGGTAGGCCACTTCGATGCTCCAGTTAGTATTAATTCTGTGGAATAAAAAATGAAAATATTGAAGAAGATGAAAAGAGTTCAGAAAGTTGAACCAGCCAGCAGAGAAGAAGAAGAAGAGCCTCCCCCTTTGAGAAAACCTTGTTTGTGATTTATATAGTCGTCCAGAGGACCTCCCCACATTTGCTAGAGTGGTATCATTATGTAAATGTAGAGGAGACCAAATCTAACGAATATTGATCGCTTCTGTTTTCTTTTTAGCATTATGTGCAGAAAAAAAAGGAATTCAAGGGCACCAGATCTAACAACTTCATAAATGCTTTTTTATGCTTATGTTATCATATGTCTTGGGAATATTCACAGTTTGTTCATGAATTCACAAAAGATAAAGATTGACACTAGTTCATTTGACTAGTACTGCCAAGTCAGCCATAAGTATGACTTTCGTTTGACTCTTGACCTCCATCCGAAAAGAAACCACGTCATCCATTGCCCCTGCATCAATAGTGCTCGATTATTTTTTGAATGATTGGTGCTTCTTGATCAGCCAATTTTAACATGGAGGTACCCCAAATGTCGGTATCTTCCCTGAGCACTAAACCTTCAGCTTCAAAATGACATCCTCAAATACTAAAGGAGGCCAATGTCTCTAAATACTAAATGGGGTCAACATCCCTAAGCGCTAAATGGAGCTAGCATATCGAGTACTAAGTGGGGATAGCATGTTGGAACACTAAATATAATCAACATCATCGAACACTAAACGTTCATCTCTAGAACGACATTCCTGAGTACTAAATGGGATCAACAACCATGAGCACTTAACTTGCACGTAGAGACATCCACTCGCATTCTAAAAAGTTTCTTAGGATCTATTACTTGAGTACTCAATGCTCTTTTTAGGATAACATATTTAGGTTCGGAAGATGCATCTTAAACACTCCGTAAAATTGATACTTGTCTTTAGCTCTTGGTGATTGAGCATACTTACATCATCCACATGAAGAATCTCTTCAATGACTGTTGCCCTTTGGTTCCCTATTAACCCACAAATGGATAGCGGGTGATTATAAACATTTCAAGTAGAGATTCTCCCAAAGATTGATTGTCTTCTAACAATCTTTCAATAGGAAAGCTGACGGACATGCATTACCATCATGGGCATATATCCTAGGAGGAGCGGCTTAGTGGTTGTCGCTCTTTTGTTCCCTAACTATTTCTTCGAGGATACTCATATGAAGATCCTTTTCGCAAGTTATATAATAATTGAGAAAAGTAGATTAAAGATATGATTTTTTTTCTTACCCCGTAAAGTCATCTCTTCTTTGTTCTCTCGCTTTCTCGCATGTTTACGAGCTTTCCTTATTATACCATAGTTTTAACTTGAACATCAGAGTGACCACATCGATAGAATCGGACAACTTTGACACTGGAGTTTAGCCAGCCCGCTAGGCGCAGTCCAATCCGCCTCCATCTCTATTTGGGAGACGTTCGCGAGAGGAAAAGTCCGAACGAACGAATAAAAAGGACACCATCACTTCCAAACCCTGAACCTTGCAACTTAAACACGTATTTAATTTTGCTGGTTAATCTTAATTTCTTAAAACACAGTGAGAGCTAGCTGCTCGTCTTATTCTTCCAACTCTGAAAAGATAGAAACGTTGATAGAGCCGGAGTTGTGCTTGGCACTCAGCTCCTTCACTGCTCTGCCGCAGAGGAGGGCGTTGTCCGGCATCGGGTACTCGTCTCTTCTGGATTCCACAGGCGAGTAAACCCTCAAGTAGAACTGCTGGCCCAGGCTTCGTCGCTCCCACGATTGCGATCGCACATTCCACATCCCCACGTTGTCCAGCGCTACGTAAACCGCAGTCCACGAATTAGGATACACCTGAGTGGTGCAGCGAGACACGGCATCGTTAAGGTTGTAGTCGTTTCGACTCGCCGGACTCCATTTCCCTTTGTTCATGCTGCAAGCAAAGAAGACTAGTGGTGGTGATGGGATAATTTTCACATCAGTCCTTGTAGTTTCAGAAAATATCAAATGCTCTCAGTTTATATTTACCCTACGACCCAGAAGCTGTAGCCGTCCAGATGCCAGCTCTGCACGGTGGGCTCCTCGTTCTCGAAGACCACCTCCACGAACGCGCGGAAGTCGGCGGCCATGACCGCCGTGTCGAGGTGCACCGCCGCGCCGGTGGGGCGGTCGCCGATGCTCCCCAGCGTGAAAACGCCGTCAATCTTGAAGTGGTCGGCGAGCTTCAGCGGCGTGTCGGCCTCCACGAAGGAGACGCTGTTGACGGCGTAGCGCCGCTTGCCGCCCACCAGGGCGGCGGAGTTGGCCAGCTGGATCGTCCGGGTCACCGGGATCGAGCCGTAGTGGTAGGAGCCTTGTGGGTTGGGCCTCGGCCCGCTTGCGCTCAGATTCGTGCTGTCGATTAAAAATATTTTCTTTTAGCACCTAAAGTTTACTTTGTTTTCGAAATTGCCCTTCGATTTTTAGTGATAAACTGTGAGGTAAAATGAGAATTCCACTTGCTTTACTCACCGTTTTAAAGTTTTTTACATTTTACCCCAAGACCTTTGACCACGACCTTGAAATTTATATATCAAGCATACCCTAATTTAAACAATAATATAAAGAAATTACCGAATGGTTCGAGCTTGGTTCATGGACCAATCGAATTGCTCAGTTGGACCCGTGGGGATTGGACCCGAAGCCTTTTGCTCAGAATTGCTATAATGAAGGATGGCAGTAGTGGTTAAGGTGGTGGCGGTGAAACGGGAGGAGACGGCAATGTAGTAATCCTTTGGTGATTGATCGGCCGCGACAAGCACCGACATCGATTGGCCTACATGGATATCGAGGGAGGGATAGTAGTTTTGGATCGTATGGGTGCCCTCTGCCTCCACCAACTTCATCTCGTGGCCTTGGATTCGAATGTTCAAGGAGGTTGTTAATCCTACATTTGAGATTCTCAATCGATAGGTTTTTCCTACAAATCACACCTTATTTGTTGATTAATAGAAACTTTATGCTTAAATATCATCAAAAGAGAGAACTATTGATAAGTAAATATGATGACAAAAATCAAAGAATGAGTTTAAATATCAAATTAAATATAATATGAAATTAAATAATATGCCATCAAATAATAGCAACTTGTGGATAGTTAGGAAAATTCACCTTGATCAACGGTGAAGGATGCCCCATCGGAGCTGCCACGACCGTTGATTAGGATGGCGTCGGGGAAGGGGAGTTCCATGCCACTGTCTAATTTTGCTTTTAATATCTAAGAAAGAGAAAACAACTGCATTTAATTAATTAATTGCTAAGTTGTTAGACAAAAGAAATTAAATAATATTCAATCAATTTAATGAAAATTAGTAACGTTGTATCATAAGTCACTATTATGAGAATCACTTTTATTTAGGACGGTAGATGAATCAAGCATTGATGAGTAAGTTTGATATTTGATTTAGTAAATTACATCATAATTAAGTACTTAATTTGTTTAAATTAACATACCGAGTGAGTAGTCGTCTTATACCAATCACCAATGAGAAGTGTGTATTCCTTGACGGGATCAAGAAATGGCACTGGAACGCCAGGCCTGCTTAGAATACTGATGCCACCGTAACCTCCCATCGCCTTCTGAAACCCTAACGAAGGAAAGTAAAAGAAGCTTCCGATCTGATCCTTGAGATGCATCACGTATGTGTAGTTCTTCTTTGCTGGTATCCCGCAGTTGGTTCCCGAAACACCGTCTTGCCATGAGTTTCCTCTCAATTGCACCCCGTTCCTTATAATAATTCGATCATCAAATCACTATATTATAATTTAAAACAATTTAACTCTTCTGTTCAAAATTAATGAGATAGCTAGGATCACATGCCATGTGATGAGGAAAGGCTCATCGGTGTTCAATCCATTGTGCACGTTGATGATTATGTTGTCATTGGTTTGAGAATATATTTCTGGCCCTGGAAATTGCCCATTGATCAATATTACCTACATGAATAATTAAACAAAATAAATTTCTTTCTTTTATATATATATATATATATATAAAAAAGATTCAATTAAGACTAACTACAAATTAATATATATATAAGATATATAACTTGCTGTCGTATTCCCAAAGGATAGATATCTCCATAGGTGACTTCCCAATCGAAGAATCGATAAGGATCCTCGCCGCCGACAAGCGTAATGTAGGTAATACTTAGAAAAAAGAAGAGAAATTTGGTGTCTTTGAACATGGTTGAGGCCGTGAATCGAATGAATTAGATTGGGGATGAGAAGAGGAAGAAGAGTCTTGATTTCATTGTTCTTATATTAACAAATGGATGGTGAAGAAGTATTTGAAGGGGAAGAAACAATATGTTTGGAATGACAAGATCATGCGATTTGAATTGAGGATCTTTATATCTTTCCTTTCTGGTTATTCTTTCTTTCTCAGTCCAAATAAACGTGATCTAGCGAAACCACACGCTACCTTACCTGGGCCAGGCTACTGTAATATATCGGGCCGCTACCCATTTCGTGGCGGTGCTACCATTATGTTCTCGTAGCGGTCTTTATAAATATGCTGATCTAGGGTTTAGGCTCTCCGTGAATTCAAAGCCGTAGTAGGTTTTCGGAATGGATCCCTTCTCTTCGCCATCGCCGTCGGGCGTCTCGTCGGGACAGTCGGTCCCCTCCGCCGATGTACTCATGGACCAGGTCAAGACGCAGCTCGCACAGGCCTACGCTGAAGAGTTCTTCGAGGTATTCCCCCTGTATTCCATGACGAATTCACATTTTAATAGGTTGCTCTCCATTTTTCTTTCTTTCTTTCTGTTCCTTCCTTCTCTCCATCAGTAGATGCTTCCATGAAGGCCAAATCGATTCGTTTTGAGCGCCGTTTGTGAGGATTTTGGTTGTTACCTTGTACAGACTATTGAAGGTATTCGTTTTGGACAAATGCGTCTGCTGCTTGGTAAAAACTTGCACGAGTCGATTCGTTCGAATTGTTCAGAATATGATCCATACAGTGGTGTCTTGCATATCCAATTCTTCCATGCATTAAATGTAGAATATCATATGTCTCAACTCTTTTGATTGTTGACGCATATTAAGCTGATCTATTAGTCTGAACCAACTGTGTTTCTTCAGAAAATATACTAAACGAAGATGAAATATCGAAGTGTAACTTTAGTTAGTCCAAGTATTGAGAAACAGCGAAGCATTATGATAGATAATCACTTATGTTAAAGGGTAGGATAATCAAATAAATGATTGATTGTTGTTTATTTATGAACACGAGAATGTTGCTGTAGGATCTAGCGTGCTATTTAATTGCATGTGGTTTTCAACTAACCAGCTCCATGTCGATTTTATAACTTTGTTGTGGTAAAGCTATAACAGAGTATATGTCTGCTAGCTACGGCAATCTAATTTTGATCTTGGTTTGCAATGTGACTAAAGGGGTTTTGATCGAGGTGCGTTTAAATTGTGTTGAGTTCATCCTTGTCGGCTCCGTTCAGTAGAGGAGTCAACCTGGGAGTGTGATTTATTCAGCTTCTTCGAACTGCAAATGGTAGGGGTTCAACTTGTTTGAACCACAAGTTGTTCAACTGAAGTTGGGTTGGGTTAGGTGCGTCATTGCCCTTATGGACTTAGGTGTGAGTAGTGGAGGAGCTTTGGATGCGAAAGTTCTAAGCGCTGGTGGGTCGAAGCTTGTACTGATCAGAGTAGAGCTAGAGGCTGGCCAAGCTGGAGAAAACTTTTGTCATCATGGTTGGAAACCTCTTCCTTTTATAAGCCCTGCCAAGCTAGCCCCTTCAATGATGCCTTGCACTGTGCTTTCACCAAACTGGCTTACTATCTCCTGTTGTAGCTCTTCTCTTCTTGGACACTAGTTAAACTCAGATTGAGCTAGCTCAATTCTCTTGAATATACATTGTTCAAACTGATTGATCCATACACCAGACAGTGTTTCTCAGAGCTATTAATTTTGCCCACATGAAACCCCATATTAAAACTAATGAATCAAATTTATTTATCTTTTACTTGTTAAACAAGTCTGTAAATTTTTTCCTCCGATTTGTGCTGCAGACTGTGCGGAGCAAGTGTTTCACAAAGTGCATCACGAAACCTGGTACAAGCTTGAGCGGAAGCGAGAGCAGTTGCATCACACGCTGTGTGGAGCGCTACATCGAGGCAACTGGAATCATCAGCCGAGCTCTCTTCAGCGCCCACCGTTAGTTTCAATCGAGGCTTCAACGGACTCTGTTGCCTTCTTTGGGACCTCACCGACCATGAGTTGCCTAAAAACTTGCAATTTATTTGCCTTCTGAATCCAATGATTCAATGGCATTACCATCGCTTGAGCATTAGATGTCATCAAGAAGATGAACATAATTTATGAATGCATTTATTGAATGATGCGCCAATTCTGTGCGATGTGATATTAAATTTTTTTTTTCTTTTTCTTTATCTACTTAAGACCAAACATTCAAACTTTGATCCTTACATTCAGACAAAGTGAGACAGAATTCTAGCCTATTTCTAATCTGAACTAATAGTTTCCCTTCATCACCATCATCCAATGGGTTTCTTGCAGCTATTTAGCATCCTTAATGTAGATCAAATAGTATAACAACACATCCTTTCGGATAGACTATTTGTGAATTTCATTACATTTTTATCATCATCAAGCGTGCAACCAACTATGTGGGGCTTGCACCATCCGAGACATAGTGTGATGGTAGAGATAAGGATGATTCTTATGCAACAAGGGGTCGAAATGTCCACGGAGTTTAAATCAATGGTGATGTTGGAGTGTCATACCATTACTCACCTACACTTTTTGGATTTACTGGATGGTCGGTCTGTGAGGCCAGACCGTCTATCTTTAAGATTAATCGGATAATAAAAATTGAATACCTGAATTAACACACAAAAAAAAAAAACTGGGGCTTGCATTTTTTATTATTGAACAAAAATATTCTTATTTGGTTGCTGTCCCACCATTTATTTAAAAATCAGAAGGGGCATTGATAGTTTTACATTGTTAGATAATCAGCTTTGGAAGAGCTCCAAACAATGCACATCGTCCAAGTTTCTGCTCCAGAATTTCTTGTAATACTCATCGTAGGTGTAGCTCCGGTACATGGCTGAAGATCCATCTGCGATCAGCTTCTCCGGTGGGTTGATTATTACGTCGTTGCAAGGGCACAGGAAAGTCGCCACTGACGTCCTACCCTTATCCTTGTTAACCACAGCCCGATGCCATACGCTCTTGTATCTCCCATTGCTCAACGCCTGCACTAGTCCAGTTTGGATAAATAAGAGGTCACACAGAGTTCAACATAGCAAGAAGGTACAGTAAGGAGCAGTGGTAGCTTGTGTTTGCTCCTGTAGTAGAAACGACTTAAGTTTTCTTTTAAATAAAAAATCTTTAGAAGAAAATTCTCTCCGAAGGATTGTTGTGATCGATCACTCTTGGCGACGAGCTCCCTGGTCTATCGGTCACTCAGATGTCTATGTTTTGTCTACGTTGCCGGCTAAAATGAAAAGGAAAGGGCAACTATAAGACATTTATAACTGGAAGAGAGCAATTGACTTCAACTACCTCTGACCTTTCAACTATGTCTACTTTGGCCACAGAATAAGTGCACAAAATGACATCTTTTTCTTGTTTAATGAGTTCATTAGCACCTTATTCGAGTCCTTAATGGACAGGTGAGAATGGACTTGTTAAATGTAGGAGAGCTTGATTACCTGCAGTTGGTCTCCGATGTTGATGACCAGTGCATTAGGCTGGGGATTGACAGCGATCCATTGGCCATCCTTGAGAACTTGCAGGCCAGCCACGGTTGGGTCCTGGAGAAGGATGGTAAGGGCATTAGGATCTGTGTGGGCTTGCAAGCCGAAAGTCAGCTCCGGTTCTGGGCACTTGGGGTAGTGGTTGATCGCCATGTGCTGCTCTTGTTCCCCCAGCACCTTCACCAAGTAATCCTCCTCCAGCTCCAGGCTTAAAGATATTGCTCGGAGGATCCTCATCCCCAGTCGCCGGACTTCTCTACAGTAACGGCTCACCACTTCCCTGCAACGTCAATTTGCAGGTTTTCGAGCGCATGGAAATAATCAATTCCAGGTGAATAGTAGTGAATGAAGCTTACTTGAACGAAGGCGGATTGGAAGGCCAAGCAGGCGCAAACTCCTCGAGCGGATAGCAATGGAGGCGGAGGTAATCTCGCCAATTCCGCAATGTCTCCTTCTTTATGTTGAAGCTCGTCGACAGCCGCATCTTCTTTGCAGGGTCATCGGAGTAATGCTTCGCCTTCTCCTCCGCCGGCAGCCGGAAGAACTCCAAAGCCACCTCCATCATCTCCCGCATCAGCTCCACCTCAACTCCATGATTCACAACCTATTCATCATAGAATAGAGAAGCCTCTGTTGATAATTGTTTCTTTTAGATAGATAGAGGAAGAGGGAGAACCTGGAAGAAGCCGTAGGAGGAGCAGGCGTGGGCGACTTGGGCAACAACGTTGAGGGAGGTGAGGTCAATTGTGGGGATGGTAGCGTCGGTGATGACTTCCTCTAGGCGCGGCCTTTGGGACTCCGGCCGGACGTAGCTGCTGGGGAGGGAGGCGTGGTCTGCGACGTTGGAGAGGAGCTCAACCGCCATGGAAATTCAATTAGCACGGTGAATGCAGGGCGAACTTACTGAAATATACAAATTCAATCGGCCCTTTGAATCGTCTGTGTTGAAAATTAAAAAAGTAAAACAAAAAACCAAATCAAATTCTTGCTTCGAGCAAAGACTTGAACATATTTTCATGCCTTCTTCTAATCTTATCTTTATAAATAATGGTTCTAAGTCAATCCTATCGCATTCGCCATGACTCTTCCAGCTCGTTCTATTTCAATTTAGCTGACTGCATGAATTTGAATTCGAGCATAACTATTTTACAATTTTCTGTAGTTTCCAAGAAAAGAGAGAATATAGCAAGGAAAATACAAAAGGAAACTAGAGAGAAAATGATAAAATTAATTTGTCCTAATTTTGCATCAGTTTTTTTCTCCATACTTTTCCTTTCCATCCACTTTGGAAAGTGTATATATACTCCGGTGTGTATCTGTCCGAAATCATGGGTTATAAGATGCCCCCAAGCAAATGATACATTAAGAGAGGGAGCATGGTCTGGCCGGATAGGTGCCCTGAGCAGCAGATGGTATGTTAAAAGATTATATGGATAACCCTAAATCCTAAACTGATCCAACTGTGCATTCATTTTGAAAATATTTTCGATCAAAAATATCTTAGAAATAAATTATACAAGATTTCAGTCGTGCACTCATGTTACGGAGATAGTAAGTAAGACCCGGAGGATCCGACTCGAGTCCGACCCGAATGGATGACTCAGTGCTATGCCAGACGTTCGGGTGGGCTCGAGGACTTGCCTGAGTCCTTACTCGGACCGAGTCCTTACTCACGCCGAGAGCCGAGTCTTTACTCGTGCCAAGAGCCGAGTCTTTACTCGTGCCAAGGGCTGAGTCCTTACTCGATCTCTCTCGTCATCGACTCCTCTCGTGCACTTCGAAACTTTTAGTCGACTCAGCGACGGTGCTCCCACTCGGACTCGGTTAGTTGGAGGTCCGAACCGATAACCTCCATTCACTAACTTCTCGCCCGAGCCGACACCCTATCCGGCCCCTCAATTCACCGACTCCTCTTACGAACCTGAAGGGCCTTAGCCAGCTCGGTGAGACGGCGACACTGTCCCTGTTCGGACTCGGCCAGTTAGGGATCCAAACCGGGAACCCACACGGTGCCCTGCTTTACTACGTCCCCATCATTTCTTCTGATAGCCCCACACCCCTTATTTATTAGCGCTGCCCTGACATCTGTGATTGCCGCTCTGACACCCACGTGCGAAGTGACAATACCCTCGCATATCCACGATGGAACTGATATACTAATTATTTCTAATAAATCATTACCGATGATGGGATATATTCCTTAATTGCAACATGACGGTACACTCCTCTACCCTATATATAGCGATCACTTCCCTCCATCTGAGGTATGCGCGCGCATACTCGACTCACATCTTTTTTCCTTCATCTACACTCTCGTTCTCTTTCCCCTCTCGCTGAAGCATCGGAGTGGTCGCGCCAAGACACCCCTGGCCGCCCCGCTCACGAGTGCTCCCTATGCAGGTGCGGAACACTCGGCGCTCTTGTTTTTCCTAGTCCTGCTCCACCCTGGTGAAGAGGTTTAATCGGTGCATGACACGTCCAGGAGTTGATTTCAACCGGAACAACTCATTTTATGAATATCCCTAATCGGGAACATCCTTAAAATAGACTACACGACTCTAGTTGTGTACTCAATTTAGAAATATCTCCGACTGCTAACATCTCCAAAATAAGGTATATAGGATGTACTAGCATCCTATATAACTTAAAATAGACTATAGCCTCCTCGATCGGTCATGTAGTCTATTTTAAGGATGTTTCCGATTGAGGAGGTTGAGTCACAAACCTCTTTAATTTTGGACCGGTCGACCAAGGATATATATATATATAGTCTTTTTGAACCAATTCCCAATTAAGCAGCTAATTAATTTAATAATTGCAAAACAAATCCACACACAATCAAATTAAACCCACAACTTAAGGCAGCATCACGATCTGTTTTAGCAGCATTTTGAGATAAAGAGTACACTGCGCGCATGCATAATGCATGCAGGAATAAACACAATTAATTAAATGCACTAATAATCATAAATTATTGCGTGCAGATCACTTCATATATAAACCATTAATTAATTAATTAGCAGCTTTCTCTTAATGAATATAATAATCTTGCCATTAAGGAAACCAGCCCAGCATGAAATTGTTCTCCTCGACTTGATTCCTCACCATCATCATGGCTGCTTCAGGAGGAACCAACTGGTGATATCTATTATCATTTTGTTAATTAATTCCCAAAAGGAAAAGGAAAAAAATAAATCAGATTTAGTATATTAAAAATGCTATATGTTTCTTCATTAATTTAATGAAAATAATAATAATAATAATAATAATACCCTGTTTGTAGAGTAGGTTGGCAGAGTGGATCAAGTGAGAAGGAATTGCCTGCTACTGTTACTTCATCATCAGTAGTCACCCAAGAAGGTCCCTGAAAAGCTCTGAAGGTGGCACCTTCTGCCTCAAGCTGGAACTATTATTATCTTAATTAAAATGTTTCAGGAATTTAATCAAACAAATTAAATCGTGGATATTTCTTGTTCTTAGAATTAAATTATTTTGTACTAAAATAAAACTTGCAAATTGCAAACCTAGCTACCTGCTCTTTCAACTGCTTGTTGATTTCTCCAAGACGGCGCTCCTGCAGCAGGATATATGTTAATGTCGACAGTCAACAACTAAAGGTGGACTAATTAATATTGTTATAACTTAATTTCTTTTGATTTTGTATTTTTAGGATCATTGTAGTTGCTTACTTTCTCACGAAGTTCTTCCATCTGATCCAGCATCATCTGAGTCTGCACTTTGAAATTAATAGCTGTTAGTAAACTAATTATGCAAAGAACAAACCAACTAAACCCTAGTACATCTATAGCATGCAGGAACAAATAACCCAAATCCAAAACCTTCAAATTCATAAGGAAATAATATGTGGAAAAGAGAATCATAGTCCTGCCTATATATATATATATATATTCAATCACACATTCGAGTTTAGTTTAATATCAGAATTAACTAGATTAGAAGTTTGAATTAGTCTATCTCCCTGTAAGTTTGTATGATCAAATGATGAAGTATCAAGCAATTTCTTCATGTCTCTAAATTATCATCCAAATAATTAATCCTGATTCAAATGGAAATAGCAATTAACACTGAATCAAAAGACAATAGAAGGAAATGAAAAAGTGAAACAAAAAGATACAGGACCTTTCTTCGCCTAGCCTGTGAGAGTGCAGACTCAAGTTGTCTTTCTAATTGTTGCAGTTCTTTCACACTTAATGGACCAAGGTCTTCCCCTAGCAAATGCCTTCATGTAATGGCAACATGTATTGTGAGAATAAATTTTTAATTTGCTTACAGAGTTTAGATGAATAACTGAGAAGGTCATTAATTTCCTAAATGTTAAACTAAATATATACATCCACATTTACATGTTAATGATAATTAATTTTGATAAAAATTAACTAATAATACTATTGATATATCATATTCGAAAACTAATAGAACCTTTGCGAGCGTTGTAGGGATTCAAACTTTGTCTTCAACTTTGACATTTCTTGGTACCGATTCTACAAGTGATGACATAGATTACAAAAGCAAAAATAAGATGAACATTAATTTTACACATGGTCTACACAAATACATGAATTAATGCATGATTACTTGCAACAAATACAATGGGAGTGTTTGAATATTGTATGGATGCAAGTTGTTTAATATCGGAGTGCATGGTTTTATTGAGTTGTGATAATTATTGTTTTGAAAGAAATGAACTTCAAGCATGAATTAAGTGTATAATACCTAACCCTATTCAATTACCTCAATTGTATTTCCTTGGCTAACTTGTTTAACATAAGCATATTATTGCAATGATGAGTTCAAAATGACTAAAACTCAAACTCCTTTTATGTCAATATAATTAACTTTGCTCAACACTCATATGGTGAGATTATTTTCCACATAGATAAATACCCTTTATAAGCATATTTGGTTGATAGTATACCCTCAAATTAATTCAAAAACTATGAAAATATATGACAAGTTGGGAAAAAATTATATACAATGATAAATACCAAATAACATTTACCTGCGCTTCACCATTAGCAACATTAGAGTCTTGAGATGTATAAGAACAATGTTGGTACCGCTCTAATGTTTTAGAGGTTCTACAAAGAAATCAAAAAATGACCAACAAAAACTCATGAATGTCTAAAATAATATAATGGATTGCTCTTGTAAATGATAAAAAGTTAAAAACAAAAATTATGAAATTTTCATGATGACATGAGAACATCTACTCAATGCATATATGAAAGTTTGTTTCCCTTCAAAATTAGTTTCATGCTAGCATAATATTTCAAGTTGCAAATCATAATATTGAACAATTGTTAAACATATACTAGTTTATTTGATCATAACACTAACTTGAATGAAAAGCATTTGTTTGTTCATACTAACATGTTTAATTTCAATTGAATAACAATGATATAGCGCAACCAAATATTTTCTTGGAGACAGTTAGTATGATACATATATAAGAAAACTAAGTTAATGATTTCCTTATGTCTTCTTGAACAAAGAAAAATTTATGGTGGGCCATTAGCCAACTGTGAAACCAAAAACTAAATGTTGGGGAAAGGAGGCAATTGTTAATATCTTATTCTAAGGAAGGGGAAAGCATGATTGTTTAATTTTTTTCAAAAAATAGAAAATGAAATTTCAAGAAAAATTAGATTCTATGAAATTTCAAGAAAAATTAGATTTGATAGGAGTATTTTCTATTGTTTAATTTGTTTTAGGAATTAATCAAACATTTCTCAAATTAATGTTGATAGTTAAAATGAAGATAGCCTTCGATCTGGGGGAAAAATTAAGATTGAAAGAGTTATTCATGAAAAATTGCACATATGTGAAAGATAAAAATAGAAAGAAAAAAAATCAATAGGAGAACAATATTCAATTGGTCATTCAACCGTTGAATAAGTGAACATTTTATGCTTCATAAAACTAATTGATTTGCCTCATATACATTTATCCAGTATATGTAATTTGTGCTATATCTATGATTCAAGTGAATCAATCATACAATAAAATAAATTTTTAAGAAATGTTTGTTTAATAGTTTAGAGGGAAAAAATAGACACAATTAGCTTAAATTAGAGCCTATTTAGATCCAAATTAATGTTGTTATCAGTGTAGCTTTTATCCTCCATTTAGTGAGATCATCAATTCATTGATGGCTTGACATGGAAAATTTAAAGCTTGATGGTGTGGATCACCACTATTCAATTTCCCAATGTATTCCTTTATGTAATTGAGTCACTCTTTTAAGTTGACATATATGTGTTTTCAAATAGTTGAAGCACCCCTTCAAATAGATGCACTATCTTCTAGTAATCTTGAGATCCCTTCAAGTTGCTTAGATATCTATTCAGATATAGTTAATGGCTCTTCAATTGCTTTACACACTCCTTCAAGTAGTTGAGTTACATTTTTGGATTAGTTATCTCGATGCATAGTCGTTGGACGTAGTCTACAGCTTTTCAGGTAGTTGATATACCTTTTCAAGTTAGTTGTTTCTTTATGTAGTTGTTGGTTTGATCAACACACTCCTTTCTCTAGCTGAAATACCCTTTCAGGTTGATCGAAAGGTCGAGGCTAGAGTTAGACTTTCTTTAAGATAAAATTACCCCCTTCTAATTTTTTCATATGATCAGTAGTATATATCAGCTTTTACAGTAACTAATTTTTTGAAGGAAACCAACGCAATAAACTTGAATGTGAAATTAACTATGGCATCTAATTTGCATATGGGTATCAAATTAACACTATAAAAGATAAAACCTTGTGGTATCATGCTTCTTCTATTGAAGTTAGTAGACCGTATCAGGGGTAAAGCAACATAGTAAAAATTCATTTCAAATGACCAAACAAAATTAAGAAAATTTGAAGAACTAAAATCTTAGATCTTGTTGCATATATAATATCCATTCACTTGTATAATCACACTATATTAACTAGTCTAGGTCAAAAACACTTATCAGCTAAAAGTTATGAAGTTGTGGAACTTTTGTCAGGGAGACATGGAGCCAAGCATAATTATGTTAATATGCAGTAGATATAAAAACATTTATCGACATATGCAAGTATCAGTTTCAACTCTTTGATATTAATTAACTACATGAGTCTTATTCTCTCAATGGATTAATTCTATGCAAGAGGATTTTCTTTGATTTACATTACTCTTTTCATTAGGTTATCTAATTATAGAATTCATCTCTTTCATTAATCTATTTTCTCTTGTTTTTATCTTTTATCAAACTTAGCTACTTCATCTTCTATATCAGTGCAGAAGTACCAAAACTGAACTAAGAAGTAGAATTCATTCACAAGATTTTTGCTAATATGTATACGTAGCAAAGATATTTTAACAATCAAAGTAGATAATTAGACATAATTAACTTATTTGATATAGATAAAACTTTTTTTAGTTGGCATTGGGCTGACTAATCTTGGGGTGATTGATCCGGTCCTATGAAAATTTTTCACCCACCATCAAAGGTAAATCAGAGAAGCACAAATGACGGTTCTCGGATCCGCTGCCAATTTAAGGAAAAATCTTACCAAATTCACAATAGATGAATCTCAAAGTACTCTAGATGTCTGATATGTGTCGTTGGTGGCCCTAACCATCGCATCGTGTCTCCGAGAGCAACAAAAATAAAACTTTGATTCACCTTGATGTTGCCCTTCTATAAAATGAAAGAGAGCAATGCTACCAAATTGCTAAACCTAAAATCTTGAAATATTTTAACAATAAAATAATCTACTACATCATTATGTTTTTTGGAATAATGTGAAATTGTTGCCTTCATTTGAATATAATTAATCAGCTGTGCAATAACTGAAGGTAATTTACTTATAAATTAAAAAGAAAACAGGAGAATACAAGAAAGTAAGTAATCTATTTTCTTAGAATTGTGTTTTAAAATAACCCTTCTGTAACTTGAAATAAAGATGAAAAAAACTCAATATATCGTTTAATTTCTAGCTATCATCTGTTCATCTTGAATAGTATGATTACTTGTTACAACTAAATCAAAAATTATTTGAAGAGTCACTTGAGTAATACATATATAAATGTATGTATATATACATAATAAATAGTTCATTAATGAGGATGTTAATTGCTGCATCATCTGAAGAAATATTTAATTAAATCTACATTTTCTTCTGCAAATGAATTCTGCTACCAACATATACACAGTTCAAAATCTAAAGATACATCAGATATATTTAATTGCTTGATTTCATAAGGCAATTCATGATATCAGTTGAGGTATCTCATGATATAACAAGTAAACAAATAAAAAAAACTAGAAACTAGACACATAAATATATACAGACAAGAAAGAAAAAGGAATCAGCTTTGAGAGAGAGAGAGAGAAATTAACAAGAAAAAGGATAATAAGCTTTGCAGAGAACCCTAAGATCCAGAGCAAGCAGGCAGGCATGCGTCGTCCCAATCGAAAAAAAACAAATCAATCCGTAGAAAGAAAGCTCATAGCAACTTAAATGAACGGGCCAGAAGTTCATACACCAAAATAGAAACCATGGTCCATGAGTTCTTCTTTCTCTTTCTTCTCCTTTCCCAACTCATGGATAATTTTATATTATTATTTGTTAAAGATCCATGCATGATCTTGTTACCATAAATAACACGAAAAAATTAGGTTTTTTAAGAGAGATTCAAACCTAACAGTCAAGAAAGAGCAAGAATTAAACAAAATCACTCAAGCAGCAAAAAGTAGGCTTCACTTTCTCCCTGTCCTCCTAGTTCTTAGCATGAAAAAGGCAAGAATTAGACGAATGAAGACCTCAATCCTTGCCTAGAGGCCTTTAGAGTGAGAGACAGTAGATAAAAAAGTGATCTTGAAGACAAAAGAGAAGGAGCATAAGGAGATGGAATCCAGATCGAGTTACGGTATCATACCCGACGCTGCCGAACTCGTAGAGCTTCCCGCGGCTGGAGAAGACGATGAGTGCGATTTCTGCGTCGCAGAGGACGGAGAGCTCGTAGGCCTTCTTCAGCAGTCCGTTGCGGCGCTTGGAGAAGGTGACTTGCCTGTTGATCTTGTTCTCTATCCGCTTCAGCTCCACTCTTCCCCTCCCCATCTTTCCTCCACCAGAGCTACGAAGAGCAAATCAGAGAGAAGAATGTAATAATGCAGAGTGCTAGAGAATATCTGAGGAGGTGACAGAGATAGGCCACAACAACTAGTAGTCGTAGTAGTACTGCTACTGTTCCCCATCTCCTTCCATGATTCATCTTATTTTGCAAACTCACCTTGCTTAATCACACTAACACACTGTTCTATATTCTTAATCCTGCATCCTTAATCAATTAATCGAGAGAAAGAGAGAGAGAGAGAGAGAGCGCTAGGATGAAGTTGAGGCATTTACCCTTCTGAGATTACTAGGTTGAGGTCAGTGGAGGCGTCATCGCCGAGTACACAAATCAACATCCTGTCACACCCATCAGTCACCAAAAGCTACTCCCCACATTCAATGGTGGCGCCATGGCCACCGTGAACAATAAACAGTAGACACAGGCAGCGCATAGAATCAATTATCCCTCTCACGGCTTATCAAATTAAAACAATTGCCGTATCTGAGAAGGAAAGAGAGCAGATTGGGCAAGGTCCGGATCCATGGTACGTGCCGTTGATTCCCATGGCAACGCAAGCAGGTAGATTTCCACACAGGCAAAGTAGCATATTAATTTGCAGCAACTTTCTCTCTCGTCTTCTCCACGGAAACCCTTCCTCCTCCATTTCGCTACTGCCAAGATCAAGCTCCGCCATTTACTCTCTTTGTCTTCTTCTGCCTCCTTGTCGTACTAAATTTATAGCTGCAACCCTAACTGGACCACTCTAGTCTAGGAGACGAGATCTCGCCGAATCCGGAAGCAGGTCGCAACCCAGACGTTTGACGTAATGCTTGTGTGAATAATTTCTCCTGGATAGATGCCTCGATCGAAACCTTGGAGAGTGCAGCACTGCGAGGAATTCGTTATGGAGTAGATTCTGTGACTGTGATGCGATGAACGAGATTGAGGAAGGTAGGCGTGGCGTGGTGCTAGCTCAGCTGATGTGTGTTGTGCAGTGTAGGCATGAATGAAGTAGTTAGCCATAGCACTGTGCACAACTACACTGAGCATGGAAGCTTGTGCATGTGAAAAATAGCCTTCTAAATTTACTATAACATTTTTTTTTATTTTATTTTTCCTTTTGAAAGATTTCGACTTGGTTCAATTTCAAAGTTATTTTGATATTTTTTATTCAATATAATGAGTACTATATTGTTTTATATAGTCTTAAATTCGTTAATTTAGATTGTGTCTGTCGGATTGATTCAGTCCGTCAAATAATTTAAATTTGAATTAAAATTTTATCAATCCATTTAAAAAAGAAATTAAGTGAGTCAATCCGCACGAGTTGCAGAATGGACTTAGATTGGTGCGCGAATTAAAAAGAAAAAAACTCAAAATAGAGCTATATATATATATATATATATATATATATATATATATATATATATATATATACAAATTAAATAATATATTCTTAAACTACCCAATCTAATATACTCAAATTAACATATTTTATATATCTTTTTGATTCCACATACTATTTAAAAAATGAACATGTGATGTACCAGAATGTAACTTAATTTTTTAAAAACAATTAAGTTATATATATTTTTAGTACCTTCTTACTTAATATAATAAATTAGAACCTTTTAAACTTTAAATATACAAAATAATATATTTTGAGGATGAAAATCGTGATATAATTTTTATAATATCAAACGTAAATTTAAAATCAAACTAGTTATGAGTTATAATTTAGTAAAAAGCAACAGAAACAATATTTTATAATATACATATATAAAACCCTAATAGGTGCTCTTAAAGGGAAAAATTCAAGGGATGAAATGGAATAATCCTATAACTATGGGTAAAGACTACCAGTCTAAGTCCGAGATAAGTCGTATAGAAGATTGACTTGACCTTACATTCGCCCCACTAGGAAGTCTGACTCGGCCACTCACCCACCACTTGAGGGCCGCCACTCACCCACCACTCGGAAGCCGCTACTGACTCACCCACTCGGGAGCCCGACACCTAATTCAGCCATGCTCTGCCCGACTCCCGGCTCGACCACTCACCTAGCTTGCTCGGGAGCTTGAACCCCAGCTTGGCTGACACAACCATGACATTCGAGCACCATACCAAGAGCAAGAGCCCTAGCTCCCGATTCATCGAGAGCACTACCTTTATATTGAGGCCAAGCTCAGACTTCACTCAGCCCTGCCAGGATTCCACTCGGCCGTGCCCGATCCCTGCTCAGCCCTACTCAGGGCTAACTTCTCCACCGGCTAGTCTAGCCCTACATCAAACTGATTCCTCCTCCTGTCTTTATTAGTCAGTCAAATCACCACCAAAAAATTAGGAGAAATTATGTGACATGATCACCTGCCCCCTGTTATCACGGTATGGTTCTGAATGATACGACTTCATGTTATTATGACAATGACGAGATATTTTCTACACTTTGATGAGATATATTTTCTGACAAAATCTCTGAACATGGATATTCTCTTTAATTAACGATAATACATAACTGTATGATTCTCTCACTACTCTCGCCTATATAATCTCTATCTAGTACATATACAGGTATATGCATACATACGCCTTCATATATCACACTCCTTCAATTACATTTTCTCTTTTTCTGGTGACTGACTCGAGTGTTGAAGGGGTCAAGTCAGGGCAATCCTGGTCTTCCTTCTCACCTTGGTGTTGCTTGCAGAGTCCTGGAGATCACCGTCCTCTTCCTCCTTGCACAGTCAACCTCGGTGCTGAGTGCCCGGTGACATGTCCACGAAGCGATCTCAACAGAAACATCCTATATTAAATTTGAAGTAGCATTAGCTCTTTGAGTCCACTTCAAGGGACCACTTCTTTGTCTTTCTTTTAATATGGATATAATTATCATATTTTTATTGGATCACTCATTTTACTGTTAGGGATGATATTTTTTCAAAGCCCGATCCGACCAAAATTGAAAAGGGTATGAAGAAATTTTTTTAGATCTAATTAAATAATTAGGTATTCGGGTATGAGAATTTTCAGATATGTATATGGAGACGGATCTAATAAAACTATCCATATCCGACTTGAAAACTAGCTAGATTAAATAATATATATACACACACACACCAATGATAATTAAAGAAAAAAATGAGAATATAAATGCGATCTTCTCCTTCTCAGCTTTTACCCTCATAGTCTATAAATATTTATTCTATTTTTATTGAATTATATTTTTGTAGATATGATATTAGTTTTAATATGCTTTTGTTGAATAATGAATGATGGTAGCATAATCTTATTGAAATTATAAGGGCAACTATATTTATAATAATAATAAATAGATAAAAAATCATAATAAAATATATCAATCATAATAAATGATTTGTCTAAATTTATGATTTATTTTAAATTAATGATTACTTATTTCTTATTTTGAAACATTATTAGAAATGGGCATCCCCATTTCGAGTGTCGTTAAATGGACAACTAATGCAATTATATCCATTTTTCTTGAATTATGAACAAATCATTCTGAGAGAGTATTTAAATTATAGCTGAAAAAATAATTGTGAAAAAGAATCATAAATCATATGAGAACTAAAAATGGGGCACTTTTGATCATTGTTATAAAAAAAACATTAATAATAAATATATAAATAAAACAGTGGCTGTCGTAGATTTGACTGACGTGGTAACAAAAATGTGAATCTGATTTGATTGAAAAAAATATAAGAAATTTAATAAATTAGATCATAATTTGTTGAAGTCGGTAACTAGTTGGTATGCCTAATCGATTGGACTGCACCCATAATTCATGTTTTCCTTTCCCTTTAATTACTCATACTTTTTATTGTATAAATCGGAATTTATTAATATTTATTTCGTTTTTTCGGGCATAATAAAATCTAGTTTAAGATTCTTTGTGATCCACAGAGAGTGGATACCACTATGCGCCATTCAATGCCACGCCCCTTTATTTAGGTTCTTCTACAACCACGCACTGTCTGCACAAGGACACCAATCATCGATTCAGGAGCCACCGAAGTCTCCAGGCCCACTCTTCCGACGTTACCGGAAGCATTTCCGGTACTCGATTTGCTCGAAACGCTGTGCGGTGATCCTAATCGCAGAGGGAGGAACATCGCCGTCGGGCCCACGGAGTCGCCAACGATCGGCGCCGAACCCGCTGGGATTTCGCTTTCCGTCTCACACGTGGCGCGGACGAAGCGACTTAGGTTCGGCGTCCTGCCGCGCCGCCCGCGACTCGGTGAACTCGGTCCTTCGCCGGGCGAGTGTCCCGGTGGCGGACGACGTCGTGGTCTGCGTCAGGAACAGAGCACTCGCAGCGTTCGACGGCGTCCAATTAGGCGCTGAAGGGGCAACAGAGCATCTGCTCCGCGTGTGGACAACACTTCGCCAGCGTCGCTTCACCCTCAATCTCTCTCTTTCTCTCCCCTCAATAATTAATTACTAATTGGCGTATCAATCTGGCGAGATATGTCTTCGCCTTTCTCCTCGATTTTCAGTTTTTAGACGTAATAAAATGAGGGAGAGACGGAGATTACTCTGTTTCAGGGGTTGGAAAAGAAGGCTGTCATGTTGATATGAGTCGCTCTTTTTAGATTTCTTTTATCTTTATTCGTCGTCTTCTTCTCCTTCTCCGGGCGTTCCAGTGGCGCAGGGAAACATGGCGAGTACTGGTTTCCCAGGGCGAGAGGTCGGCTTTAGGATTCAGGCGCTGGAGACTGGAAGTGGCGGCCTGAGGAAGCGGCCGCTGTCGGATATGGAGAGGTCACAGCTGCAGCAGCAACAGCTGATGCAGCAGGCGTTGTTCCTTCGCTATGTGAAACAGAGGACACTTGCGTCTTCTGTTTCTCCGTATCTTTCGACGCCTCCGCCTCAAGAACCCTTTTCGGGCTCGTCTGCCTCTCCGGCTTCCTTGAATTTGATGGCATCCGGGTCGTTTCGCCGGCAGGAGGCGCCGTTCTCTGCCGCGAGAACGGAGATCGGTCCCTCATCTGCGCTGCGGGACGGTCTTCAGGAACTGGAGCGGCGGCTTCTCATGGAGGACGACGACGAGGAGGACGTGGTGAGTGCTTCTGGATCCGCCGTGACGACCTCCGAGTGGAGCGAGACGATGCAGCAACTTATAGCTGCGCCGGTGCCGTCGTCTGTGCCGAGCGTGTCAGGCGCGAACCAGTTCTCCACATCGCCGACGAACTCTTCCTCATCCACCGTGTCATCCTCTGCTTCGAGCTCGCCTCCATCATCGCTGGCCTCCGCGATCCCTGCTGGGGCTTTTTTGCGGCAGATGCTCCTTGACACCGCAAACGCCGTCGCCGACGGTAACATCAACATGGCCATCGCGAACCTTGCTGTCCTGAAGAGCGCCGCGAACTACAGAGGTGACCCAGAGCAGCGGCTCATGGCGATGATGGTCTCCGTACTGTTTGCTCGCTTGAAGCCGGTCCCAGCTGTCAGCTCTTTTCCGCCAGCTGCGGAAGTTTGCGGCGCGGACTACTTCGCAGCTTCCCAGATGCTCTACGAGGTATCTCCTTGCTTCAAGATCGGCCTCATGGCCGCCAATTTGGCGATTTTGGAGGCCACCAAGGATCAACCCAAGATCCACATCGTCGATTTCCAGGTTTCGCATGGAGACCAGTACGCTGCCCTCATCTACGCCCTCGTCGACCGACAGCGCCTCCACCCGGCTGCGCCGCCCCCATCACTCCGCATCACCGCCGTCGCTGATCGCGCCTCCCTCTTCGCCAGCAACGACATCGACGGAGCTCTAAGAAGCGTCGGCGACCGCATCGAGAAGCTAGCTAAGCAGCACTGCCTCGCCGTCCGCTTCGACGTCGTCCACCGCGCGGCGGTGGCCGAGTTCGACCCCGCCGCGCTGGGGTGCGAGGCGGGGGAAGCCCTAGCGGTCAACTTCGCGTTCGCCCTCGCCCGGGTCCCCGACGAGAGTGTTTCTCCGTCCAACCCCCGCGACGAGCTCCTCAGGAGCGTGCGCGCCCTCCGCCCGCGCGTCGTCGCGCTCGTGGAGCAGGAGATCAACACTAACACCGCCGCCTTCGCGGGCCGCTTCGCCGCCGCATGTGCTCATTACGGTGTGCTGCTGGAGTCGCTGGACATCACCGCCGCTCGCGACAGCGCCAGCCGGGCCCGCCTCGAGGCTGGGCTGGGGCGGCGCGCGGTGAACTCGGTGGCGAGGGAGGGCGCCGACCGTGTCGAACGGTGCGAGGTATTCGGCAAGTGGCGGGCCCGAATGGGCATGGCCGGCTTCAAACCCTCCCGGCTCGGTCCAGCCGTGGTCCAACCGGTCAAAGCTCGATTCGAATCAATCCGGCCCAACCCGGGGTTCTCCGTTGCAGTGGAGGAGAACCGGATCGGGTTCTCATGGAAGGGGCGGATTCTCACGGTAGCATCCACGTGGTGCTAGATTGCAGTGAAAATTAATCATAATTAATTATGTGACTAAAGGGCATGATCCAATATGGACCGGACCGGACCGCATTGTTTAATATTGAATCATATTTATTTTCCAATCTATTATTAATTCCTCTTTGTAATGGATAATAATTAGAGTAAGCTATTTATGACGTCATATTCTTCAATTTTACTTTTATTTCATTTTACATGTATCCCTTTACGTTCGGGAACTGAAAGATATGGGCAGGTCTGCATACTTCACTTATGGGTGTTTTTTTATTGCGTTGTTCACTTGTTCTTGTCGCCATCTGTTTGTGTTTTAGTATATGAAAAAGTAGTTATTAATACGTGAAAATTTTCATATTATTCAGTTTCTCTCTTCTTCTGTAATAACTTTTACTTGAGATTAAGATAGATTGATAATTAATAGGACGTTTAAAATCTTCAATCCAGTGTGAAAATAAAATCATATCTTCTTGTTTACCTTCGTTGACTATTATATAACTCATCAAAAATGAATTTCAATACTTTATTTTTAGATGCGGGCCTCTTTTAAAAAAATTGGTTAAGGGACAAAGGAGTGTCATCCTCTAAGTCGTACCTCTAAGGATGGATGCCCCGGTGGATTGCAGACGTTCGCTTGCTTTCTTTCCAAAAGGCGGTTAGGGGATAATCATTGGGGAAACCTCCACGTCGACTGCCACGTACTCACCTACTATCCTTTTGTGGGGAAGTTAGCAGAATGAGGGGTAACAACCGTTGAAGAGAATCTCCATATAGACGACGCTTATCTGTCCGATAACCTAGAATTGAACTCGAATATCAATCTACCTGAGCACTGTTAAGTTGTCCTGAAGGAATGTTAATTGTTCGAAGAACAAATCTTAGACGACTTTTCGGATCCCAAGAGGAAAGCCGTTGTGCATAGATCAGTGCTTGGAGTTGCGACCCTACTTAGTGTTCGAGAATGTTGCCTCCTTTAATGTCCGAGGATGCTGTTATACTTATGTCAGGTTCTAATACGTAAAATAAACACAAGCACAGCGAAAAATGGAACCTACCAGAGATCTATGCGAATTCGATCGAATAAAATATTGTGTAGAATATTACCTCTTAATATGCAGAATCTTTGTGAATCCAGAGAGTAAAGTCGATTTAAGCATGATTAGTGTGACCGTGTCTCTATGGTATCCACACGAGCACAATCGTCGTCTCTCATGAACAAAATTAGAGTATCACATAGCCCATCACATTTTCATGATAAAAAAAAAATACAAACGTGGGTATTAAAATCATGGCTTTATTTAAACTCAAATTTATATTAGATTAACTCATTAATCCAATATATTTTAGATCCATTTAGATTAATCCATTAATCCAACAAGCATAGGCACATATTATTTTAGTTGTACTAATATAAAATAAATTTCAAAATCAATGCGGATTTAGAGGAAAAAATTCTATTGATAATAACTGTAAGATCTTGAGTCTTCTGATAATCAAAATCATACGATTTTAAAAATTCAGGAAAAATATAAAGATGAGCTAATGAATGAGACAACATAAAACATGAACTATTACATCGACTAGTCTATTGCCTTTTGATCCAATCTTCTACTACTACCTTCTTGATCCAATCTTCTACTGCTGTCTGTGTATTGGTGCAGTGGAAGTGATTCGATCACTAAAAAAGAGAGATAAATAGCAATATGTAGATAAATAAAATAATCTAATTCTCTTGCTAACTATTTAGCACATACACATACATTAATTAAACAAAATCAAATACAGAAGAAACTCATTAATTAGTGATCGAATTTTATTTGATTTTTAATTTAGCCACCGAATAAATTTTCAATCATTAATTTATTCGGTCATTAATTTAGCGATCAAAAATTTATTTGATGGCTAATTAATCATTAAAAATTTATTTGGTCACTAATTCAATTGTTAATCGATGGTTTTCTTATGGTGAATGGAGATCTTGCTCGATCTTTACTATGCTCTAATCATCTCTTATTTATCTTCCTTTCCACTTTGTACATGACCAAATTCTCACTATTGTTCGAGCAGTTTGGGAGTGAGTACCACAGGAGTAGTTTGGGAGTGACTACCACATAAACAATTTATTTTTATCAAAAGTATTATATTATAATAATTATAAAATCATAATTATTATAATAATATTAAAAGTAAAGATAACTTTAAAAAATAAAATATATAGAAGTGGGATCGAATGAACTTTTGATGATAAAAAAAACGTGGTTTAAAAAAAAAACCTTTAACGATTCAGTTAAAAAAAACGTGCTTAAAATCCTCTTCGTTTATTATTCTATTTTCATACATGTCGGATATTTAATTTTCATTGCCATCTCCATCACCATACCCGTTCAAAGGATCGAATATTCATACTTTATTCAAATATTTTATTACCACATATAATTATATTTATATATATAATAATTTAATTAGATATTTGGTTCGGATATAGATAAGATTCTATCAAATCCGTCTCCGTATTCGAATTCAAAAATTTTCATATTCGATTATCTAATTATTTAATCGGGTCTAAAATATTCTTGTATTATTTTCTCTTTCATTCGAATATTAGATAGTTTTGATAAAATTATCATCCTAAGATCAAATATAAGGCAAAAAAAAAAAAAATTTATTTATTTATCTCAAAAGAGATATTAAAGTAAAAATAGGAAAAAAAAAGTCATCACTTTGTCTCTTCTCAACGGAGGCCTTGCTTAATATTCGCCATGCTTTGATCATTGTCTTATTTAACCTTTACGTACATGATTAAATTCTTACTATTATTTGAGCAATTTAGGAGTGACTATAGAGATAATTTATTTCTAATCAATTAATATATATATATATATAATAATTATAAAATAATAAGTGTTACGATAACGTGAAAAATAAAGATAATTTAAAAAAGATCGAACGTGTTTTGATAATAAATAAAAAAATGTCCTTACAGGAAAAAAATCCTTTTGAGTTTTGCCCTTTATCCAACTCATTTTAGGAGTTTTTTTTTATATTTTTAATCAGACAAGAAACTTGGTATTAAGCAGGTTTAAGAGCATCTCCAATAGACGTGCCGTTATAACGCCCACGTCACTTTGGTGGTCGACCACTGGTCGGCCACATGGTAGTGGTCGACCACCTGATCGACCACATGGTCGACCACCTGATCGACCACCACCACATGTGGTCGATCAACTGATCGACCCCCGTGTAAAAATTCAACCGCGCACGTAACGTGGAACCCACCCACTGTCCCGATTAACACGTTCAATGTTCTGAACGTGTTAAATATCTCTCTCCTCTCTCACTCTTCCACGTCCTTTCCTCTTTCTTCCACATCACCCTATTAACGCGCGATTAACGCGCGTTGCGGATGCTTAATACCAGTCACATCGGCACCGGCGATGCATTGTCTTCTAGATTCAACGGACGATCCAGGTTCGTAGCTCCTCGTGCTCCATGTGCTTAAATTCATGCTTTACATATCACAAACCGTAACCATCGAATTGTGCTTCATGCTTTACATATCACAACCGTAACCATCGAAATGTGTTTCAGGCTTTACATATGACGACGTAACCATCGAAACTGTCCAATCGGTTACTCAATTAATTGCAGTAAAAAAAAGGATTTCAGATTAAAGGTAATTATTATTATTATTATTGTTATTATTATTATTTATGTTTGTGTTCGTATGGAGATAATATTTTTTTTACGATGGACGTTAAGTTCTATCTTATTTATAATATGTAAAGATAAGAAATGAGACAGAGAATTGAATTATGATAATGAGTGATTGAAATATATAGCTACGATATATTGATCCTTATTGAACGATTGGATAATGAAAAACACAATCAAAGGATGTTGGACATCTGGATTGACCGTCGTATGCGCTTCCAGATTTATCCTGGTAGTCGGTAGGAAACTTCCGTGGAACCGGATCAGTCACCTCTAAAGATTGAGTCCATGAGACTAACTGAGATTTATTATTTTTTTTTATTGAACGATACTTTTCTTATTGTCATTCCACGTCCATTGATTGCTATTTCGGCGGCTACGAACAAAGTCCACGCACTAGTTGATTCTCTCCGTTCAAAAAAAAAACACTACTAAAAAATCTCAATTTTGCGGCGGTTATTTAGCGGCAGTTTTTAAAACCGCCGCTATTGTATGTTTTCCCGACGGTTTTAAGTAACCGCCGCAAAACCAAATTATTAGCGGCGGTTTAAATTTGATTTGCGGCGGTTTAGTGATTCGCGGCAGTTTAAAATTTAATTCGCGGCGGTTTAAATTTGATTTGCGGCGATTTACGTAATTCGCGACGGTTTAAAATTTAATTCGCGGCGGTTTACAATAACCGCCGTTATTTTCTTTTTTTAACGCGTTTGAACCCTACCCACACCCTGTTGAACCGCGGTCTAAATCTCACGCCGCGGTCTACACCTCACGCCCTTCACGCTGCGGCCACACTTCACGCCACTTCGCGTACGAACCCTACCCACCCTTTGCTCTTCCTCTCCGCCGACCCTTCCTGCGATTGCTTGCCGAGGCTCGTGGCTCCTACGATTGCTTGCCGAGGCTCGTGGCTTCCTGCGATTGCTTGCCGCCGAGGCTTCCTGCGATTGCTTGCCGAGGCTCGTGGCAGCCGCGGTGGATAGGGCTGCTCTACCTTGGCCTTCGGAGTAGGTTTCGGTTCATCTGGACGGCCCCGCCAGGATTTGGAGCTCGAAGGCTTTGGTTTGCAGTCACCGCACTCTCGGTTTGCAGGAAATTGTGGTCGAGTTTGAAGGGGAAGAACGAGGGGCTGCCGGCGGCGGAGGAAACGGGTTCCACAGAGGTTGAAAGAGATAGCAGTTTGAGGTATCTATGAAGCGAATTTAGTTTTTCCTGTTCCCTTGATTGCCTGGTAGAATTTAATATAGATGATTCGTTTCAATGTTTCCCTCACTTGTTGCTCTGATATTGAATGAAAGAAAAAGTTTGTTGCCTTTTTTTCTTATGGTATTTTTTTCTCTTTCAAATATTGATTTTGCTAGGAAGGAGATATGCTGGTGTCTTTCTATCTTATGATGGTGTCTATGCACTTGCTGGGATATGATTCTTGGTCGTAGGCACACATGTTTAGGTTATCAAAGGAACCAGTTTTAGTAGTTGGGTGTTGATGAATCAACATGGTCATGAAGATATGAGTCTCCCTTCAATAAAAATAAGGTCTAGGAAGGAGATATGCAGTCTCACCAATGTAATTAGGGCGACTCTTTTTGTAGTTGAATTATAACATCATATTTATCATTTGTTATTCTATAATTGAGAATAGGAATGATAAAACTATATAACTGAAAACAGGAACGATGCGACTATATGATCAATCTCGTTAAATTATATCTTTTTAATTATCTCTTAGCTATAACCACTAGTTCCACCTCATTCCCACACTCTTGTATGGAGCAAAAATTCACTACAGTTCAATTCATTAATCACCACTCCATTTTAATCCAATAACAACAAGCAATCATGAGTCCCAACTATTTGAGGTTGTTTATTTGGAATTTTATTTCCTTAAATCCTAACACCCTAACTACGGATTCCTAATTTGACTCTACACTCAGTTCTCACAACTAAACCAAGTATTCCAACCATTCAAAGTTTTTCAGTAGTCATTTACAACCTTTTTGTGTTGAATGAAGCCACAATTAGTAGCCAATCAACATTTCCAGAAGCCCTCTCATGCAAATTGTTGGAATCACATGATTCACTACTTAAATTTGTACATGGTATGAGTCTGATGTAAAGGAATCACATGATCTACTATGATTGAAACTTGCAGTAATTTATGCCTTAAAGTTAACACTTTTCACTCTGGAACTTGTAGTAAACTTGCTTTTGCCCCTTTTTTTATGCCTTATTTAATGGTCTTTTTTTAGCACCTACTATAGCGTGCTTTTAATTTAATTATCTATTATTGAATTAGATATGGACAAAAGTTGGATTTTGAAGCCGCGAGATACTCCTGAATATATAGATGGATTATTGAAATTTTTGGACTTTGCATTTGCTAATGCATCATCCGATAATAGGATAAAGTGTCCTTGTTCTCGTTGTGGATTCAGACTATTCCAGACTAGAGAAGAGGTGTACGATCACTTGTTGTTAAGGCCCTTTCCACCGGGTTATACAGTTTGGCTATTACATGGTGAGAGAGGTGAAGGGGAGACTTCTAGTTATGTGCATGAAACACAACATACTAAATATTCTGAAGATCCAATCCGTGATATGATTCAAGATGCTTTCATACTCCCTATACCAAATGTCAGTCAAGATTCAACAATGCATGATCCATTAAATGAATGTGAAGGAAGAATGCCACATTTACAAGAGGGTCCGAGTGGTAAAGCTAAAGAGTTTTATGATTTGCTTAAAGTATATAGGCTTAAAAAGCTTTTGAAGAAGGATTTTTTTCAATGATTGGAGAGCTCCTCTTCTATAGACTTATTCGTTGTCTTCAGTTTATTACCATAGATTATCTTGCAGTCTCATTGTAATTCTATGTGTTACATGTGGAGTTCATCAGTTGATGTTTGAGGTTTTTGAAAGATTATGCTGCTTCTATTTTCCAATATTCCTTTATCAATTAGTTGTCAGCAAGAATTAGCATTTGAGAAGTTTTTTTTATATGTTGAATCTTTTTTCCTTATTTATTTGTATCATTTGTTCTAAAATGTTTTTATGAGCAATTATAATTTCTTGATTGTTCTGCAGAAATATCCTCAGGGTCACGCACACCAACATCTTCCCCTAGTTTTGTGTCTTCAAGTTCTGTTTCTGCTGAAGCTCCAAAGCAACAATTACTTACTGGTCCTGTCAACAAAAATTGGCATACTTACCACCTTACACTTCTTCCTGGAATTGGCATTGCAGTTATTGGTCTGTCAATTTTGCTAATTCTAATCTTCATTAGTCTATGTGTTATGTGTTACCATAGATTATCTTGTAATTTCATTGTCTTCATACAGGATGTTCTATTGTTTAGAGTAGCACCTAAATTCTTGTGTTATGCTTTGTTCAGTACCTACTTATAGTGAAGTTAACCTACCCATAACGCCTGCGTTTATGCTAGTTTAGGTTATAATTTGTCTCTTCTAATTTTTTTTTATACTTGTGCAGGCATGACTACTTTACAAGTTTGAAGAGCTCTCCAAAGATGACTACTTTTCAAAAAGCAATGAAGGAAAAGCGATTGATCTTTTTCTAGGATTTGACATCTGAGAAAGCTAGAGAGATTTCTCAGTTTTTTTGTAATCAAACAAAGTTTCAATTTTTTTGTAATCTAAATTCACTGTATTTGACATCTGACAACTTTGCTTCCATGTGTAATGACTCATATTTGTTTACTAGTTTTGCAAGAAATTAATGCAAATAAAATTTTCTATTTATTACAATTTTTTGTTTAATTTTTTTATTTATTTATAAAAATCGCAGGTTGAATATTCTGTAATTGCATACTAAAAGCTTAAACTGTCAGGAAATTATTTCGCGGCACTTTTAGCAAACCGCCGGGAAATCATTTCACGGCGGTTTTGGAAAACCGCCGGGAAATAATTTCAAACCGCCGGTAAATGAACCGCCGGGAAATTATTTTAAACCGCCGTAAAAAAAACCTCCGGAAAATCATACCTAACCGCCGTTAAAAGAACCGCCGGGAAATTATTTTAAACCGCCGCTAAATAAACCGCCGGGAAATATTTCAAACCGCCGCAAAAACAACCGCCGGGAAATATTTCGAACCGCCGCAAAAACAACCGCCGGGAAATCTACTTTAGTGGCGGTTATTCCAGCGGTTCTCTAAAACCGCCGCTAAATGGTTTAACGACATCGGTATCAGCGGCGGTTTGGTAAACCGCCGAGAAATGATTTTGCGGCGGTTCCAAACCGCCGCTAAACGAATTTAAAATCGTCGGGAAATTTTTTCTTGTAGTGTGAGTATAAAGAGATTTTTTTTAATCTGATTAAATAATTAAATATGAAAATTTTTAAATACATATAGAAACAAGTCTAATACAGTCACTTATACTCACTCGAATATCAAATTAAATAATATATATTATTTAAATTTATTAATTTTTTAATTTCATCTATCATCAATTTAAAAAAATATAAAAAAAGTTGATCTTTTCATCTTTTCGACTTCTCCTTTAATAGCCTATAGATGTTTATTCTATTTTTGTTGAATTCTATTTTCGACTTCTCATCTTTTGAATGATAATAGATGGATGAAATGCTAAAAATTATTAATATAGAAGATATTGGATCATTTGATATGAGAATGAGGATGAAAATTAAATACCTGATGGGTTAAGGATGGAGATGAGAATAGATAAAATAAATGGAGATCAATACAAAGTATATAGATTTGGACTCAAATCCTACTTATATATTATTATCCCTATCTGTTACGTGCACACCATAAATTTCATGGCCAAAAATAAAAATTAAAAAGGGGTATTTATTTTATTAAAAATAATAATTGTAGTATTATTAGAGCAACTTTAATCAACATAATTTAATTTTAACATTCTCAAATTTACTAAATAATTATAATAAAAAAATATTTTAATATTAATTAAAACAATTTAATATTAATAAACAATATTTAGATTTAATTAAAATTAATTTTGGTTGAATCAAAATTACTATAATTAAAATACTTTTAATAGCAATTTAAATAATTTCAATTGTAATAATGTTAGGGAAATTAAGATGCTTTCAATTCAATGGTACTAGATTTGATTAAAACTACTATAATAATATAAAAATACAAATATTTTCTATCAACATGCAAGGACCATCGTCTGCTCCTTTACAAAATAAATGGAACCATCAATTGGTCGTCTATCTCCCAGATTAATATTAGTATGTATATCGGAATCAAATAGGGCTCAGAGAAGCTAGGTGTCGAGCAGTGGAGAGTCAAGGGCATGCCATTTGAAAGCAATATTAAATTAAAGTTTGCACATATAATTAAACTGGCAAAGAAAACCCTCAGCAAATAATTTGCTGACTAATTGCACAATAACCATCTTGCTAGCTAGATAGATTATCTCTTTTCTTTTCTGTACGACCTGTAGACTCAATTAGGATCCTTTGGTTTGATGTCTTTCTTCTGCAGTTTCAATGAATCGCATGGCTGCTGTGCACTACAGATAGCAAATAAGCCACTTAGAAAAGTGCAGCAGTGCACTTGTTATATATTGCTGGTTGATTTAGGGCTGGTGGCGGACAGCACCGTCTCAACAAACACCCGGACGACGTTATAGTTGACAATGATCACCCGGATAACTAAAGCGTCATCACGTGACATGACGACTCCATCCAAGTCTTGAGGTCCAAAAGAGATGGACGGACCATGCTGTAATCCCCGACCGTTATCAAGGCTGACTACTTCTAACCGCCGCCCATGAGCCTTGCAGGCCCGGTTGGAATCCCCATCAGTGGGGCCGCTCGCGATCATGCTGATCTCTCCGCGATAAGGGATATTGCTTCGGTTATCCCTTGATTCTTCATGCTCCTCTGAGTGTTGCTCCAATAGAGACGTGCGCTCACGTCGCTGATCATTATGCACCTGGAACCGCTCTCGATCGGGAGGGGACCTTCTTGGTATCTCCACTGGCCACCGAGGAGGAGGATCTGCCCTTCTGGGCACTACTCGGCACTCCTGGTCATTCCTCCAACCCAGGCCGCCGGCCACGGGTCGCCCCCTGGCTAGGCATTTCTTGCCCTGTGTTGGCGATCACAGATGACCCTATTGATCTCCTGAGCCAGATGCATGCACTCTTGAGTGTTGTGTCCGGTTGTCTGGTGATACGCGCAGAAGCGGGGCGGCTGTCCGGCTTCGACCGGGTTGATTGGTCCAATGGGAGCGGGCAGGACGTTGACAGCTTGAACGGCGCACCCTTCTCGGCGTGCAAGAGCATTTTAGAGGGGACGAACTGGGACCTCTCTCCGAGGCGGAGGCTGAGGAGGTGCCGGCCTCCTGTTCGAAGGAGGAGCTCATTTCTGCTGCCGCATCATTTCTGCTGCCGCATCATCTCTAGCAGCCTCTGGTAACTGGGCGGAGACTTCTTCACCAGAGACCGGAAGAAGTCTCCGTCGAACATCCCTTGGGTAAAGGTGCTTGTGAGTATATCTGAGGAGGTCGAGGGCACCTCCCACACAACCAGGTTAAATCGATGAAGATACTCCCGCAAAGTCTCGCGGGACTTTTGCTTTATTGTGAAGAGGTTGAGGGGGTTTTTTTGGTAGTTCTTACTGCTGGCGAATTGATGCAAAAAGATCTCCTTGAAGTCTTTGAAGGAGTGGATGGAGGAGGGGGCAACCGGTTGAACCATCGTCGTGTGGAGCCGACGATGGTGTTGAGGAAGACCCGACACTTGATTCCGTCAGTGTATGGGTGTAGTAGGGAAGCATTTTCAAAACGACAAAGGTGGTCCTCTGGGTCTATCGTCCCATTATACTCCCTCAACTGTGGTGGTCGGAAGTGTCGAGGTAGCTTCTGTAAGAACCGATAGAATCAAAATATCTTCACAATAGTATGATATTGTCCACTTTGGGCCTAAGCTCTCATGACTTTGTTCTTGGGATCTCCTCAAAAGGTCTCATACCAATGGAGATATCTTTCATCCTTTTAAATCTATGATCTTTTCCATGTATTTTAGATGTGTGGTTATGTTTGCACCCTTGCAACCCAATAATTGTTAGGATCGGTTGGTTCGCTAGAGGGGGGGTGAATAGCGTTTCTCGATTCTTCTTGATTGTTTCTCTACAAGAGTGTTAGCGGAAGCAAAATATAAAAGAGAAAACAAGAGATCAACGCTAACCCGGTTTGTTTACTTGGTATCCACCTCCGCAGAGGTGACTAATCCAAGGATCCACACGCACGCACACACCCGATGCACTATGAATCTTCTCCTTCTCGAAAATCTCGAAGGCGGAGAAACCTTTACAACTCTTTCGATCTCCTCAAAGATGATATGAAATAGTGTTTAGGAGGAGAGGAAGAAAGTACAGAATAGAGAACAAAATACGTTCTCAAAAGAAGCGCAAAGTAATGAAAAAATAACAGAATTCTTGCAAAATCTTGAGTTGTTCTCGCGCATGTTTCTTTTATAACTCTGCGACATCAGTCGACTGCTGGCAGGGCCAGTCGACTGATGGCTTCAATCGGCAACAGAATCTCGCATTAAAGCGCATTAAATGCTTGCCAATCTTCGTCAACGTTCAAATAGCAGTCGACTGATTCAAGACCAGTCGACTGGCAACAGTCGACTCACCATACACCAGTCGACTGCCCAGTCGATTCCTGTCTTCCTCTGGCTCGACTGATTTTTCTGTGTGCGTCTGATTTATGAGCAGTCGACTGCTGGCAGGGCCAGTCGATTGGTGAAGCTGAAAAATCCCATTTCAGCTTCTCTTGACCTAGACCTCGGCCTTCAAACATCTCCCACAGCCTCATGCCTTCCCTGGATGCTCCATCATCCTTGCACTAGCCTGAGATGCTTCCATCAGCTTCGTCATGTCAAGTCCTTGCCAAGACTACCCACTTGGACTTTTCCTTGCCAAGACTACCCACTTGGTCTTTTCCTTGCCAAGACTTCCCACTTGGACTTTCCTTTGCCAAGACTACCCACTTGGACTTTCCTTTGCCAAGACCACGCTTGGACTTTCCTTTGCCAAGACTACCCACTTGGACTTTCCTTTGCCAAGACCATGCTTGGACTTTCCTGCAAACTTGCATCACACATGTTAGATCACAAGTATTGCCTAACTTTAAACATGGTTTAGCCAAACATTGAAACTCAATGCACTTGGGGCAAAGATTGCACCAACAATAATCCCTCATCAAACAAAAGACCACAGGCCCTCCTCAAATGGAAAGCCTCCGTTTGATGTCTGAATCCTCGACCCACCAGGACTTTTTGCCCCTCGGTCCACCCGACCTACTAGGACTTCTCACCTAGCCACAACTAGGACTTTTTGCCCCTCGGTCCACCCGACCTACTAGGATTTCCCACCTAGCCACAACTAGGACTTTTTGCCTTTCGGTCCACCTGACCTACTAGGACTTTCCACCTAACTGCAACTAGGACTTTTTGCCCCTCGGTCCACCCGACCTACTAGGACTTCTCACCTGGTGTCTGGTCCTCTTGATTCAGACACGGGAGCACCCACTTCCTTTGTTTTTAAGGTTCAACTCACATGATTAGATCTGGATTATGGCTCTTCCATCGGTTAGTCCGGTGAAGAGCGATCTCGCTCTGATACCAATTGTAAGTCCCAAGGATGTTCGTATCTCCACAATAGTATGATATTGTACACTTTGGGACTAAGTCCTCATGGCTTTGTTCTTGGGCTCTCCCCAAAAGGCCTCATACCAATGTTTTCCATGTGTTTTAGATGTGTTTTAGACTATGTTTGCACCCTTGCAACCCAACAGCTCCTGCTGTAGTATTTCCTGGGCGAACGGGGTCTCCGGCATGACATCCGGGTAATATACTGGAGTCTTACCCTTGCGCTGGTCGCACATCCCCTCCTCCGTGTGAGACCCTCGGGAGTCCGCCTCAGCATGTCCCCCATCGTGGTTGGTGGAGCCCATTATAAGAAGTAACACTTCCTCCACTAGGGGACGACCTCTGGGCCCCTAGAGGGGCATTCGTTGCGGGTGTTGGCCGGAGGAGGCGGAGGCGGGGCGTTCCGGGGCATCGATTCCATGATCTCCCGAATAAGCTGCTGGAGGCCTTCACGCGATACCGTGATGAGCTCCTCTGGGTTCCATTCTTCAACGGGCTCGCGGTTGTCGGTGGTGCGCCTGATGTTAACTATCTCGTCTCTTAGCTTAGTGTTCCCACAGACGGTATCAATTTTGTTTCGGCTAGATACCGAAGACAGTCAAGCCACCAGTCAAAGGTTATGCCACCCAGACCGCGATGAACCCAGTCAATCGAAGAAACATGGAGAAAAGAGATATGAAACCAAAGGATTAGCTGGCCGCCGGAGATTCCGACGGGGTCACTCCGATGCTCAAGTCAATACCGAAACGAAGAGGAAGAAGAAGCAGTAAGGTTTGAAAATGCAAAAGATTCCAGAGAGCTTTCTCATACATGTCCCGAAGCTTTTATACTTACTGAGATGAATGGCGGTAAGGTGGGGCATCCGAGGAGACAACTTCTGTACATTTCTGACAAGTGTGCAGACATGCCAGCATCTAGGAGACCAAATCTGCGGCCCTAGCAACCGCCTGGCGACTTGAGCGTGCGAACCATTCTTGTCCTTTAGTTGAGAATAGAAACCTGAGTAGGTAGGAGCCTAATAACCGTCCTCATTTTATGGTATGGCTCGCGTACGTGGGTGTCTTGTAGCTGAGCGTCATGGGACTGCCTTTAGGTTGCGGAAGGATAAAGACAATGTCGGAGTGGCGTGGAGGGCTCAGGTTTGCCGAGGCAGGGCTGAGCAATATGAGCTGGTATGGGGGAGGGCCCTGCCTGCGTGAGGCTAAAATAACTGAGTGTCGGGATAGTCGAACAGCTGGAAGGCCGAGACAGCCAAGTGACATGAAGGTGGAGATGGCCAAGCAACATGGAGACCGGTGTGACCGAGCAGCAGGGAGGCCGAGATGACCAAGCAACATGGAGGCCGTTGTGCCGAGCAGCAGGTGGAGATGGCCAAGCAACATGGAGGCCGGTGTGACCGAGCAGCAGGGAGGCCGAGATGACCAAGCAACATGGAGGCCGGTGTGGCCGAGCAGCAGGGAGGCCGAGATGGCTAAGCAACATGGAGGTCGGTGCGGCCGAGCAATAGGGAGGCTGAGATGGCCAAGCAACATGGAGACTGGTGTGGCCGAGTAGCGAAGAGGCCGAGATGGCTAAGCAACATGGAGGGCCGGTGTGGCCGAGCAACAGGGAGGTCGAGATGGCCGAGCAACATGGAGGCCGGTGCGGCCGAGCAGCAAGGAGGCTGAAACCAAATAACATGGAGACCGGTGTGGCCGAGCAGCGGAGAGGCCGAAATGGCCAAGCAACATGGAGGCCGGTGTGGCCGAGCAACAGAGAGGCCGAGATGGTTAAGTAACAAGGAGGCCGAGATGGCCGAGTAACATGAAATCCGGGACAGGACCAATCATATAAGGTCCAACCGTTGACCATCGACCACTGACCACTGACTATTAATCCTTGACTTATCAGGTCGGATGGATTATTGACTCTCCTATTGTCACGTCAGGCCAGGGGCGGAGTCAGGATTTTTGCCGAGGGGGGGCCATTTTTTAACATCGCATTGTCACATTAATAAAATAAATTTTGAATTAACTAAGAAATAAGTTACATTCAACGTAATCTAAGTTGCGCTCTTTGCTTTTTTATAGACTCAAATTCATCTATGACAGAATTGACATCAAAACTGCGAGCAATATCCTTCTCAATATACATTATCAAAGAACTTGATAAGAAATTATCTTCCATTTTGTTTCGCAACTTATTCTTCATAATTTTCATTGCAGAAAATGTACGCTCTGATGTTGCAGTAGAAACTGGTAGAGTCAAAATAAGTCGAATCAATTTGTCAAGAAGAGAATAACTTCCGAACCACGTCGACGTGACTTCATCTTCGTCACAGCCCTCCCCAATTTCCGCCCGTTTCTTCTCTGGAGGTGTGGGGAGGACGTGGCTTCTGGACCAGCATCTTCACGCCCACACACCACCGTTCTTCGATCCCAAATGGCAGCCGTAGTCGTCGCGCCCAGCTCCGCACCCGCCGCGGTTCACCCGGCCCGCGTCCGCTTTCTCAGGCCCGGCTCCCCCTCCTCCTCCTCCCCTTCCGGCCCCGTCGTCTACTGGATGTTTCGCGACCAGCGAGCCGCCGACAATTGGGCCCTCCTCCACGCCGCTGATCTCGCCGCGCACTCCGCCGTCCCCCTCTCCGTCGCCTTCTGCCTGTCACGCCGTTTTCTCGACGCCCACGCCCGCCAGCTCGACTTCATGCTCCGCGCTCTCCGCCCTCTCTCTCGCCGCCTTGCAGCCCTCGGCTTACGAGGAAAGGTTCGAAGGCTAAAAACTTCCAAGTAATCTGCATGGTGACATGTGTGATTCTCTCAGGCTACGAGGAAAGGTTCGAAAGCTAAAAACTTCCAAATAATCCAAGTTTGGTGGGGTTTGGCAGCAGGTGGCTACTCGTCTCTGAGGGGGACTATTCAAGGTACGCCACGCCTTCTAGCACTGACCACTCGAGCTCGATTCTCTCAGCCTCACTTCGATTGGATCAGCAAGTTCCAAAATGCCTGAAGAGCGAGGGATAATAAAAGTTAGTCAGGGGGGCAGGGGGGCGACCGCCCCCAGGCGCCCCCCTTAGCTTTACATATCATCAATTATGATAATGAGTGATTGAAATAGCTACGAACATTGATTGCTATTTCGGCGGCTACGAACAAAGTCCATGCACTAGTTGATTCTCCCCGTTCAAAAAAAAAAAAAAACGAAAAAAGAAAAAAGAAAAAAGAAAAAGAAAAATGCACGTTTTGCATGCTTGTGCCCTTGTGTCACTCTCAATTTATAAATTAAATTTTCCTGAAAGCATAAATCGAATTTAAAACGATAAATATTTCGGCTTTAATTTTAATAAAATACGAAGTTTTTAGGTGTTCCTTAATAAGAAAGTTGAATACGACATATTTAAATTTGAGCTTGCTGAAATATTGAATTCAGTGGACGTGAGTTTTCTCACGTCTACAAATCTATTTTTATTATTAATTTTAAAAATGATTGATTCGGTCCTATAAAATATTTTATTAAAATAAATTTTAAAAAATAAATGAAACGTAATACAAGGTGAGCACGTGGTAGTCACCAAATGCGCGGTCGAAGGAGGGTTCAAACCTTCTTTTTCTTCTGCTTTCAAACCTTCTTTTTCTTCTTTTGCAAAGAAAAAGAAGGTTTGAACCATCGCTGCATGAGAGGGAACACTAAACCGCTTGGCACCACGCTATTCCCCTGGGGGCCCGGTTTCTAGATAATCAAATTCATGATTGATTGACAATTAGTGAACGACTACAATGAACAAGTAGTTTGAGATTTTGGATGAATGAACTGTCCGTGTTCCTGCTGTCCTCTGTTTTCTGCAGTATAAATTGCCATGAGCAGGGATGCAGAGGCAGAGAGGACTTCCCACCGGCTCTTGTTCTTGAGCTCGAGGAGAGAGAAGAAGAGGGAGAAAGGCGCCAAATTTATGCTCTTGTGATTTCTCTGCATGCGCTAGAGAAGCATAAAAATCAAATTTTGGGGTCGCCGGAGTAGTACCTCAGCATGCTCGTGGGATTCCCGGTCGGATGCACCGACCAGCTTCTTCTGCCGAGAGCTCTCCTCCACGTGGTCCTGCTTCTCGGCCACCTACGGCGGCTCCTCCTCCGCGCCTTCGACGCCGTCGGCCTCGGCGACCTCCTCGACGCCGACAATATTAGCATCCCCTTCCCCGAAACCAATACGGCCGGCCTGACCCGCCAATTCCAGCCGTCGGCGGTGAGGATCCAGGAAGCCCTCCCGGCGGTGCGGTACGGCGAGCTGGGGGAGTTCGAGGAGGAAGGAGGAGGAGGGCGCGGCTGCGTGGTGTGTCTGTGCGAGTTTGAGGCGGAGGCGGAGGTCCGGCGGTTGACAAACTGTCGCCATGTGTTCCATCGCGGGTGCCTTGACCGGTGGCTGGAGCACGGGCCGGGGACTTGCCCGCTCTGCCGGGCTCCGCTGCTTCCGGAGGCGGCGAAGGTGGAGGAGAAAATGTGGACCGACGACGTGCCGTGGGAATTTTACCTCGAAGATCTCGCTCCTGTCCAGATTGCTTCGGCGGCGCCGCCGAGGCCGGGGCTTCTCCTGCCAGTTCCAGACCTGTAATCGAATCGAAGAAAATACTTTAAAAAAAAAGAAATGGGAGTTTATAATTCTCCATATTTGTTATAAATAATTAGAAAAATAATATTTATGGATTATCTTGCTACAAAACGAGAAAATGTTGCAGCCTCACATTATCTTACTGCAGGACTTGCAATCATTCTGTGAGATTGAATAATTGTTCCAGCTGCATTATCTGAAATTTATTTATTTATTTATTTTCCTGCTTTGAGTATGAAACAAAATAACAAGCCAAAGAAATGACAAGGACGATCAAATCAAGGGATAATAAGCTAAGTGGTTATGCCAAGGACAAGGCTGAGGTGATTAATGATTCTCTTAACTATTCTCTCTCATGATGATAATTTTCTAGGATCCTTTGGTTTGATGTCTTGGCCCGATTGGAATCCCCATCAGTGGGGCCGCTTGCGATCATGCTGATCTCTCCGCGATAAGGGATATTGCTTCGGTTATCCCTTGATTCTTCATGCTCCTCTGAGTGTTGCTCCAATAGAGACGTGCGCTCACGTCGCTGATCATTATGCACCTGGAACCGCTCTCGATCGGGAGGGGACCTTCTTGGCATCTCCACTGGCCACCGAGGAGGAGGATCTGCCCTTCTGGGCACTACTCGGCACTCCTGGTCATTCCTCCAACCCAGGCCGCCGGCCACGGGTCGCCCCCTGGCTAGGCATTTCTTGCTCTGTGTTGGCGATCACGGATGACCCTATTGATCTCCTGAGCCAGATGCCGCACTCTTGAGTGTTGTGTCCGGTTGTCTGGTGATACGCGCAGAAGCGGGGCGGCTGTCCGGCTTCGACCGGGTTGATTGGTTCAATGGGAGCGGGCAGGACGTTGACAGCTTGAATGGTGCACCCTTCTCGGCGTGCAGGAACATTTTAGAGGGGACGAACTGGGACCTCTCTCCGAGGTGGAGGCGAAGGAGGTGCCGGTCTCCTGTTCGAAGGAGGAGCTGCTGTCGCATCATTTCTGCTGGTTTCCTCCAAGCTTCATCTCTAGCAGCCTCTGGTAACTGGGCGGAGACTTCTTCACCAGAGACCGGAAGATGTCTCCGTCGAGCAACCCTTGGGTAAAGGTGCTTGTGAGTATATCTGAGGAGGTCGAGGGCACCTCCCACACAACCAGGTTAAATCGATGAAGATACTCCCGCAAAGTCTCGCGGGACTTTTGCTTCATTGTGAAGAGGTTGAGAGGGGTTTTTTGATAGTTCTTACTGCTGGCGAATTGATGCAAAAAGATCTCCTTGAAGTCTTTGAAGGAGTGGATGGAGGAGGGGGCAACCGGTTGAACTATCGTTGTGTCGAGTCGACGATGGTGTTGAGGAAGACCCGACACTTGATTCCGTCGGTGTATGGGTGTAGTAGGGAAGCATTTTCAAAACGACAAAGGTGGTCCTCTGGGTCTATCGTCCCATTATACTCCCTCAACTATGGTGGTCAAAAGTGTCGAGGTAACTCTTGTAAGAACCGATAGAATCAAAATATCTTCACAATAGTATGATATTGTCCACTTTGGACCTAAGCCCTCATGACTTTGTTCTTGGGATCTCCTCAAAAGGCCTCATACCAATGGGAGTATCTTTCATCCTTTTAAATCTATGATCTTTTCCATGTGTTTTAGATGTGAGACTATGTTTGCACCCTTGTAATCCAACAATTCCCCTTTCAAACAAAGGACCACAGGCCCCCCTCAAACAAAAAGCCTCAATTTGATGTCTGAATCCTTGACCCACCAAGATTTTTTGTCCCCTCGGTCCACCTGACCTACTAGGACTTCTCACCTAGCCGCAACTAGGACTTTTGCCCCTCGGTTCATCCGACCTACTAGGACTTCCCACCTAGCCACAACTATGACTTTTTGCCTCTCGGTCCACTCGACCTACTAGGACTTCCCACCTAGCCGCAACTAAAACTTTTTGCCCTTCGGTCCACCCGACCTACTAGGACTTCTCACCTGGTGTCTGGTCCTCTTGATTCAGACACAGGAGCACCCACTTCCTTTGTCTTTAAGGTTCAACTCACATGGTTAGATCTAGATCATGGCTTTTCCAGCGGTTAGTCCGGTGAAGAGCGATCTCGCTCTGATACCAATTGTAAGTCCCCAAGGATGTTCGTATCTCCACAATGAGTATAATATTGTCCACTTTGGGCCTAAGTCCTCATGGCTTTGTTCTTGGGCTCTCCCCAAAAGGCCTCATACCAATGGAGATATCTTTCATCCTTTTAAATCCATGATCTTTTCCATGTGTTTTAGATGTGGGACTATGTTTACACCCTTGCAACCCAACAGCTCCTGCTGTAGTATTTCCTGGGCGAACGGGGTCTCCGGCATGACATCTGGGTAATATACTGGAGTCTTACCCTTGCGCTGGTCGCGCATCCCCTCCTTCGTGTGAGACCCTCGGGAGTCCGCCTCAGCATGTCCCCCATCGTGGTTGGTGGAACCCATTATAAGAAGTAACACTTCCTCCACTAGGGGACGACCTCTGGGCCCCTAGAGGGGCGTTCGTTGCGGGTGCTGGCCGGAGGAGGCGAGGATGGGGCATTCCGTGGCATCAAATCCATGATCTCCCAAATAAGTTGTTGAAGGCCCTCACGCGATACCGTGATAAGCTCCTCAAGGTTTCGTTCTTCGACTGGCTCGCGGTTGTCAGTGGTGCGCCTGGTGTTAACCATCTCGTCTCTTAGCTCAGTTTTCCCACAGACGGTGCCAATTTTGTTCCGGCTAGATACCGAAGACAGTCAAGCCACCAGTCAAAGGTTATGCCACCCAGACCGCGATGAACCCAGCCGATCGAAGAAACCTGGAGAAGAGAGATATGAAACCAAAGGATTAGCTGCCCGCCGGAGATTTCGGCGGGGCCACTCCGACGCTCAAGTCAGTACCGGAATGAAGAGGAAGAAGAAGTAAGGCTTGAAAATGCAGAAGATTCCAGAGAGCTTTCTCATACCTGTCTTCCTGCTTTTATACTCACGGAGATGAGATGGCGGTAAGGTGAGGCATCTGAGGAGACAAATTCTGTACATTTCTGACAAGTGTGTAGACATGCCAGCATCTAGGAGACAGAAACCTGCGGGCCTAGTAACCGCCTGGGACTTGAGCATGCGAATCATTCTTGTCCTTTAGTTGAGAATAGAAACCCGAGCAGGTAGAAGCCTAACAACCTAATAACCGTCCTCCTTTTATGGTATGACTCGCATGTGTGTAGTGTCTTGTAGCTGGGCGTTGTGACTGCCTTTAGGTAGGGAAAGGATAAGGACAATGTTGGAGTGGCGTGGAGGGCTCGGATCCACGAGGCAGGGCGAGCAAGATGAGCTAACTACATAAAGAAGGGTCTGGCCTGTCTTCGTGAGGCTAAAATAAACGGGTGGTCGAATAGTGAAGGTAGAGACAGCTGGAGGCCGAGATGGCCTAGCAACATGGAAGCTGATGGCCGAGCAGCAGGGAGGCCGAGATGGCCAAGTAACATGGAGAGGCCGAGCAGCAGTGGCCAAGTAACATGGAGGCCGAGTGGCCGAGCAGCAGGGAGGCCGAGTTGGCCGAGTAACATGGAGGCCGGTGTGGCCGAGCAGCAGGGAGGCCGAGATGGCCAAGTAACATGGAGGCCGAGATGGGAGGCCGAGACTGGCCAAGTAACATGGAGGCCGGTGTGGCCGAGCAGTTGAGAGGCCGAGATGGCCAAACATGGAGGCCGGTGATGGCTGAGCAGGGAGGCCGAGGTGGCCGAGTAACATGGAGGCCGATGGTCGAGCAGCTGGGAGGTTGGGCTGGCCAAGGGAGGCCGAGATGGCCAGGCACCAGCAACATGAAATCCGAGACAGGACCAGTCATATAGGGTTCAACCGTTGACCATTGACCACTGACTATTGACCCTTGACTTGTTAGGTCAGATGGATTATTAACTATCCTATTACCACGTCAGACCCTAAGAGACCCGTCGTATCAATTATATCATAAGTGATTGAAATAGCTACGTACATTGATTGCTATTTCGGCGGCTACTAACGAAGTCCATGCACTAGTTGATTCTCCCCGTTGAAAAAAAAAATAAAAAAGACAAAAGACAAAAGAAAAATGCATGTTTTGCATGCTTGTCCTTGTGTCACTCTCAATTTATAAATTAAATTTTCCTGAAAGCATAAATCGAATTTAAAACGATAAAAATTTCGGCTTTAATTTTAATAAAATACGAAGTTTTTAGGTGTTCCTTAATAGAAAGTTGATTACAACATATTTGAATTTGAGCTTTATGAAATATGAATTCAGTAGAAGTGAATTTTCTGGTGTCTACAAATCTATTTTTATTATTAATTTTAAAGATGATTGATTCGGTTCTATAAAATATTTTATTAAAATAAATTTTAAAAAATAAATGAAACGTAGTACGGTGAGCAAGTGGCAGTCACCAAATGCGCGGTCCAAGGTTTGAACCCTCGCTGCATGAGAGATTGAGAGGGAACACTAAACCGCTTGGCACCACGCCATTCCGCTGGGGGCGCCCAATTTCTGGATAATCAAATTCATGATTGATTGACTGACAATTAGTGAACGACTACAATGAACAAGTAGTTTGAGGTTTTGGATGAATGAACTGTCCGTGTTCCTGCTGTCCTCTAGTTTTCTGCAGTATAAATTGCCATGAGCAGGGATGCAGAGGCAGAGAGGACTTCCCACCGGCTCTTGTCCTTAAGCTCGAGGAGCGGAGAGCAAGAGGAAAAGAGGAGAAAGGCGTCAAATTTATGCTCTTGTGATTTCTCTGCATGCGCTAGAGAAGCATAAAAATCAAATTTTGGGGTCGCCGGAGTAGTACCTCAGCATGCTCGTGGGATTCCCGGTCGGATGCACCGACCAGCTTCTTCTGCCGAGAGCTCTCCTCCACGTGGTCCTGCTTCTCGGCCACCTACGGCGGCTCCTCCTCCGCACCTTCGACGCCGTCGGCCTCGGCGACCTCCTCGACGCCGACAATATTAGCATCCCCTTCCCCGAAACCAATACGGCCGGCCTGACCCCCCAAGTCCAGCCGTCGGCGGTGAGGATCCAGGAAGCCCTCCCGGCGGTGCGGTACGGCGAGCTGGGGGAGTTCGAGGAGGAAGGAGGAGGAGGGCGCGGCTGCGTGGTGTGTCTGTGTGAGTTTGAGGCGGAGGCGGAGGTCCGGCGGTTGACAAACTGTCGCCACGTGTTCCATCGCGGGTGCCTTGACCGGTGGCTGGAGCACGGGCCGGGGACTTGCCCGCTCTGCCGGGCTCCGCTGCTTCCGGAGGCGGCGAAGGTGGAGGAGAAAATGTGGGCCGACGACGTGCCGTGGGAATTTTACCTCGAAGATCTCGCTCCTGTCCAGATTGCTTCGGCGGCGCCGCCGAGGCCGGGGCTTCTCCTGCCAGTTCCAGACCTGTAATCGAATCGAAGAAAAAACTTAAAAAAAAAAGAATTGGGAGTTTATAATTCTCCATATTTGTTATAAATAATTAGAAAAATAATATTTATGGATTATCTTGCTACAAAACGAGAAAATGTTGCAGCCTCACAGTATCTTATTGCAGAACTTGCAATAATGCTGTGAGATTGAATAATTGTTCCAGCTGCATTATCTGAAATTTATTTATTTATTTATTTTCCTGCTTTGAGTATGAAACAAAATAACAAGGCAAAGAAATGACAAGGACGATAAAATCAAGGGATAACAAACTAAGTGGTTATGCCAAGGACAAGGCTAAGGTGATTAATGCTTCTCTTAAACTATTCTCTCTCATGATGATAATTTCTAGTTATGAAAAATATTGGAATGTGGAAAATATTTTTCATAAGAAAATGCGCATTGCTGAAGTTGTTCTCATGAGACTGCATCCCATAGTAAGCTTAGATCAACTTCATTCTGTGATCGGCGTCTGATGGCCGTTCAATCTCCATCGAACGGCCTGCGAACGTTTTCGCGTCCTCCTTTCTAGTTCGTGCGGGTACGGGGCATAGGGCTACGCCCCAGCTTTCCCCTTTCGCTTACCCAAGTCGAGCTCGGCCACGCGCACGCTAATGGCGATGCCTTGGGCTGCCCTGGTTTCCTCTCCTCCGGCTACGGTTTCTCTCTGCCGTGCCCCTCCTTCTGTCTCTTGCACTGGCAGTAGGAGCCCTCTGGCGAAGCAGTACGCTTCTCTGTCGTGGTCTTCGTCAATCTCACACGTCCAGATCTCCTCTCAGCAGCTCTGCAGATCACCCTCTCCCTTGGTTCCCAAACGAAAGGTTCTTTCTTTTCATTCTCGATCAATTTTCATGCAGTGTGCCGGAGTACTTCGTGGCTGCTAGAGAATGCGTGGGCTCTAGGATTTAGGGTTTTGGAAAATTTGTGCCTCCTTATCTGAATAGACCATACTCACGATCCCGATTGCTGAATTAGTACAAGAGTGTGGGAATTGCTTTCCTTCACGTTTGATCTCTGCGCATGAAATCCAGGAAATGAATGAAATTGTAGCAAACAAGTAGGATTAACGATGCTTTTATTTCATTGTTTGATTTATGATATCACTGCAATTTGAACCGTCTATTCTTATAAAACAACTTTATGATTTTGTTGGAATTTATAAAATTTCAAAATAACATGAAATGAAAGTGGAATTTTGAGTTTCTTCTTGCTCAATTCTTACTTAACATGAAATGAAAGTGGAATTTTGAGTTTCTTCTTGCTCAATTCTTACAATTGTTTGGTCCAGTGAATGAATGGATTGAGCTTCGTGGTTCCAATTCTGATAAATCAAAAGGCTTATGTTCTTAATTTGAATTGAATGATTGGAGACTCCACGTAGCATTTTCTGTTTCTGCGTTGGTATTGTTCAGATAAAATGTCGTGGACCTTTTGTGGTGGGCATAGAAATCGTGGGATTGGCTGTTTGTTGTTTGCTGGTGTGTAATGAGATAGGTGTGGATTCTTTCTCTGTTGTTAAAATCACCTCCTGTTTTTCTTTTTCGAATTAAGGTACAATATGAATATCAGAGTTTGGGCACATAAATATCACATGAGTTCAGGTTTCTATAACACTAGTTGGCTTATGACATCCGCAATTCAAAAGCTTACATTATTGAGTTTGGAAAACCATGCTTACCATTGTTCTATTACAGCATTTGGATTCACTTGCATAACATTATTATGTTGGTTTCAATAATTATCAATACTGATAATTCCTTCCCAACCGAATTCTACTCTGTATAGATTGCCATACTCTCTGTGTAGTTCTGTAAGCTTTTTAACTCATCTCATAGATGACTGGAGATATCTAATCAATAATTAGTACAAAGCAGGCCTCGATTGATATTTATGCTTTTGCCAAATTAGACACAGTAGACTTCATCACATGTTTGACTAGTTAGATTTTCAGATTGCAACTTGTAACATATTTGTATACTCTATTTAAGTTACCATTTCTATGATTTACTCTTGCAGGTTGGTATTGTTCAGGCTGCATGGACTCGCAGATCAAGAAGTGAAGCTGCAAAGAGGCCCAACAGAAAATCATGGAAGCAAAGAACGGACATGTACATGCGTCCTTTCCTGCTAAATGTTTTTTTCTCCAAGAGATACATTCATGCAAAAGTGATGCATAGAGGAACGAGCAAAGTTGTATCTGTAGCAAGCACTAATTCTAAGGAACTCAGGAATACTTTGCCATCTCTTGTTGACGATGATGCTTGTAGGACCATTGGACAACTGATTGCTGAGCGATCAAAGGATGCCGATGTTTTTGCACTGGCTTATGAACCCAAGAAAAATGAGAGAATTGAAGGCAAACTTGCAATTGTACTGGATACCATAAAAGACAATGGAATCATTTTTGTGTAGACTACCTTTGTGTACTTTAAAAGTGTAGCAGGATATATGCTTGTTCTACATTAACATTGTCTGATGTACCAAAACAACATGCTGAATAGAATATTTCCAACTTTGACCATTGACCTTCTCATATTATTGAAGCAAGTTGCATGACATTTATGAATATCAGCAGGAATCCATGCTTTCTTTCATTGCTTTTTGGAATCCATTGAAATGTTGACGGTGAGCAACAAGATGACATGTCTTTTAGTCTATGTAGTATGGCTGATTGTTTATACAATTTTCACTGTGTTAATTTTTTTTGGTTTGTGATATGTGCTAGAGTTAACATAAACTTCCTAATCAATTTGTGTTTTTCTTATTTGGTAGGGATGAAACTTTGTTGACTAAACTAAAGATATCTGCTCTCTTGTTTGTTGTGTTTCCCTCCAGCACTCTCTAGCTACACATGAGAGGTTAACATGACAACATCAATAAGGCAAGTGATTCTGAATCCCTTTTCCCTTGATACAAGACAATACAGTTCATACTTTCTATATTTGAATTTGTTTTTTTTCCTTTGAATTATTTTGATAACTTGTGAGCAAATATGGAATAAATAAGATATCAATTGTTATAAGGTGTTAAAAGCATCTAGCTAATACTGCCGTAGTTGCTACTAAACTTGTATTCCAGAATCATATATGACTCCAGAAGTCCAATTTTGCGGTATATTATTGGGGGGCACAACCCATGTTTCATCTCCGTCATCGCTTCCACTCAGTAGCATCCTCACAGAGAGAGTTCCACTTGGCGGAGATGCCACTGCCCACACTGCTCCATGGCTTCTCTCCAACAACTTACATGTTAAATTTTCAGTCTACAACAAACAAATCCACAATCATCATCAAACCATTATAGGTCAATATTTAATAATATTACTTGTTGATTCATCTATCGAACATACAAGTGTTTAGGCTTTACCTCACACAATTGAACTGCTATTATATCCTTGTTCCCTTGAAGATACCATATTTGAAAAGCAAAGTAGAAGGGGTAGTTGCTGCTCTGATCAATCTTGAAGGCAATGTTCCTGTTTGTGTAGCTGCAAGAGACCCTGAAATGGCAATAATGTTTAAGTCCAGGTTCTTGGTGGTACTCTAGGGTCACAGCTGAACTGTAGTAGGTGTTGGTCAAAAAAGACAAATAAAAACAGGAAGAACATTATCTCTAAGAAGCATTACATACCTCCGATACTCGATGCCGATGAAACCGAGAGATAAAAGGGATGTACCTGCATCAGCATTTTGGCCCATCCTAGCAAAGGCATGCTGGCTAAGAATAAAATCAGTATTGCCGCTTGCACCCAAATCTGTAATAACTATTGTAACACCGTTGTTTGAGCATAATTTGGCATTGATACATCTCACCTAATATGATTTGTGGGCTAGTATGTTAGAAAGGAGGTGTAATTAGCATAAATTATGTTAGAATGTTACAAGCTATTTTAGGAGAGAGATCAATGGTCTGAGTCCGGATTCAATAGGAAAATAGCTAGAAATAGGTGCAAGTTTGTCCCAAACTTTGCATGTTACTATCTCTTAAAGTATTGTTAACAATATTTGTGTTGAAAAACTACCTGATAGCATGCACCACAGCCCACACCGTTTCGATAAAGATTAGACGCTGCTGAAACATCCCCGCCATTAAGTGTTGCTCCAAAAGTGCCATACTCACATGCACCAGCTGTAATCAGGTAAACTTATAACTTTGAGGCATGTTTACTGATAGTAATGTCTTTGGATCTTACTCTCTGTTCCTTGTGTATCAGAATTCGGATAGTAAGCTGCCCTAGATTGGATGAAGCAGTCACCGCATGTATCACCTCTGGCCAAATGCTGATATGGAAGTGCAGATAAGAAAAAGAGCAGTAGTTGAGAGAGCAGAGCCATCCAAGCAAGAATATTAGAGTTAGTAAACCATGAAGCAAGTAGTTTAAGATGGTGAGGTGAGTAAGCTGGAGCACTTATAGGGAAAATTAATGATCCGCACCTGGTAATACTCTGGTTTCTGACATTCTTCCAACTTTTGGAATTGAATGGTTATTGACATTTATCTTTAGTCATTGGTACTGACAAGGTTGGATCACTCACTCACTTTTTGGACCAAAAGATCAAGTTGCTTAGATAAGACAGCCATGTACTTCTGGTCTATATGATAGGTAACATATGGTCTATTAGTGATAGTATTGAGCAATTTCACATGAACTCGTTTCATTTAGAAAATGTTGATCAATGTATTCGATGCCCACCTATCCATACCTAGCTATTGACTGTGGTACACAACTTTCGCATGTGGATTGGATCGGTGTTCACCACATGGCCACTCAAATTGGCTTTTGAAGGCCTATGCAGAGTCGGTAAGTCCTCGGTGTTCCATAGCAAAAAAGTTGTTTGAGAGTTTTGATTCTTTTTTTCTACCAAGTGCAGCTTGATGATTCTTCTGCAGAGATGATGATGAACACACGCATTTTGTAATGGTTGAAAAAACAATTATATTCAAGCATCAAATTTTGCAGGCGATAGATACATGCAATGAGCCCAAGCTGTACGCAACCTCAAGGATCGAGACAAGCAAGAAGGTAGAAAGCAGTAATTCTGAAGGCATCTCATGGATCACGACACCCCTTTCCTCTTCTGGTCCTCCTGATTCAATTAGCCACTCCTGTTCTAGTGAGTTGAGATGATAAGCATGACCTTTGACAGCCATGTCCATTGCTAGACCTGGTGGCCAAGTTGGTGTGTTCAAGATAGTTAGGCAAGCGAGCACCCACCCAAAACACTAGGCCAAATGGTGGAGGCTTTGGACAAAGGTGAGAAGCCATGGGGGGAAGCCATCTCATCACCTACAACACGACAGAATGATGAGTTTTTGGACCATTCTCTTGTGTGGGATTTATCCCATCACAAATTACAACACACGAGACAGGTGTTGTTTCCTAAATCATTTTATATGTAAAATGGACATCCTGTGGTCTTTGAAGGGGTACCAGAGAAATCGATTTGAATGAAAATTATAGAGCAAATTAATCTCAAAAGCCATTACGATAGGAGTATTCTATAGTGCCCAAGCACAATTATCGAGCGTGTATCTCAAATTTTCCCAATCAATTTCCATGGAGAAGAAAGGATTGCTTTTGGTAGTTCAATTCGTTTTTTGGTAGATGTTTATGTTCCATGGATTCGTTTTTGTCGATAATCCAGGATTTTAATTACTTGTTTGGCGAAAATGTTTGTGGGAACAGTTTGTTTTGGGAACAATATGTTCTTGAACAGAATTCAATAAAATTTAGGATTCTCGTGCTCCTTTCATTCTCATTGCAGTTCAGAAGAATCATCTTTCTTGTTCTTAAAAAAATCTTTTGTTTATTAATTAAACCTAGAAAAAGAAGTGAGGTTAGCACGTATAGACTATGCAGTTTCCTTGCAATTAAAATTGAAACAAAAGGAGACCGAATAGTTGACTGAATGAGCAATACAAATCTACTCTAATTCCAATTTCATGATTTTTCTGGTTCTATAGTAATACGGCAGAATTCGGATGCATGTAGTGGAGTACTTTGCCGAGCCGAGCACTCCTTGAGTTCTCTGTATCAAGTAGAACAATTTCTTAATATCATTACTATCTCTGTTTAGCAATGGTCGCATTTTCTTTTGGTAACGCTTCACTAATGAGTATTGACTTAAATGAGATTTATAGACTCCCGACACCAAATTCTAAAGTCGAGCCTTATGTGATTCGATCCCGATTTTCAAGTACTATATGATTCCGAACCCGCTTCCAAAGCACTGTACAACTCCGAATCTGATTCCCAAACATTATACGACTTCAACTCTGATTCCCTAACACCATACGACTTCGACTTCGATTCTCAAGTATCCTATGACTTCGACTCTGATTCCCGAGCACTCATTGATTCCTGCTTCATATAAAAACTCATGTGCCAAGCCCACTTCTTTATGGGCCCTACCTAGACGGCCCATCATAGATTTATTACGGAGCCCACTTCTTTATGGGCCCTACCTAGACAGCCCATCATAGATTTATTACGGAGTATCACATGGAAACTTCATTTTTTTTTTCTCTTGTTGCAGCAAATGCTCCTTATTTCATCTTGCTCCATCAGAAGCCATGCTGTTTGACTTTGTGATTCGGATCCTATTCATTTCTATGCTTTCAGAGAACTTCTACACCAGGTACATCCCTTGGCCAGTGAACTCATTATATTAAGCATCTTGGGTCATAAGTTAACCTATCAAGGTTAAATGAGTGTATTTTCTCTTTGGATTTTCGGTGATACTTTGATCGTACATTGTGTGATTAGGATTTCTTCTTGTCAAATGAATAAATTAATAAAATAAAATATAATATACATGCATTTTCAATCATCAAAAATAACTTATATTAAATAACAATTGATTTACAGCTTGTAAGCAGAAGCAATTAATTATCTCAATCAGAAAGGGTTTATCTCTTGCTGTTGGCGTCATGATCACCTCAACTTATCTGTTTGAAAAAATATCGTTGAATTTGAAAAAAAAACTCATATCTTTTTATTATCTGGTTTTATTTAAAAATTATTTTTTTGATAATCTGTATACCAAGAAATTTGAAACTAATAATCTGATACTTGTTTGATTTTAGTCCATTAAAAATTATTTCTATTTAAATTATTATTAAAGGTGTGTCATACCATCTGTAATATGTTTAATAGTAAAACTTCGTCCCTGGGGAATGATGCAACGGTAAAACATCAGCAGGATCGTGAAAGGGTTTATCTCTTGCTGTTGGCGTCAGCTATGACGTATTTGTAAGAATTTTTTTCAAATGAGGAACGCAATCAAAGGATGTTAGGCATCTGGATTGACCACTGTATGTATTTCCTGATTTACTGAGATTTATCATTTTTTTTAATAGTAAAATTTCAGAAAAAATAAATAAAGATTTTGAATTTATAAAAGGGCGTTTTAAAAAAATTTATTTATATTAAAAATATTTTAAATAGAAACGGTTGACTTTGTTAATGATGCTCTTTTTATTCAGCAAGAGGGCGACGCCGAGAGGTCGCAGCAGAGACTATGACTTGCAAGCGCCACCCAGTCGAGAGCGGCGCCGGCGTCTGCGCCACCTGCCTCCGTGAGCGCCTGAACTCCGTTGCCGCCGACACAGAGCCTTTAGAGGAGCCACATCCTATCCTTTGCTCCACCCCCGCCGCTGGCCTCGCGCGGCCCTCCCTTCTCTCGGTCTTCTTCGCCCGCCGCGGCCATAACCGCGCCCTAGGAGAAGAAGGCGGAGAGGTAAAGACACACAAGTTTCGTAAGTCCGCCTCCTGGCTCTCCGCCCTTCTCAACCGCCGCCGGCGGAAGAAAAAACTCTCCGGTCCTGCCTCCGCCGACGCTGCTGCAGCGGTTGTGTCGGACAGGGGAATGACGCCAGAAGACCATTATACGAGACGCCTGAATCCTTCGATGTCCCATATGATGAGGGCCGACTTGGTGATTTCGCCGGAGAGTGGGCGCCCCGACGACGAGTCTCCGCGGCGGCTTCCGTCCCATAAGAAGAGAACGACGTCGGAATCGTACTGGAGAATGTCTCCACGAAGGGTGTCCGAATCCTCCGCTCCGCCTTTGCTCATGAAGCCGCTTCCGGCGAGGCGTTCAGCGACGGAGCGCCCTGGCGGCGAACTGGCCGGTTTCGCCCTCTGCTTCCGCCCTCTGTTGACTGCGAACCCGGCTCGGCGGAATTTCCAGATGGCGGGGATCGGATTCTCCGGCGACACAACTAGAGTCTCGCCGCTCGGACCGCCCCAGCGCCGCCGCGCGTCGACCGGTTAAGTTCGAATGAATTCTAGACCGGTCAACTTATATTGATAAATTTCATTCCACCTCCAAAACTTTTTCAATTCAAAAAAGAGTCCTGTAACATTATATTATAAAGGTAATTTTTTGTCTTTTTTTTCGCCAATTGTAATTGGGCGCGATTACAATCAAATAAATAATTACACAAAAATTAGAATTATTAAAAAAATTATATAAAGCATATATATATATATATATATAAAAGAAATTGATATATTGTACGAAGTATCCCGTGCGACCCCTACGCGACACCTCCGATTCATCACCGTTGCCGCTGTCCCGTCCGGTCACCGTCGACAGCCGCCTCGGGCGCGATCGATGCGCAGTTCGCCGGCGCTCCGTCTGACATCGAATTCCGATCGGGTAGGGGTCGGAATCCGACGAATTTGGCCTGAAACGCGATGTCGGTCCTTCCTCGGTCGATCTCCGATCGCGATTTGACTATAATCCGATCGTGATTTTATCGGAATCCGATCGTGATTTCGTCGGAATCCGATGCTCGAAATTGCCGACCGCGTTTCCAATTAAATTTATCGGATTCCGATCACTATCCGATCGGAATTTACTGTCGGACGGAGTGCCGACGAACGCCGAGTCGATTGGGCCCAAGGCAATGGCCGGTGGTGGCTGGACGACGCAGCGAGGGATGCGGCACAGCGGCAACAGTGATGAGTCGGAGGTGTCGAGTTACGTGGGATAAATCACGCAAGATATCAGTTCTCACATACTCTCTCTCTCTCTCTCTCTATATATAAATATAAAAAATATATATATTCGTATTAAGCAAGAAAGGTTTGGATGCTCCCCGTTCCAACACAGCGGCAAACCGGGCATGACTCGGCCGGATGCCGCACGCCATCGCAGGCCTCGCACAGGCAGAGGTGGCGGCAGGGGAGGAGCACCACCGACGCCTCCCGCCACCCACACACGCGGCACGCTCTCCCCGGTTTGATTCGATCGGGGTCGACGAAAGCCGACTCGGCGTCCGCTGCCGGCAGCAACGATCCCTCGCGGCGGGCCACCGGCGTCGTGGAAGTGGCCTGTTGGAGCTGCGCATAGAGAGAAGCGGCCTTCTCCTGGCTGGCCATGGTCATCGCTTGCCACGCCATCGACTCGGTTCGGAGGCGGGCGATGCGGTCCTCGAGCTCGGCGCTACGTGCCGCCGCCTGCTTCACCGCCGCTTCCTTTTCTTTCAGCCTCCCCGCGATCGAGTCATTTGCTGCCCCAATCAGAGAACGGAAGTTCCGCCGCTGTTTCCGCGCCAACGTCCGCCGTATCTGCTTGCCCTAACAAAAAGGGTTCGACGGTGAGTTGGAGCCAAGCAATCGGGGAGGAGGATCGAAATTGAAGCTACCTGGGCGTAGATTAACTGCTCGATTTCATCCTTCTCTCGTTTAATTTGAACGGCAAGCTCTTCACAGAGTATAGAAGAAATAGAGGCAGACGAGAGGCGGAATCCAGTGGAGACAACGGCAGGCAGTTGGCTCTGTTCCTCGTGGAAGTTGACGGCAGGCGGGGGTGGAGGCAGGTTGGAGATGTTACCGGAGCGGCTATGCTCCAGGGGCGTCGTCCCCGTCGGAGCGCCGACAGCCTCTCTAACTCTTTTCGCTCCATTCGGCGCAGCTGTCGCACGCAACCCATCTCAAATTGCAGACAGCGATACAGAGAACGGAATCACAAATCAAAAACCAGAAGGAATAACTCTTCCTCACCTCCATTGGGTATCAACGCCGCCGAAGGATGAAAGAAACCAGGCGCCGATGGCTTCAACTCCATCTCTCTGCCATCGGTCGTCCATCCACCGAACTCCAACCCAAAACTCATCAAAATCCCACCTTTAACACAGGAAATCCCTCAAATACTAATCAAGATCGCAGCTTGCTCGCAAAGGAATCACCTATCGATGAGCCAGAAATCGCAGAGACGCTGAGATTGAGCTGTCATTACTTCCGCAAGCGAGCAGCAGAGAAGACTGTAAAGGAGGAAGAAAGAATCGGCTGTGGTGGTGCTGGAAGCGAATCAAAAACGGATAGAGCTTTGAATGCGACCTTCGTTTATCTGCCGCTCCTCCCCTTCCACCTTGTCCTCTTCAGTTCAATACTGAATACAGGCACTCCCGACGATGGAAACAGTCTAAAGAAGCATGCGAGAGCTGGCCTCTTCTCAGGAGCAAACGCAAGAACAGCAGAGCGCCATTAAAGCTGTCTCCTTTTTGAGTTGGACGGAGCCTCTCGCCTGCTAGCTCGCAGTTGAGGCTCACCGTTTCATCTCGTGCTGGGAATTCCTAGGCTTTGGATTGATAATGGAGGCTGCGACCATGGGGGAGGATATAAATGGGTCCCCTGCTTTCCTTGATGCATAGATTTTCCATGTTTTCTTCTTCATCGTTGGAGTATTTTTTGTTTTCTTTGTGATGTATTCTGATTATTATCTTCCACCATGTCTATACTTGTATTAAACTAAATTTAAATGATATCAACGTTCATTTATGTGTTTTGTGTTATTGTTTAATCATTTTTTTCTTGTCACAAATACATATATCCACTATTAATTTATTATGTTAGAAGTTTCTTATGGAGTTGTTAGGGATTTAGAAAAAGGGTGTAGAAGTAGCAAACAATTCAAACTTCTCCTTTTGATGGCAACTCTATACAAACTGAACTTATCAAACACTTGTATTCTTTAATATTTTAATTAGCTTAATAATTTAATGAAATGAAATTTGGACGTTGGAGGAAAGAAACTTATAAAAAAATGATTTTGTTTGGAATTTAATTAGCACCTAATCTTTGAATAATCACAATGCGTAGTCTTCCTCCAAAAAAAAATCCAACAGCATCGTCATCAAAATGTATGAATCATGAAAGCCCACAATTTGACGAGTTAAGGAGATTAGCGCAATGGAAAAGGGAGTTGGGAGAAGATATTTTTATGTCAACTTTCTTCTTAAATTACTTTGGAACACTAATTAAATTTGGAGTTAATAAAATATAGACATTCAAAGAAGAAAACATAACTCATCGACCCATTTGTATTTTGTGTTTTTAGTTTTTCTCCCTTGAAGTTGTCCATGCTAAAGAATTTTCTAAATTACTTTTTAATTATAAGTAAATCTTTTACTAATACTAGTTCATAAGTTGACTTATTTAATCAAATTTAACATAAGTTAAGACACATATTATGATATTTAAATACATTTATATTTAAATCCATTATAATATTCTTATAAAGAGTTTGATTTTATCACTCCTCCAAATAAAAAACTCTTTCAACTAATACAGACATATCATCTGGTTCTCAATTATTATTATTATTATTATTATTATTGCTTGAGCCTTAATACTACCTTAGTTTTAATGACATCGAGCAGTGCATAATAAGCATCATTGTTTATTAGTAGGTTTTCATTGTTGGCATATGTTAATGAATAAAAATTAAAAGATTATCTCAAATTATACAAATCTGATAAATATTCCACATTATTATAACAGCTATCGATAAATAACTATTACAATTTAAGACAACTGCTTGATTAAAATTATTTAAATTTTATCATAATTATTTTAAATTCATCAACATTATATTAGATATTACATAGTGTAACAATTAATCATAACTACTACAATAATATTAAAAATAAAAAATAATATTATAACAACCACTCAATAACTTTTACATATTATAGCATTACCACTACACGTTATAATAACTACCAATAAGTTACAATAATATTGGAATGAAAGATATTCTCAAAATAAAACATCTGATAAGATATCTTTTGACAATTTATATAATTTGAGATATCCTTTTAATTTTTATTCTATTTTAAATTTGTACAACACTATTTAAAAAATAATAATTCTATCAATTATACTCAGATGAAGAATAATTAGCCATCCAATATGTTTATAATCAATAAAAAATGCCACCCAACTCATTCTTATGTTCACAATTCCAAATAGTCCCTATCTATACAATCTCGTTCAGCTACACAACCTAGCTAGAACCATGTATTACTAGTGACAATGCAGATCTTGTCATAAACAAGACGTGTCGTAACAAAATGTGATATTCAATCTATTATATACTTTATAAAATTGATACATGAACTATTTGTTTGTATCACATACAGACTTGAAGACACAACAAGAAGTCAAATGCCAATAGTTTGAAAGATGGCATGCAGATTTTCCACAAACGTGTGGTCCTCTAACAACTAGGTTTTGATAAGCAGTCACCAGAGAAATGGCAATAAGAAAAAAATGAAGTAGGCTAAATGACAGAAATGCAACCAAACAAAGGTGGAAACAAAAACTTTGGCAAATAAACTGAGTGATCAAACACAACAAATATGCGATTGAAACAACATAAAAGAATCTGACAAATCTGCATCAACATGATATTAAGCATTTACGACTGAGAAATCTGACAATCTAGAAGCACAGAATGCCAAAATAACTCACAATCGTACAGTGGTATCACAATGAAGTTGCCAGAGTACAATGCGATTGCAGCAGAAAGTATGATTTATTGAAGAAGTTTTCTTTCATCTTGCGCAGGAGTTTGACTTCTATTTGTGCTCAAAATAGGAATGGAGAGTAACATCAACCAGATAGTGCTGCATTTAATGCACTATGAACATCAACACCAATCTGTGCTTCAGCCTTTTCCAAGTCAGTTGTAGCTGAGTTCAGCTTCTGGGTGAAATCAGCTAGTCCTTTTTGGACCAGAGTTGGATCAATATTATCGAGAGGAGCAGCCTCAACTGCAATTATATCTGTAACTGAGTTAGCATGGATGAACGCAAACCCACTGCTAACAAAGTATTTGGTAACATCATTCCCCTCGTGTACAGATAGAACACCAGGCTTCAGCTCTGCAATGGTGGCTACATGTCCAGGCAAAACACCCATTTGCCCTGTAGTTGCAGGGACAATGACCATATCAACCTGAAAATAGTCGAGTTTTGAATAACCAAGTGAAAAATAGTTAACACACTTAGCAGCTTAAATAATATACTAGAATTTAGACACCACGTAAACTTCAATTCATGCACTTGAAAACATCAATGGATTGCCAAGCATTTAGAATATAACAATCAATAAATAATAGTTGCTCATAAATATTTCAGAGAATCACTGCTTGATGATAATGATGATGATAGAGCGCTCCATGGTATACCTCTACCCAACACCGTCAGCACCTTATTTTTTCATAGCAGATGAAATCATTTCAAAGTGTGGAATAAAGCTGTCTATGTTTACATAAACCGTGCTATTCAGTTATTGATCCCATTTAATGAAGACAATGGAATTTCACATTAATTATTGTTGTCTTGGAGATTCAAGCCTCTGGACCATTTATAACAATTAATGTTAACTCTATCATTTGAACTAGCCTCGTCTAAGGAATTACATTTAGGAATTAGCACATTTGTGTTGTTTTTTGCAAGCAACTATTGTCTTTGGTAGTTGGTCATAGAACAGTACACGTTTCAAAGGAAAGCTTCCTGACTAGTAAAAATATTCACTCTAGGATGGGATATGCCAAAAAAATTCAAAATAAATTATCACAATCTGGTATCAAGGAATGCCTAAAAAGAAAATATCTTAGAAGGTTATTACAAAGTATCCAATATTGAGTACAGTGTAAATCTTATGAGGAAAAAAGGTGTTGGTTGGATAAATAACTTCTAGTGATTGATATGCCAAAAGCAATTGTTACCATAATCACCATAAGTCCAGCTATTCATGTCTTCTACGATCAGTGTATTCTAGTTGTCCATGAAGCAAAGCTTAACTGGCAGCCTTACGAGGCTAATCAGATTGGATATGGAAAGCCTTCTAAAGTTGACAAATTTCCTCTTCAGCTCTTGTTCATAATATACACAACATAATAAGTTGCAAGGGCTATGTAGTCTATAAATTAACCAAGAAAATTATATTCTCCTCGCTTCTCTATGTTGAGTAAGAGATTACATAGTTCCAACAAAACATTAATTATTTTATATTCACAAAGAAATTATCCACTATGCCGAGTAAGATATTACGTAGTTCAAACAAAAATGAATTTATTTTATATTCACAAAAATTTACTTCTAGCAAATGTGCCAAGGTAGAAATTATGAAAAAGCTTCTACTGATAGAATATGCATAAAATTCCTAAGGCATCAATTCTAGGCAACCTTTTCCAACTTTGAATTAGACCTGGAAGCTAGTCTGAGATGAAAGTCTACAATGTCCATGCTGAGCAACAAAGTAACACATAGTCAATGAAATATTGATTTCATAGAATGTTATCGACTTCTGCAAGACGACCCCACCTAGTGGGATAAGGCTTGGTTGTTGTTGTTGTTATGGACTTCTGCAGCATGAGTTATTTCCCTAAAAGGGAAGGCACACTTAAACCACAAACTTTATATCTAGCAAAATATTGCTTCCTGTAATATTACAGATGTTTCAGAAAAAAAAAATCAGTGCAGAATTTTGATCCCTCTGTTAAGGACACATACCCATTACTTTGTGCAGTACTTACTCCAGAGATAGTTTAATTGGCAGATTAACATCAAAAAAGAAATGAGCAAATCTAAATTAATCAAGCCTTCCACAGTCCATACCTCTGATGCAAACATATCAATCATAAACAAGCATCTATTTAGCGTTCCAGTTTTTTCTTCCAGAAATACAGAAAATGTCAAGCTTCAAATCAACCCCATACTAAGATTGTCAGAAATCAATCAAAAGATGGGCAATCAAACCTGAGTCATTCCTATCAAAACAATTCATTTACAACTTGGGATCAACAGCATTGTTATAGCCTTTTATCTAGTATCAGAAAATCATCATCATGTATCCATTTGTAATCCTTGAACAATTATCAAGTAGTCTTCAGTTAAAAACTATCAGATCCTAAAACGTGCAAATCAAATGGATCAGTATAAACAGGATCAACCAAATAACAGAGTGAAACCCTAGGTGAAATGTACGCAGATCTATCAAGGACGGAAGGGCGAACCTCTTTATTGGCGATCTCGGATTGGTAAGGCAGGACGAAATTGACTGTGAGCTTGGTGGGTATGGAAGCAGGGGTGGCGGGGCGGGGCTTCATGAAGGCCAAAGGCGTCTTGGGAGGATCAATATTGGGAGCCACCTTCCGCCAGGCCTCCACGAACGCCGTGTCCTCCGTTGGGGCCGCCGGGAGGTCGGTCGAGAATGGGCGGGCGGCTGCGGCGCTGCGACGACCGCCTCCGGCGATGATGCGGGTCAGGAGGCACGGGGCGCGGCGATACATGGCCGGCTGCTGCTGCTCGCTCGCTCGCTCGATGCGGAATTGGACGAACCAAAATGGCAGCAACACTTTGTACGGCGTATTATAACCCAGGCTCACGGTAGATTAAATCAACTGTCTCCAACAAGCCACCAAAGGAAAAAAAAACAGATCCTAATTATTCATTATCATCCCGAAACATTACGGGCCCCTGATAATGCACCAATAGAAAGTAGGATTTTCCTGTTTCGTGACTTAAATGTTTGTCCAGATTGACGAGCTCAGGTTCGATCTAATTCGCAATTATAACAAAGGCCTACTATGAGAAACCCACGAATTGGGCTTTTATAAAGGCCCAATAATCAGCCCAGTTGATGACTGTGGCTCGTATGTATGCCTGGCGAGTGTCTTCCGGCAGACAGGAGCGACGCCGGCCAAGGGTGGCGATGGCGGTGGTGGCGTTCGTGAAGGCGGAGTGCCCCTCCCTCGAAGGATCCCAATATCTGGATTCCATATCGTCCTTATCCTCATTTCTTGTCGGCCGCTCCTATCATCGTTCATCACATCCACTTCCATTTCAACGACTTATCAATTGGAAGAAGGGAATTCTTTTCTTCCTGTTTCATCGCGTCCTCAATCTTGATTTACTCAGCGCCTTCTCTTTGTCGCGGCGCCATTTTACTCCTTATACCTCCTGAGGCATTGCTATAGGGGACAGCCTGTTGAAGGCGATGGGAAGGTTTCTTACTATTGGCGCCCGTTTGGTCCATTCTCTACTATGTACATGTGGTTTGTTAATTCTTGTATCGAGTTAGTTCTGATCTGCACTTCACTGAAAAAAAAGTGATTGGAAAAATTGATCTTTGGTATGCGAATTCATTACTATCTACATGCATAAAGCTTTCTTGTATTTTGTTGGAATGACCACTGAAGGTTGAAGAAAATTTCTGGAAAGTTGGCGGTTTCCTTCCTTGGTCCTGTTGGGATCAAATTTATCAGAGAAGGGATCACGTCTGTTGTTAGATGAACTATTTTAAGTGTGAAGTCTGAATTTTTTTATGCAGGACTTTGTATTCATATAAACCATGCAAATTAGATTGTATGTTTTCAAATGCCAATTAAGATTTACTAAGCCCTCAATCTGATAACCTCATGAATGTAGAATATTTTAGCATTTATTCTGCAATAACATTCATCATCCAGTTCTCTCTTTTGGTGCTCAACATATTTTGAGAAGGCATAGCTTTAGAACTTTAGGCTCAAGTGAGAAAGCAGAAGTACATCTTGATTGGATTATAGGTATTAGGAAGAGATTCAAGTGAATGTAGGTATTGATGTTTGCAATTTGTATACTGTTGATAACATGTATTAACAGCAAGACAATGCATCATATGTATTTCTTCATGTCATGACATTATGTTAGGACTTCATCAAGTTTGTCCTCGTCTCCCATTTCAACAATGGAGTGCTTACTTGAAGTTATTAAAAAAATATTGTTTAGATTATTCGTGATTACAATGAAGCACCAGTTAATAGTTGATTCATATATCAAATGTTAACCACCACCATTGCTTGCAAATTGCTAGACAACTACTATCTCTCTATTTAACTCTGTCCAAGATTGTATTACTTGTAATGTTCTTAAATCACTTTTAATTACCTCATCTTGAGTTTTTTTATAATATAAAAAAATCTTCCTCTACCCCTCATTCCTTTAACTATAATAAAGTAAACATCTAATTACCAGCCGTCTACACCACATAATGATGTGGAAGAGAGAAAAGAGCCCAAGTGCTGTAGTAGCCTAATGGTTGTCCAGTCCGAAAACAAACGTGGTATATCTTCCTTGTAAAGGGAGGACCTACTTTAAACGTGTTCAAGGCTAAACAGCCATTGACGATGCATGAAGCCATGGAAGGCCTGAATATACATGCTACTAAATACACCAGCCATTGGTCATTTGCAGACGAGAAAGAAAAGGAAATTCCTTCGGTCGAAACTTAGCTGACCGATGTATAGGACCATGAAGCGCCAGTTAATAGTTGATACATATATATCAAATGTTAACCACCAACATTGCTTGCAAATTGCTAGACAACTACTATCTCTTTATTTAACTCTGTCCAAGATTGTATTACTTGGAATGTTCTTAAATCACTTTTAATGTAATTTTAATTGCATTTCTCTTGGAACCTTTAATTTCTGAAGTTTTCCTTCACAATCTAAACTTTTATTTATCTTCTCACTCACAGATATTAGTTCATTTTATTGAACACATTGATGTATTCATAATAACTGTAAGTAAATAAATCATCATCAGAAAATTATTTTGATAGTTCTTTTGTGCTGCAGTTGCTTCTTATATGCCTATTCATCTCTATTTTTATAACCTGAATCTTAGAGCCTTTTCTGATGGTCCGTTCTTTGATTTTGCAACTAAATACATTTCTTTTATAGAATGGTATTTTCATGTTATATGTTTTTCTCTAGTACTTTAGCCCTAGAAATATCCTACTTATGTGAATTGACTTTTCCTCTATTTCAGGTTACGTGTTGTTCCTGCACTAACTAAAGCCTAAAGTTCACGTGCTTTTGAAAAGAAACAATCATTGACCAGATTAATTGGATTGCTATCTTGGGATTTCTGGAGTTATGGAGTCACCTACTGGAACCATATATTTTTGCAAGTAGGTTTCCATGTCTGCCTCAGTGCTGTGGAAATTTTAAAGTCTATATAGCACGGTCTTTACTTCTCGTATATAAATTGTGATGTGACCTTTACCTTAGAATATATTGTGTTTTCTTAAAGTAAATACATAGGCACAGACTTTGTTAGAGAACTAGCAAAATCTGAACTCAACCTTCAAAGAAGTGAAGCTGTAAATACCATGTAGTTCAATGGAGATGAAATAGTAACAGGGATTTCATTTAGTTTATTTGAAAGGGAAACTGAGTTAGCCTTGTGAGAGTATGATTTGTAGTCAATCTCAATAACTTTGATGATTAGATAAAGACAGAATAGTCTTCTGCTAAACAAAATATTCTTTAACGTTGGGATATCCCTATCCACTATGGTCGACATGCTTGATTGACTTCATAGACTTGTAACTTCGATATAATTGCATGCACATCACCGTCAATTAGTAAGCTCATTTGACCCATCGAAGTCTTTCTTTTGTTTTTTTCCTAATTGCATGGAGATTGTTGATCACTTTGTGGTGAAGGGAAGATCTTCACTGATTTGCATGATTGTTCGTTGCAATTTTGATGCTTAAATTTCTATACAATCTGAAAGATTGCGAGTGTGGAGTCATCTAATTATCTAATGCATCAGACTTTCTTAATAAATTTCCTTAACTAAATTTTGTTATTGTCTTAACAAAATCTCTTAATAAAATTTTATTAATTTCTTAACAAAATTTCTTTATTAAGTTTTGTTATTTTAACAAAATTTCTTAACAAAATTTCTATGAAAAAATCATATCAAAATTTTGTTTATGCTTTAGAAGAAATAGAATTCTTAACAGAATTTCTTAACAAAATTCTTAACAAAATTTTTTCACAAGAAAAATTCTTAACAGAATTTCCTATCCAAAATTCTTACCACAGAATTCTCTTAGGTGGATTCGAGGTTTTATCCAGAGGCTATGGTAGGGACCTAGAGGAGGAATTGGTTATGACCTCCTGATCAGCTTGGGCTTCCTGTGTTCTCCCTAAACACCCAACTCAAGTTCATCAATAATAACTCATACCACTAAAGGGTTATTATTGAAATACTGCACCAATCTCATATTATAATATGAGCTCTTTCTTACATGAGTACATTAATCTCCCTGTGTTTAAGATATCATATGTCCATCAATTAATTGAATTACTAACAACTCAATTAATTAACTTCTGATTCTGAGAGTAGTACCACTCAACATTATTATCATGCGGAACTAAGTCCACCTGTAGGGTTTACATGATAATCCTTATGAGCTCCTCAAGGGGACATCATCAGCCTAGATTATAGGACACAGTTTCCTTCTATAATCAACAACATACCATATACATAGCATTATCTCCAAACTCATCGGGTCTTTTGATCTAACGAGATAAATCTCACCCTTTGATGAATTAAAGAAATGCATACTAAGTATATGTGCTTATTATTATATCGGGATTAAGAGCATGCACATCCATAATAACTGAAGTCTAATTCGATTATATAGTTAGTATAAATCGAATGACCTCAAACGGTCCTGCTCAATACACACATAGTGTACTAGTGTAATTTATTAGTCAAGATAAACTAATACCAATTACATTACAACCACTCCAATGGTTTGTCTCTATCCATCTTGGTTGTGAGCTACTATTTATAATTTATAAAGAATCGGTAACATGATCTTCTGTGTGTGACACCACACACCATGTTATCTACAATATAAATTAAGTGGACAACTGCATTACATAAGAAATGCAGACATTTTGACCAAGGTGATTTTCATTTCAATATTATTGCAAAATAGATGTTTATACAAAAAAACAAAGCTTATAGTATACATTCCAACAAAATCATGACTTCTCGAAACTGATAGTAGGCAATGAACGCATTTTGGCAACTTTAGAAGCTCCCGGACCAGATTGCTAGCATTTGCCATGTGGTCTTCACACGGGAAGGATTGGCCATGTGGTCTTCACACGGGATGCAACAAAAGATGAGTCTGTTTTCTTGTGGTCAACAACACAAAACTTAGGACTCCTCTCTGGCTTGCTACGGTCGGCAGCACAGAGCAAACTCTCCCTTTCCTCTCGCGTTCAACCCCAAAGCATAGAAGCCTCAGATCAGAGGATGCCAGTGGCTGCAGCTTCGACACAGTTCTTCTCCCTCGAGGCTGAAGGATCAGAGCACGACGGCGGCGAATCCGACAGCTCTGACTTCTCTGGTTGTGACGTCGAGCTCACGAGGAAGAAAAATAGCAACACTCCTCACTGGCTATGGCGTCGAAACGGGCAAACTCTTCTTCCCGTCGCTTGTCTGGCGGCCGGCAAGGAGACCAACGTCGGCACGATGGGCAGAAGCCTCCTCCGGCGCACGGTTTCCGTCGGCCAGGGACGGCGGCGTGTCGCGCGGTGGGAGAAAGCAAGGGCGTTCGACACGGGAAGAAAACCTCTACTTAGGGTTCCTCACCACCGTGGTCGGCCTCCCTACACTCTCTGGCCAGCTGCGAGAAGAACACGAAGGGTGCGCCGTGCGAAGGGGTTAACCTTTAGGTTCCTCATCGCGATCCTTTAAAGGATCGCGATTCTTGTCTTGCTGCGTCGCGGTAGAGAAGAGGGACTGAAATGCAGAATCTAGAGACCATGTAATGACTGAAATGATTTTCAAGTTGACACCTACCACTGATCCTGCATAAAGAGGTGCAAATAAAGCATTGAAGAGACCATGCACATGTAAACTAAAGGTTAAGGAAGAAACAGAATGGTGAGCATAAGACAATGAATAAACATGGCATACTCATCCAGTAATTTGATGCACCAGGAATATTAAGGAAATCATGAAGAAAGCATGTGTTTGATGCTTCTGTGTACAAGACTAAGCTGGAATTTGATGAACAAAATTTTCAAACCAAGTTTCATATTATATCAATGGAAAGTAGACAAAAATTTGGATATGGTGTAATGGCAGACAATGCAGAAAGTGATCATGACATGTATACTCCCAAGCTTCACTCAGAATTTGGACCTGAAAAAGCCAAAAGGCAGTCTCTATTACTTCCTTCTAACAAAATAAAACTAGCTATTCAGCTTCATGACATGTATATGCCACATTTATATCTAACACTTGAATTCCTTAAAAACCAGAGCTAAACTTTTCAGAAAGCAGTTGTACAAAAAACAATTTTCTTACTTGAGAAACTATGTTGTTGTGAGTGTAGACAACACCTTTAGGTTTGCCAGTTGTACCACTTGTATAAAGAATCAGAGCAGGATCATCTCCTGTGAAATAAGAGTCAAGTGAACATGGAGAATTCAGAGCAAGTCTCAGAAACTATCTGCAACAGATGTTTGATGGTCCAAAAGAATATGAAAAATGCAACAACAATATGAAATCTATCCAATTGTCTGGATAGATTATATTAGATATTTTTAACAAAATATACCCTCCCCCCCCCCCCCCCCCCCCGCGACACACACAGATGACTACTTCATCATGACGAAGACAAATAAAAGAAAAGGATGGACAGCATGACATTAATTACCTTTTAGCAAGCTTGAATCCTCAATTTTCCTGATCAAGTCAGCAACCAAATTAACAGTCGTTTGCCCTGAATATTCATTCAAAATATCTCTTGATGGCATACTGCCAAGTGTTGGAAGTAGAGAAAGTTTAGCAGAGCATTTAGCAGCCACATTCTCCATGATTCCTTGATAGTCTTGAGTGCTCAATATCATTGATATGTCCTGAAAAAGAGAACAAGTTAAAACTCTTACAGTAGCATCAATATGCATGGTTTGAGTCTGTCATGAGCCCACACCATAACATGCATCTGCCCACAGTATTTAATAGCCTTAAGAGCTTGTATATTTTCTTTAGTTATTTAAATGAAATGTGCTGTCGATTCCAGTGTTCCTCTTGTGCCACTAATGGTGCGTAGTGAAATTATGTGTATGGTAGAATTTGCATACAGAAGCTTCCTATACTTTGCTTGTACTAAGATCAAGACTTGCCTTCTACTCAACGTTGAGCTATCACTCTTATTTACTAGGAAACTATTGATTCCAAGACGAGCCAATTCTGCAACTTCAAAACAAGAAGAAATCTTTCTGTCTTTTATGACTCTCAGTTACTGTTGAACTTTATCTGTCACAGGAGACATTATTTGGCCTCGAGTCACTACGTACTCTGGTACACCAAACATTCTTGGCAACCTAAAGAAGCAACTATCACAAGTAATACAAAAGGAACCAAATGAGAGATGCAAACAAAAAGGTTCGTTATGAAATCGCAACAAGAACAAGAGAATTCACTCAGAGCCAAGAGCAAAAAGAAGAAAAAAATCCGAGAGAAAAGAAAAGTTCTAACAAATCTGGACCCAACTGACCGATCAAGAATACCAAATCAATGCGGAATCCAAGAAGCAGCAAGGAAAGAAAAAAAAAGGTAATTACGCAGAGAGGAAAGGGAAAGGATGGAGTGCGCACCGATGGTGGGGGAGAGGTCGTCCACGAGGTTGTTGGAGATGAAGGAGACGAGGAGGCTGCTCTTGCCGACGTCGGTGTCGCCGATCAAGAGTATCTTGAAGGAGTAACGGCAGCTAACGGCAGGCCCAGAGGAGGAACTCGTCATCGTCCCAAAAGCAAAGATCAAACACCAAAACCACAACGCGCACACAGATATATCTCTCCGGCGACGGGATGGCATCTCCTCCTCCCCCTGGCCTGCCTTCTCTTCACTGCTCTCTTGTCTCGACTCCGGGGCGCTATAGAAAAGGGGGCCCGAGAAAGCCGTAGAACGAAAAGTCAGGGCGGTAGGGTTTAATCGATGGTTAGCGACGAAAACATAAATTCGTCGCTAATCCTTGGTGGGCGTCTAATGTTAGCCACGATTTTTGAAGTTTCTGTCGCTAAATGTTAGCGACGAAAACATAAATTCGTCGCTAATCCTTGGCAGGCTAATAGTTAGTCTAATATTAGCCACGATTTTTAAAGTTCCGTCGCTAAATGTTAGCGACGAAAACATAAATTCATCGCTAATCTTTGACGGGATAGTGGTTATTCTAATGTTAGCCATGATTTTTACAGTTTTGTCGCTAACAGTTAGCGACGAAAACATAAATTCGTCGCTAATCCTTGGCGGGATAGTGGTTAGTCTAATGTTAGCCACGATTTTTACAGTTTCGTCGCTAAATGTTAGCAACGAAACTCAAATTATCGTCGCAAATAGTTTTTTTTGCGACGAGATGTTTTATTTTGCCGCAAATAATTTGATTTAGCGACGAAATATTTAATTTCGTCGCAAAGATTTATATTAGCGACGAAATTAAAAATTGTCGCTAATAATTCGTCGCTATTTTTACTATATCTTGTAGTGAGTGTTGAACCGGAGGAAAAAAGAAAAGAACCAACCGGCTAAAAACCCTAAATTGGATTATTGTAATAAATCAAATTGGACCGGGTTCAAAACTAACTCTCTTGGTTCACTAAACAAACGAACTCGGATTTGACCCAAATTAATTTTGTTCGCTTCGTCTTCACAAGAAGAATCTCCTCATCTCATCCGTTCAGCTAAAATCTTTTCCATCGCGAACCAAACCAAGTTGGTTCAATTCAGTTCAAAACCAAATCATTTGGTTCAGTGACCAAACGATCTTTGATTTAAACAAAATCAGTTTCATTCATTTCGTCTTCATAAGATGACTTCCATCATATTGTCCTTTGTCTGGTTCAACCAGACTTTATCTCTCTCATTCTGAGAATTCAATTCTCAAACTCGTTTTAAGTCCTTCGGAGAACTTGTAGTGCATGTAACCCAATAGGTTTCTGGTTATGTTGGTCGTCCGTAATTAACCATTAATTATAGAACGATCATGAGTGACACCTAGTAGTATATCATGATCCCCAATAGATCAAAAAAATCAACAATTGATTTCAGAATATCTTCTAAACCCTTCAGCAGCTCCACTGAATCATGCTTCGTTCCTTTCACCGTCTTATACCCGCTTGGTTCAGGATATGGTCTATGTGTCGGTCCCCACTAGGCTGACTATGTCACACCTAGCCCAAGCTACTTTCTTGTCTTGTAGATTTAAGTTACTTGTACACATATCTAAGAGTACTATACTCTTAACATGTAATGCTTTGGCCAAAGACTTTTAGTAACAATCCTGATAAGCGGCCGCAAGGTATACGTTCCCTTTTCTAAGGAGCGGTGAATCCTCTGTGGGCTATTCAAACACCTTCGGGCACTTCGTCTTATACCCAATCATCTCGGATCCACACCTCCTCGGAGATGTTTGCTTAAAATGTCAAAGTATAAGCCTCCGTGACCAAGGTGACTTGAATACCGCAAGTCAAAGGAAACTCGTACTTAAACTGCACTGAGATCTTCATTGACATATATATATCGAATCATATGAAGTCTCAAAGCAGGTCACTCCAATGAACTGATTACCTTTAACTAGCATTCACGTTTAACTCTCAACATCTAATGTCGACAGCAGTGAAATTAGTTGCTTGGCTAACCAAGGAGTTCAAACGTGCTAGTCTCGACAGAATCGATGACGTCCATGCTCATCAATTCCTCGACTAGGGATAATTCTAATACGTTCATAATTACACGTGTAGAGATACTCACTAGTTGTGATCCAATTACAAATTCTCTCACGCTATGAACCGTATTGCAGACATTCAATATTTGAGTTTAAGATCCAATCAAACACATTTGGAATGTGCACTCAAATAGTGAATTGCTATTTAACCAATAAATAGTATAACCGTAAGGCGATTGCCTTAGAACACCTCTCAAATCTAACAGCTTCCAATCAATTTCCTAGACCAAGTAGAGAGGGACATGGTTAGACCGTGTTCCCTAGTGTAATGTGCCTCGAACTCCCTTTTTGACTCCAGTTGACACCCTCTTTTGATTCTTTATAAAAAAACATTCATATTTTAAAAAATAATTTAATAAATATAGAGAAATTAAAATAAAACTCTAAGTTAACCTTTACATGTAAAATATGATATGAATCAACATTTAAGCATATGAGAGGATTAAAATATTAAGTATAATTATAATACATCAAATCGTTAGCTATCACCCCCGAATTAAAGAACACATCAATATTGGAAATATAGTGCATTCATGATAGGTGACTAGCCAACAAGATTTTATAGATGTGGGGAGTAGAATCACTTTTATGTAAAAGGAAAGTAATAGCTAGATTTAATGAAGGCTACACAGGGAGGTTTGAATTGAAAGCTACTTTATCTCAAGCACAAAAATCAAGTCTTGTTCCTTGATTAGACCTCTAGTCCAAGGGTTAACCTTCCCAATTAGGTTGGCCTGGTAATATCTTTTGAAGCCAAGTGAACAACAATTGTCGAACTTCTTGTGTCCTTTTCCTATTTCTCGAAGCTCTCCAAGCTCCTTGCCTCTGACTTTACATGCTCTTCTCTCTGATGCTGCTGTGAGTTCCCGTTGATCGGGCTCTTTTCTCTAAGTTTCCTAAACTTTTTATCCTAAGCTCTTAATATCGCTAACTCTCCATGCTGCTAGGTCATACCTAGACATGCCTGCCTTGCCAATATGACTATATTTGGAAATGGAAATATAAGGGTGAGTAAAAGTTCGGTTAAATCGACTAAATTAATCGAATTTAAAAATTTGATTCGATTATTTTTAGAATTTTATTAAAAAATCAGTTAATTCAGTTTGATTTTAATTTTAAATTTTTTTATTTAGTTAAATCAAATGAATTAAAATAAAAAAATAATTGATAAATTTCTAAATAAGTGAACTTATAAATCCCTAATTAATTATTAAATTTTCTATAATATTTAAAAATTTTAATTATTTCGATTAAATTAGATTTCGATCAAATTAATCGATATTTTATCGGTTCGATTTATTTAAATTTTATTTAAAAATTTATTTAATTCAAAAAAAATTAATTCAATTTAATTTTGATTAATTCATTTTGATTCAATTTGATTTAAATCAAATATTCAATTTTATACACTCATTTACGACATTATCACTGCAAATCCAACCCATACATAGACATGACCCGTTGCTAGATGTCATCCTCATATATGATTTCTCAGCTACCTTTGCCTATAAATACTTAGTTATTTCCATCGGGAAAGAGGTTTGTGTTCTTTCACACTAGTATTTTTGCATTCTTTCTATTCACATGCAAGACATTTCCGACCATGGTAGAACGACTCCTGCTTCGTCATCGTCCAGTTCAACATCCGACTCCAATGGCAGATCTCAATTGCATCACAGGAGATTTTAGAATCTTAAAAGAAAAAAAAAAAGGTAGATTTGCAGATGATTGAACAACACATCCACTTTTGTATAGCTTTGAAAGTGTTATCTTACAAAGGTATCACTAACCCAAATCTTTCATACATATACAATAGTGGGAGAAGGTAAATCTAAAAATACTAATACTGATGGATCATCTTTGATCATTATATATAAAGAAAATGATAACTACAAGATTGGCTTCAATCTTTGCTATATATCTAGTACCATTACGCTGTTTGAAAACGGCGTTTACATTGAAGTTTCTATTTTTGAAACACTGGAAAACGTTTACATTCGTCACTTACAAGAAACGGCCAGATTTGATGATTCTAAATTTTTGCTATATCTGTCTAGGGGCGGAGGCGGATAATCTTAATTCCGATCGGAGATAAGGTGATTTATCTCAAGTACCATGTTGACTTGATAAAAACCATTAATTTCATCCTACTTGTTAAATAAATTATTCATTATCATAAAATAATCTTTTAAATCTCAATACAGGAGAGGAGACGTAAAAGATGTATATTTATATTGAGGAAGATAATCATATAAATATTCCTCATTCGTCCTTTTTTTAAAAATTTCTTATATATTATTTATATTTTTTATATTAAAAAATTGAAAGAGAAGAAGGATTCTCAATGGTAAATTTAGGACCATCTCCTTATGAATATCTATTTAAAATTTTAAAGATAACAAATATTTCCTAGCGGTAGAAAGCAAGAGAGGATCTGTTTTTTATTCAGCCAATAACACTGTCACAACCAAAAGAAGAATAAAGGCAAAAATAAAAAAAGGAAAGAAACAAGAGAATAAAGATGAAAAAGATAAAGAAGAAGAAACGGCTTGCGAAGGAAGACTCAAAATCCAACTCCAAGTGCATACCGCCATTTCTCATGGAACCAGAAAGCATCGATCATTTTTCTCGTTCCTGCCCGAAATGGCGATCTTTGCTTCTCTAGCGGACAAGATCGGAGGGGTCGTGAAGGGCATGTTCCCTCCCAAAGGCACAGATTCATCTAGGCAAAACCCGGTAATCACAGCTTCTTCCTCACATTGTTTTTCCTCACATCAGGCGAAGAATGCCATGGCTTCTGCAGGGCATTTGATTCAACTTTGTGGAATGTTTGCTGGTTCATGATTTAAATGGACACATTATGTTTTTGGTCGCTGGATTTGCCTAGTGTTTAGTTATGCAATGTGGTAGCTTATGCCCATTGATGTTGCTGCGTCTTGTCATTTCGATGTTTCACTCAATGATTTTGAAGTAAAAGAGGACCGACCAAGTATGTTGGTGCTCGGATGGAGGCAAACATATTTCTTTGCCTCCTCTTTCTTTTAGCATAATGTGCAAGAATCTCCAAGCCATTTTCATAGTTTGTGATGGCTCTCGTAATGAATAGAGGCATTTAGAAAATAATTTTTTATTTAACAAATTATTATCATCGTTATTGTAATAGTAACGTTAAATTATTTCTTGCTTATAGTCTGTAAGTTCCTATCTAGTTAATAGCCAATTGACAACGTTTGAATATTTATTGAAAGGGCTGCTCGGTGTGCGATGATCCTAAATAAGAAGATATAAATTAATCTAGGGAACTATTTCATGATTAAGACATAAAGCTCCCGGACAAGTTAACTTTCATAACCTTATCTCCATTTGCTTGTATGAATTAAATTAGCTGACTAACATGAATAAGCAATCTCAAACTAAATCCAGTTTAAGCTAATTGGTCACTTGATCTTTATTGAAGAAAAAAAAAGCAAACTTACTATTGAAGGCTTTCTATTAGGCCACCTACTACTAATAGCCCAATAATCTATATGACAATGTAGCCAACTTTTTGATAAACAATCAACTTCTTTTTGATGATTTCATGTTTACATGTCTTTTGTTCATTTTATAATTTTGAAAGCAAAGAACTTCCTTTGAATTGCAAAGCACATTTTACTATACTTTTTTTTCCCAATTAAAGATAAAAATAACATTCAACAATTGGCCACTTGAAGTGATTACTTCTTTTTATATTCAATTGTTGAAATTTGTATGAGTTTGTTAACCTGATTTGTAGCATTGCAATATAAATTTTTTTTTTCAGTATTTGAATGAAGGGGAGCCTTGGCGCAACGGTAAGGTTGCATGTGACCTAGAGGTCACGGGTTCAAATCCTGGAAACAGCCTCTTGCCAACAAGGTAAGGCTGTGTATTTATACCATTTCTCCTTTTTCAGTATTTGAATAACCTGATTTATACCATTTATTTTTGATCAACCTAGTTGTATTGTGCATACAAACTTTGGTGCTAATTTTGTTATGTTTTTATTTTTATTTTTATTTTTTTGCTTGTTAGACCAGATCATTTTATGTCTTGCTAATATATGTTATACATAAAGAACAAAATAGTGTTAGGATCACTGTAGTAGATGCCAAACAAGCAAGAAGGGGTGAATAACGAAGGTTCCTGCATTTTAGACTTAAGATCTTGCTAATATCTTAGCATTAATTAGGTAAATTCAATGTAACATAAGCATCAAAAATGAACTAAACAATAACACTTTGATGTAACATTTTTTAGAACTCTCATTCCTACTTCAGTTTGTAGTGTACCAATGACTACCTCAGTTGACTAGAATCTATTATCAGTCGGCTGATGCATTTTAGGCTTTAGGTCATCAAACCATTTGCCATTTTGTCTTATCAGATAAATGACTCTTTGTAGCTTTTTTATTATATTATTAATCGACTTATGTTAGATTAGTTAACTGTCCAATCGACTCAAACGTGAATAAAAGTATTCTGTTGGTTGACTTATCAACATGAGTTGACTACCTGGGCAATTCTGTCACCATCAATCAATTGAAATTCTTCATTAGTCAACTAGGTTTTCCATTAGCCGATTGACAATAGAAGTTGACTATCCAATTGACTCAACCACAAATAGAAATTTCCTATTAGTGCAATCTAATGTAGTTAAGTCGACTACTTTGGCGACTCAAACATGAAGTGACCGAAGAGAACGTTCATTTGATTAGATTGTTGATTATGACAATCCTAATGATAGAGTATTCACCTAAGTTAAAGACTATTCTCTCTCAGGTATAAGTCTCTCAATTTTCAGCTTAAGAATTTTGTCTTAAAGCTCTTTTCCACAAGGCTATCTCTTATCAAGCTACTTGTCCTTCAGATTCATTGAGTCCTCAACTTGTTCCATGTGCCATCTTTTATCCTTCACCTATGTAGTTTTCCCCTTCTGTCTCAACTACACTCTAATGCTCCTCGTCTTATAATCCCTTAGATGTCTCATACCATTCTTCTTTGATCTCCAATGGACTTTGAGCCATCAAGTCATCAACAACCTTGGCTATGGCAAGTCTCTATGTATATCTCAAGTTCTACACAACTCATACATATATAAGATACAAATTTGATCCTAATTTAAATTTTTTACCCAAACATCAAAACTTATGATTGAATTTGATCACCAAGGGCATGATTGCACTAATAATCTCCTCTTTTTTATGTTTGGCAATATGTTCAAGTTAGGTTAACCACAAATAAAGCTCCCCCTTGAGTTAAGAATTTTCGAAAATCACTAAAGGAGAATAAATTTTAAAATTTCTAATTTAAACTCATTTCCCCTTCTCCCCCTTGATATATATTAAAAAGATTGCACTAAATACAATCTAAACTCATAAATTAATAATTAATTAGTATTCCTAATCCCCATATTGAATCTAAATGTAACACACATCATCACATGATCAAAATAATGTTGAACATTTTATTTCTAAATATTCTTCATAGTCTTAGTCGATTGTTAACAGACATTGCCAATCAACTAGTTACCTGTCATAGTTGATTGACATCCAAATTGAACAACTGTATCAAATTAAAAAATGTATTTAAAAATACATAAACATCTAACATTATGAAATTTTTGCATTTAGGTTTATCTAATGTACTTTAAAAGGGCAGTTCGGTGCACGAAGCTTCCGTCAATGCGGGATCCCAAGGAAACAAACTAAAATGCATTTCAAATCTCAAGTTTAATGCAAACATGAAAAATAACTAAAAATTTCAATTATGTTACAACTTTTAAATCCTTATTTCAAACTATAAATTTGCTAATAGATTCTAAGACATGCAATTGTACTTTCAAAATGAAATTTCCAACTATAATCTTTAAGTCAAATATATACTAATGAATATATTAGCCTTTCCTAAAGTTGCTCAATGATTACTATAAATCTATGGTTCAACTCAATGCATCATAATAAATATTATGAACCATTCGGTATTATCTTATACATTTCATTTAATATCTAAGTTTCTCAATACAAAAATATCAAGTTCAATCTAAATTTGTGTGAGATATAAAATGAGGTATTCCTACTTTGCTATGTGATTATGTAATTATAATCCAAACAAAATATTAAGTCAATCATACAAAATAGATTTTTTAGTGAAACCCATCAGGGTTGACTTCTCAATGGTGGATGACTTCTATCGTTGAGTGCATTGCTAAGGAGATCCGGTTTGAAACTTCTTCTCTAATGATAATAAGTCATGTATAAGCACTTTGTATCGAGCATGAATTTGAGCTATCTTTTCTTCCTTTCGCATCTTGAAGGTGCTCAATTGTGTCGGTAGGAGATCTTTCCTTAGAAGCTTTGCTTTAGAGGTCCCTTCATCCATTGCTATCACTTTTCCCTACAATTCCTTAGCATTTTAGCATTTGTAATTTTTCGATCGTATTCATCTCTTGATAGGAAAGTGTGTTCTCAAGAGCCAATTTGACTTTTGTATCCATGACAAGCTCTTCCTTTTGCTTCTTTGTTAACCTAGACAATGACAACAATTTTCCATAAATATCTAGCGAGAAACTAATCCTTTTTCTACAACTATTGCCATGCTGATGTCAAGTCAGAAGTAGAGAGCCATCTTTTTTTATTAGTTATTTGCTTGGTCGACAATTAGTCCTTTGATAGTGGCCTTGCTCTGATATCACTTTGTTATAGTAGTAATCGGAGGGCCTTCTTCTATCCCATGCTCTATTAAGGACTAGTCCAATTAAAGTTTCCTATCTCTATTACCACTTGCCACTTGTTAAAATCGACATAGTAGATGTTGGATAAGCTAGAGGGGAGTGAATAACGAGCATTATAGAATTTATACTTAAGAACTTGCTAATGACATAGTAAGGTTAATTCAATATAAAATATGCTATAAAATATGCATCGAAAGTGAAATAAACAATAACATAAATGCTAACGCCTTGATGTAATGTGGTTTGAAATCCTTGTTCTTACTCCATGGTCTATTACTCTGTTAGTGTGTCACTCTTGAAAGCACCATTAAAATTTTTTCCTTCTATGATTTCTTCCAAAGGTAAAAAAAACCTCTTATAAGCTCTATGCAAGATTACAATTTGAATCTTAAAAGAAGAGAAAGAATATACAAAAAAGCTTGAATAATTAGAACAATATCTCAAGAATAATATCTCAAAACCATTAGCCTTCAAATGCTCCTTGTATTCCACTTTTATAGGCTTCAATCCTTGTCAACTTTTCACTTTTGTGTACACTATTGTACTGATGCCGATTGGTTGATTGGATCCACCATTAGTTGACTTTTTTTTTATTGCTTTAGCCTACAGTGCTAATGACTATCTTACTCAATTGAAATCCACCATTAAATAACCCATCCACTATAACCTTCAGGTCATTAAACCGTTGATGTTTTGCCTTGTCAAATCTATTGATTTCTATAATTTTTTACTATGTCATTAGTTGTTTGGAATTTATTATTAGTCAACTGATGCTAGATCAATCAACTCTTAGTCGACTCAGCCATGAACAGAAATATTCTGTTCGTTGACTAATCAGCTTGAGTCAACTACCTGATCTACTTTATCACCATTAGTGGATTGGAATCTTGACTAATGGTGACAATAAATCAGTCGATTGTCCAATTGACTCAACCATGAATACCAATATTTTATTCATTAATTGATTCACTTGACCTTCTATTGGTCGACTCAATTGCCAATCCACTAGAGACAACCTTTAATCAACTGGATCGTTAACTACAACCATCTTAATAGTCAAGTCATTGCCTACATCGAACACTACCCTCTCCCAAGTACAAGTATCTCAACTTGCAACTTGCAACTCACAATTCATATAAGAGTTTTACCTTGCAATTCCTTCACCATGAGCTATCTCCCATTAGGCTATTCGTCCTTCGGATGCATGGAGCCCTCGGTTTGCTTCTTGTGTTATCCTTCACGCTTCACTTATGTAGTTCACCTCTTTCGACTTTGTTCTTTGATGATCCTTATCTTGTGGCCTCTCGAATGTCCCATACCATCTTTCTCTTATCTCCAACGTGCCTCGGGTCATCAAGTTATCAACAACTTTGGTCACATCAAATCTCCATGTGCATCTCAATCAAATTCTACGCGATTTTATACACATGAGATACAAATATGATCCTAACTTAAACTGTTTGCCCAAACATTTAACTCATGATCGATCTGATCACTAAGGGCATGATTGCACTAACAAATAGTGTTTAGTGTTTGTACAAATATGCTAAACCATCCCTACAATGAAGCAAGGATATTAACAATCAATGGCAGCAAAAGTGGTGTTCTTTTGTTTTTTGAGCTTGCTCATGAAGTGACTTTCTCATTCTCCACTAGAGTGACAAGGTTAAACATTGGCCAATGTTGTTATGGATTTGAACCTTCACCATTGGCAAAAAGCCACCATATCTAGAATGAGTATCGCTAGACCAAACTATTGTAACCTCTATAATGATCCCTCTTATTTCTCCCATGAAACATTAACATATTTTAGTTCTATATTGTCTAACTATTGTGTTACCTTATATGGATTTCAGTAATAACTCCATTTTTTCACGAATGAAACTTTTGCAGATAGTGGAAGTAAAGAATTTACATCAAGAAGCAATTTCTGAAATAATGAAGTTAGCCGACAGGCAGGGCAACATTGAAGACATGCTTCCCTTTAAATTTGGCAAAGGATGGCCTTCCAAAAAACAAACTACTCAAGTGAAAGGAATAATTGATGTGGTTGGATTTTTGTTGTTTGGGGAAAATGACGTCCAACAATCATCTGGTGTTCTACATAGAGCTGGAATAAAGACAGGCATCAATACAAGGTTAATATTTGAGACATTTGTCAGGCATAAAGATTCTCTAATTGCAGAGTTTGTGACTGGGCATGTTCATCCTCTGGCATTGGAAAATCTGATGTACTCAACACATCTTAGCAAATTAGCATCTTCAATCTCCATCGCATTAGGTGCACAAGGTGGTCACTTTGCCACCAGTCATCAAAGTCATAAGCAGGTGACATCTAAAATGTGAAGGATATTGAGAAAAAAAGTTGTCAGAACACTCTTAATGATATCTGTGCTAACACTACAGTGAATGTTTTGTGCAGGTTCATTGTCGTAGTGGTTTTGCTCCATCTGGGCCACCTTTATTTGACCAACATCATGATGGTGCTATTGGTATATCATTTAACGGATCAAAGATAAAAGCTTCTTTTGCTGAATTGTTTTCTGGCATCGGAATGCCACATGATTCTTCTAGTGAAAGGACTTTCTTGAGCACATTTGCCAGAGTTTCTTATCAACCATCTGAGGAGGTGAAAGTAAACATTTCCAGTCTTTGGCAAACTCCGGGAACTGGCTTTATGAAGTTTGGTATGCTTGCTGTGCCACTCAACAATGTGAGACAACAAACTGAATCTAGTGGTGCTGCTCGAGCATCTAAGATTAAAAAGGAATCAGTTGACACTTCATTAACAAAGTCAGCCGGAGCAATTGCAATAATGCTAGATTCGGAGGTCGATGACAGCACCAAACTAGGGGTTTGGTTGGAGGTGCAGAAATCAAATTCAGGCGTCCTGAAATGGGGGATGTTTTTATCTGATATCCCTTACGAAGAGGTAGGATGGGGGTTGAAAGTGAGAGGAATGGCCAAAAGTCAACTTGATCTCCAGATGGAAGCCTTTCTACAGTTTAGTCTTGGCAGCAACTTTATCTTGCAACCTGGTGTTGTATATGTGACGGAAGGGCGTCACAGAATCCCTGCAATCATATTTCAGTCAAGTTGGTGTATGTAATCTTTGAAATCTTACGTGGATGCATCCATTTCATTACCATCCCCATGGAAATATAGCTAATCCTCTGATCACCACCCCTCTATCCTTGTATCAATTCGTAGTGTTCTGATTATCACACCCATACAAATCATTATCACCACCCCTCTATTCTTCTAATTAACACAACTAACACCTTCTTCATTGCCAATATTATCCCTACATAGTGACTTTTAAAAGATTACATTCCATTATTCTTTAAGAATGATGAGATCTAAATCTAATTATGAAAATTTCATCTCCCTTGTCTAGTAATATTATCCTTAATCCATTTGAAGCATTCAAACAACTTTTTTAACCTGGATAATATTTGTATTTCTCTTTTCTTTCTTTCCTTCCTTTTTTGTTATTTGTTGCTGTTCTTGTTCATAGAAACTCTTAAAAAGGGTTGTTTGTTTAATGATCAATCGTTTCCAACTCGTATGAATGAGATATTTAATCTTTAAGGAGTGATTTTCATTGAAAATAGTCACCAAAGGTTTTCTGTGTACAACCTCTTAGCTTGGAGGAAATTAAGGTACCATCTTATTTAATATTTTTAATTTAATGTGTTCATCAAGGAGTTTTGTTGTCCTTCATAGGTTAAATTAGCCATAATAAAGTTTAAGAATTCTCTTATAATATATGCAATGACTAAGAGGTTTCAGTACCAACTATGTTATCAAGAGCTTATAAAGTTAAAGCTTGATCCAGTTTATGTGATTAGAGGATTGTTACAAGAGGTAGTGTAGATATCAAGATTATAACGTTAATTTCAAAGTTTCAATTCTGGCTACTACAGTGAATGGGAATAATAAATTGCTACCTCTTGTCACCACCTTTTGAATAGTATGATTGATAAACCAACCTTTAGACTATTTGGACTTCGTAAACTTTTCAAATGACAGACCAAAATGTTCAAAAAAATTTCAATGAGCGGCTGAAGGTTTATTTGTTCTCTAGGAAATTTCTTTCGACCAATCTATGATTGTTTTATATACCTGAATGCCATTAGTTGATTTGTAAATTAGTGCACCAACAATTTTGCAAGATAACTTTGCAAATTAACTTCCAACTAAATTTTGGACTAAAAATGTTTTTGGATAAAGAGTTTTAATTTAGACATTGCGCTGTATATTTAATATGTGTTTGAGTGTGTAGGAATATGTCGGAACACCTATGGAGCATAGAGAGCCCATTTGCTTGACACAATCATGTTGGCAACTTGATGGCTTGAGGTCCATAGAGGAGAAGATTGCATGAGGTAGATCGAGGGATTGTAGGACGAGGAGTATCGAGACAATGAAGAGGACAATTGATAGAGGTGGACTTCGTAGGTAAAGGGGTGAAGGATGACATGTGGAGGAGACATGAGCTCGTGCATATTTAAGGAATTAAGATTTGAATTTGTTAAATTATTATTTAATTTAGAATTTTTAATTAATTTATTAAGATTAGATAAATTTTCTTTATTTTTAGGATCTACATTTGAATTTTTCAATTTAGAATTATTCCAATTTGAATTATTTAAATTATTATCTAATATTTCTAAATCTGACTTTTTCAAATTTGAATTATTCAAATTTGATTTAGTCAAATTATTTAAATTTTCTAATTTTTTTTCAAATTTGACTTTTTCAAATTTGAATTAGATAAATCTATCTTATCTAGGTTTGAATGTTTCAAATTTGAATTGTTCAAATTTGAATTAGTCAAATTTTTATCTAAATTTAAATTTTCTAAATTAGAATTTTTTAATTTATCTAAATTTTTAAATTTATCTAGATTTGATTTGTTCAAATTAACTTTTTCTAAATTTTCTAAATTTACAGAAAAATTATCTAAATTTGTAGAAACAGTAAATCTAGCATGGTCATGCATCCTAGGGGTATTTTTGTAAATTAAACTACTTACCGGAATCGTTTTCCCCAATTCTGACTTTTTCATCGTCTTCCTCTCCGGGCACCGGTTCTTGTAGTGACCGTTTTTCTGGCACTTGAAGTATTTGATGTGGTCCTTGTTTCTTCGGGCTCCTAGCATCGGTTGCTCCTTTGCCGCCGGTGGTGTCGTCCGAATCTTTCGAGTAGGACACTTATTTTTATAGTGCCCTCTCTCCCTACACTTAAAACAAATAATATGGTATTTAAAATTAACTTTTAAAATCATACCTTTTCCCCCTTCCATCTTTGCCGTCTTGCTCCCTTGGCGGTTAGTCCAATCAGAAGCGCATCGGCTCTGATACCAATTGTAGGATCGTGTACGCGCTAGAGGGGGGTGAATAGCGCATGTAGCTTTTTCGAAATCGTTCGCTTTTCTATCAGAATACTAGCAGCGGAATTAGTAAATAAACACAGGGGACACACGGGATTTACTTGGTTCCTAACCCCTCAGGGTTAGTACGTCCAAGGCCTAATTCGGGAGGCGCCCGTCCACTAATGGTCTCCTTTCCGAACGTCGTTCGGAGGTGGAGCAACCCGTCTTACAGTCCAAGAAATAATATAACTAAAATAATGGAAAGACAGTAATTGAAAACAAACACTTGTCGCTAATCTGGAAGTCCGAGCGCCGCGCACTCCTCCTGGATCTTCCCCGGTTGTAAGCGTCTGACCTCGTTTGCGTTCGGTAGCGGCTCTTGTCGGAAAGGAGGACGTATGAATTGTTGTTCTGAGCTGCTGGTCGAAAGCTTCTTTTATATTGGTCCTGAGTCGACTCAACTCCCCATCTGGGTCGACTCCAGCTGACGTGGCAGATCAACTTTTATCGCTTTCGCCCGTTATTCTGTCTGAGTCGATTCCTGTTGCCTTTTGAGTCGACTCCAGTTGATGTGGCGTCAACTGCGATAAGTCTTGACTCTGAGTCAGCCTGAGTCGACTCAAAACCTTATCTGAGTCAATTCTACTGCCGAGTCGACTCAAGTCTCCGGTTGAGTCGACTCAACTCAGGTTTGACCTGAGTTGACTTTGCTTGCTTCACCTCTGCTTTTCCCTCTTGCTTCCATCTCCTGGTTCCTACAAGACAAGCATACAAGCAAGCAAACAAAACAACCTAAAGCCTTATTTATGGGTCTAACTTTAGATTTCTACCGAAATCTTGGGTTAGTCAACCCACTCCATTCTGGAGAATTTATGTGATTGCCAACCGAGTCCTTCTGACTCGTTGGACTTGTGCTCGGCTCTGTCCTCGCCCTCCAGGATTTGTGCTACGGTTCAGTTCTCTCTAACCAACCCAGACTTCTGCTGCGACTCGGTCACCCAGACCAGCCCAGACTTCTACTGTGACTCGGTCACCTAGACCAGCCCAGACTTCTGCTGCGGCGTGGTCCTCCTGACCAGCCCAGACTTCACCTGGTGCACTTGACTTTGCCAAGACTTCAGCTTGATCCTCCAAATCAGGACTTCCCTTTGCCTAGCCTACAACTAGGATTTTCCCTTGCCCAGCTTCACTCACTAGGACTTCCCTTGTTCAATCTTCCAGATTAGGACTTCCACTGCCTAGTCTAACCGACTAGGTCTTCTCGCTAGTCGTCTGACTATACTTCACTCACTTCCATACATCCAAGCATCAGATCCTGTTTGGGTTAACCCTTGGTCAAACTGACCAGACTTAGGTGTATTGTCAAACATCAAAACTCTAGGCAAGATCTTAGTGCATCTTGCACCAACATACTTCACTATTAATTCTTGTGAAAGGAAGAGATCAGTTTGTGAGGGTTTTCTCCACTTTCGAAGCGTGCTTCAAAAAGGAGGATTTTCATAGTGGAAACGGTCGTCTGTGTGTATGGATCCTTGGACTAGTCACCTCGTTGAGGTGGATACCAAGTAAACAAATCGGGTTAGCGATTGTTCTCTTTCTCTGCTTTTATTTTTGCTTCCGCTAACAATTTCACAAGAAAACTCAAAAATCGCTATTCATCCCCCTCTAGCGAACGCATCGGTCCTAACAAGAAGGTGAATTCGTAAGTTGACTACACGCACAGATTCAGGACCTACTCAATGGACTTCATGCCATAGGGAAATCCATGGAAAATCGAGACATAATAAGATACGTATTGAAAGCGTTCCCCAGGAACACCTTGTGGGCATCAATGATTGATGAGTATAAGGTCTCCAGAGACCTTTCAAAAATTAAATTAGATGAACACTTTTCTGAATTTGAGCTGCATGAACAGACTAACATCAATCCTATCAAGAAAGGGATTGCTCTTATTGCAGGTCAAACAAAGGAAAGAAAAATAAGACGAGGAACTGAAGAAGAGTCTGAAGATTCATCGGGTTCATAAAGCAATAACAAGGTTGCTACCGAACTAGTTAATCTAGTTCAGAAGATGCTCAAAAAGAAGCATGAAATTCGGAGATTTGAAATGAAGAAGATGATCCAAAAGCCAAGCATAACTAAAATGCCAATCAACAAGACCGAACTCATTTGCTATGATTGTAAGGAGAAGGGGCATTTCAAGGTTGATTGCCCAAATCAAAAGAAGGAGGGCAAATCAAATAAGAAAGCGCTCAAGGCCACCTTGGATGAGCCTTCCTCAGAAGACTCAGAGGAGGAAGCAAACATGAGCTTCCTAGCTCGCCCAACAAGAGAAAAAATTATGGAGACTGAGATCAAACTAGATATGGAGTCAGAAGCTGAATCAAATTCGAGTTATGGATCCGTATCCGGTTCAAAAGGTTCCAATAGCTCTGTAAGTACTAACCTAATAGAAAAATTGTATTCATTAATTTATTGCTTGACTAAGAAACTGGCAAAGTCCAGTGCCCAAGTTAACTCTCTTCAAAAGGAGGTAACACTTTTCAAGGAGAAAGTTAATATAAGCCTGTCAACTAAAAGTGTTCAGGTTGGAATTTCAACTCAAGTCAAATTTGAGAAAGAAAAATCCAATCTAAAACTTCAGATTGATGATTTGAAAAGATCTCTAGAAAAGTTCACTTTTGGCTCTAAGTATCTTAATATGATGCTTGGAACTCAAAGGGTTGTGTACAATAGATCTGGACTTGGACACAAAGCTAGACGTAGGTCTTACTTGTATTTAGTTAATCGACCCAAAAAATCTCGAGTTCAAGCATGGATTTTTAAGTTCAACCTAACCAATCTAGTTGGACTGAACCACTACTAGGTTCCCAAGGATCAAATACACTATTTGATCAGACCCAATAGGGTTACGATCTAGGGGATCCAAAACTATCAATGTTAGATAAAATTGTTTGCTTTTATTTTTGTTTTGTTATTTTATTTTTTTGTACTTAGATTGAATCTAGGCTAGTTAAGGACACAGATTTGATTAATACTTGCTCAACCTAGTAGCAGGGTGGGGTGAGAAGATAGTACACTAGGGAAATCCAGTATAAGTGGTCAAGTGAGGTAAGGAGTACCCTATTTAATTTACTTAGCTAAGTGGAACTAACCGAAGCTACCTCGCCAGACCCTAGACTAGTTAGACCAACATTTTTTCCTAGATTGGCTGTGTATAATTTCTCAAACTAGCTTTGTTTTAGAAGGTGGTCGTTGTTTTGATACCCAAGAAGGTCCCTGTGCCTCGCCTCTACCTAGAAGCTGATTCTTGAAAGACACACTTGATTAGCCAAACGGTTAAACTTGAATCTAATTCAAGGTTAATCGAATTGTAGATAATTACAAGTCCATTAATAATTGAGAATCATCTCACACAATCCATAGGAATAATTATTTGATAATCTAGAAATGGGTGAGATGGAAGCTAGGTAAGATCTATCTACTTTTTAACTCCACAATGGATCCAAACCATGTATCTTATGTGTAGGAACACAAAGATTTGGACCAATGGATGTTGGATAGTGGATGCTCCAAACTATGACTGGAGACAGATCAAAATTCACAAAGTTAAAGTTCAAGAATTTAGGATCTGCTACCTTCGGAATTAATAAAAAAACTTAAGGTAATTGGAATTGGCAACATTGAACTAGACTCTAACTTCATTATTCGCAAAGTACTTTTAGTAGATCAATTTGAGTTCAATTTGTTAACCATCAGTCAATTGTTCAATGCTGGATATTTGGTTAGGTTTACCAAAATAAAGTGTAGTGGCCTAACATAGATTATCCTAAAATCACACTTAAGGGAATTAGAAAAAAATAACATATACAAAATTGACCTACCAAGCTCCTCAACTAAGTATCTATTGACACAACAAGAGGAAATCAAGTTGTGGCACAAGAGACTAGGTCACGCTCATGTTAGACTCATCTCAAAGATGAGTTAAAATGACTTAGTTAAGGGTCTACCTAAGCTAATCACCTTAGAAAATATAATTTGTAATGTTTGTTAATAAGGTAAACAAACTAAGTCAATCCACAAAGTAACCAACCTGAACCAAACGAATTTAGACCTCTTTGATTCACATGGGGCTAAGTCACTAAGCGGAAACCAATACTACTTAGTAATAATAAATAATTACTCTTAGTACACTTGGGTAAAATTCTTAATAACTAAGGATGAAACTTATGAAAAATTCATAGACTTATGCATACTAATAGAAAATGAAAAGAACTTAAAAATTAAAAAGAATAAGAAGTGACTATGGTGGAGAGTTTGAAAATGATAGATTTAATAAGTTTTGTCAAGTTAATAGATACCACCATGAGTTTTCATGCCCTAGAACTCCACAACAAAATAGAATAATTGAAAGAAAAATAGAACTCTACAAGAAGTAGCTAGGATAATATTAAATGAATACAATCTAACCAATCAATTTTGTACTGAGGCAATAAGCACAACATGTTATATACAAAATATAATATTAATTAACAAACACCATAATAAAATTGCCTATGAAATATATTATAACAAGATACCTAATTTAAATTACCTAAAAGTATTTGGATATAAAGTACATATACTTAACACGAAAGATTACTTAGGGACATTTACACCCAAAACCACCAAAGGAATATTCTTAGGATATTCAACAATTAGTAGGGCATATAGGGTCTATAATCAAGATACCTTAAAAGTTAAAAAAAACCATAAATATAATATTTAATGAAGAATTTAATAATAATTAACCTAATGAACAAATTAATAATCCATAAAATCAAGAAGAAGAAGAAATTCAACCTAATGCAAATATAACCGAACCAGAAGATAGGACTCACTCAAACCTAACCGAACCTAATACTACACGAGCATCGAGACTAAGAGCCAATCACCGACCTGATCAAATTTTGGGTGATCCTGGGGTTCGAACTAGGTTAGCCTATAGAAACCTGAGCCAAATAACACTAATATCCAACATTGAACTAAAGATTATAAAAGAAACCCTACCTGACCCTGACTAGATAATAGCAATGCAAGAGGAATTAGAACAATTTGAACAAAACCAAGTATGAGACTTAGTTCCCATGCCAGACAACAAATCTATCATAAAAACTAAATGGGTATTTAGTAATAAAATAGATGAAAAAGAAGAAGTTGTAAGAAATAAAACTAGGTTAGTAGCTAAAAGGTTTAACCAAGTAGAAGGGTTAGACTATGACGAAACCTATACATCTATAGCTAGACTTGAATCCATTAAAATGTTATTAGCTTACGCGGCTTATAAAGGATTCAAGCTCTACCAAATGGACGTAAAGTCTGCATTCTAGAACAGGTTCATTAAAAAAAAAGTTTATGTAGGCCAATCACCTGGGTTTGAAGATAAAGACCATCCAAATTATGTCTTCAAACTTAAGAAAATCTTATATGGATTAAAACAAGCACCTAGGATATAGTATGAAAGACTATCAATATATCTAGTATCTAAAGATTTTAACCAAGGACAAATTGACTTCTCTTTATTTGTTAAGACTATATATAGTCTAAATTTATATAGACGATATTATTTTTAGTTCAACCAACACTAAATTTTTAAAAGAATTTGTTGAACTAATGAAAAATGAGTTAAAAATGAGTTGGGTAGGTGAACTATATTTTTTCTTAGGATTACAAATAAAACAAACCAAAGATGGTAACTACAGTTATCAAACCAAATACGCCAAAGAATTAATTAAGAAATTCAGTATGAAAAACTCAAAAGAAATAAAAACACTCATAGCAACAAACACCAACATTGATAGCGACCCAAAAGGAAAACAAGTAGACTTAAAATACTATAGGAGTATAATAGGTAGTCTACTATACTTAATTGCAAGTCGACTCGATATTTTATTTGCAATAGGTATGTGTGCTAGGTATCAATCAAATACTAAGGAATCTCATCTAACATTAGTAAAAAGGATACTTAGATATGTTAAGGGAACACTAAATGTAGGAATGTGGTACTCTAGGAGTAATCACTTTGACCTAGTAGGGTATTCTGACTCAGACTATGCTGGTTGCTAACTAGACAGAAAAAGTACAAGTGGAGTATGTCAGTTTCTGAGTCTATGTCTAGTCGGCTGATGTAGTAGAAAGCAATAATATATTGCATTATCTACTACTGAAGCAGAGTACATAGCTTTGGGAGAATATGTTACGCAATTACTATGGATGATGCACACATTAACTGACTTCAACTTGAAATACCTCAATACTAAAGTGTTAATCGATAATATCAGTTCAATCAATTGACCAAGAATCCAATCCATCACTCTAGAACCAAACACATAGAGGTCAAACACCACTTTATTAGAGATCATGTTGCTAAGGGAGAAATTATACTCGACTATATTGAGTTCAAATCAAACTTAGCTTGATAGTAATTAGGATTGTGTTTGGTAGACTAAGTACAGATTTGTTTCATATTTCAAAACTCATGGTTTCAAATCTACTACTACTTAGTTTTTCAAAAGTGTTTTCAAAATTTTATTTGTCTTTGAAAAACTTAGTTTCAAATTTTATACTTTCAAAAGTAAAAGGAATATTTGGCCTTAGTCTAGGTACTACCAATAGAGATCATGCACCTATAGACTTAGGTTATCGCATCTCACAAAACACACTAGATAACTTGATTGTGCATTATGAAACCTAGAACGGTGTGAGATGCATAGGGTCAAAGCCTGAGTTTTTGATACTTATGTCCGTGCATCAAACTAAAACTTGGGCTAAAAATAAAAATCATGGATCAAGTTAAGTGTTCCTACTTAGTAAAAGCTAACTGGAATGATACACATAAACTTGAATAACTTAGTTAAGTTGTTATCTTTTGATAGTCAACCAATACCAATAAGTTAGACATGTGCCTAAAAGATAAAATTTTTTTGTCTAAGTATTTTTATATATTATACGAATAACATGCTTGGACTCAAACATAATTTTTCATGTAATTAAAATTTTATAATTTTTTCTTACAAAAACAACACTCTCAAGTTTTATCAAATATTTTTGATTATGTCAAAAGGAGAGAGTATGGTCAGACTTATTGACTTGAAATTCAAAATTTTTTTGCCATGGAAAATTTTTCAATTTTGAGTTTAAAAACATTTCAATGTTTACAAAAAGCTTTCAATACTTGCAAAATATTTTTTCAAAAACCTAAGTATGACTTGAATGGTTTGTAACCAAATTGACAAAAGCAAAAATCATGCCAAGTTCAGGGGGAGAGGGAAAAGAAATTTTTCTCAAAATTATTTTTCTAAGTAGACCTTAACTTTAGGGGAAGAATCCTGAATTAAGGGGGAGTCAAAACCTTAATTATTTTCTAAATTTTTGTTGACTGAAAACTGTGATGAGTTACTTATATTAAAGCAAATGTTTTACTTAACTTAGAACCTAGGTTGTCATAATCCAAAAGGGAGAGATTATTGGTGCAAGGAGCACCAGATGGTCGAACCTGAGTTTTGATAATGACAAAGAGTTCAAGTTAAGTTTGAAAAATGATCTAATAAGCTGAATTGAGTGTGCAGGTAGCATAGGGAAGTCCTAGCTGCGGCTAGGCAAAGGAAGTCCTGATCTAGAGGATTAGGTAGAAGACCTGATTTGGAGGACTGGACAAGAAAGTTCTGGTCAAGAGGACTGGGCAGGAAGTCTTGACAGATCAGAGCACCAGGCCGAATGTCTAGGCAGGTTTAGAGGACCGGATGTCTAGTAGTGGGACCTGGGGGCCAAGGATCAAGGCTGAGCAAAAGTCCAACAGGTCTGGAGGACCTGGTTGGCAAATGATAAATTCTCCCGAGTGGAGTAGGTGAGGACACGTTCCCAGTAAGGGGAACAATAGGTGTTGGTCTGACCTAGAGCTTCATTAGAAACCTGAAGTCAAGACCAAACAATTTGTAAAAACTGTTATCCTTCCTGTTATCTTTGGTTTTGGAATAACTTGTAATGCAAGAAAGGAGAGGTTGGTACTTTATATTCTGGGCGCCCTTATTTGGATCCAAGCGACCAGACGATCCAGGCGCCCGGATGGTATCCAGGCGATCGGACATCAGCCAAATAGGCTTGCGAGGTAGATGAGGTGGCAGAGTCCCAGTGATCGGGACACCTCAACCTTTAGCGCCCGGATTTGGATAAGGTGTTGCAGAGTCAAAGTTGATCCGACAACCTCCACATCAGCATCCAAGCGCCCGAAAGGGATACAAACACTCGAAAGATGTCGAGTTAGCGTTGAAAGTGGATCGATAAGTTGAGGTGGAGGTGCCCGGAAGGACTTCCAGGTGCCCGGATTAGGCTTTATAAGTAGTTGTGAGGGGAAACCCTAATAGCAATTCAAGACGCTTCTACGATGACCTCCTGAGCGCAAATCTTCGATCCAAAATGTCGTCGTAACGTCGAGGAGCTGCACCGACTACTACAAGTCTATTACTACTCTCAGTCGGTAATCTCTGTATCACTTTTTGTACTTAAGATTCTTAGGACGATATAAGTTTACCGATCCTAATATATTTGTAAAAGCGGCATACTCTTTCTCGTAAGAGGGGAGTTATTATAGTGAATTGTCCATCAGAAACGATCACAGATCGTGGGCCTTGGAGTAGCAGCCTGTGGCTGTGAACCAAGTAAAAATAAACTTGTTCATATTTATTCTTTCCGCTGTACTTTCTGACATCCTATAGTTGTGTTTTACGCAAGAATTCTTAAAAGAGTGAAAATGAGAAACAACGTTATTCACCCCCCTCTAGTGCTCTTACTCAATCTCACAGTGATGACACACTCCATGATCCACTCTATATAAGGTGTAGGAAAGCCAAAACCCTATAGTGATGCCCTCAGGTAGCTCTAGTCAACTGTGTCAAAAACCATCTGAAGATCTATCTTAAGAACACATCCCAGGCAAACTTGCTTCCTAGCATATGTCCTTAGTAGCTCCTGTGCTAGGTAAATATGCTCTTCAATAGATCTACCCTAAACAAAGGCTACTTGAGTTGGATCAAAGAGACTATCAATGACTATTGCTACCTGTGTTGCATGGACCTTGGAGATGACCTTGTAGTAACTGCTAGTTAGTAATTGCTAGAGCATATGCAACCTTGGGAATCAATGCATTGAGTGTGTGGTTCCACTCTCAATACTTTACTAGAATGAAAAACTTCATGACAATATCCTGAAGATCTGAGTCCACTTTGTCCCATGTTACCTTAAAGAACCTGGCACCATATTGATCAGGCCCAAATGCCTTGTCATTCTTAATGTCAAATAGTGCATTCCTTATTTCCTCTAGAGTCACTGGCTATATCAAGTTGTTCTGTTGTTCCTCACTAGTACTGTTCGTTTGCTACCAACATCAAATGCCAATTGAGAACATGACACTATAGTCCCTCAGTACTGCCTCATAATGATGAACAAACTCCATGACTACCTCTGCCATACTGATGGTGTATTCACTAGGAGCCTTAGCTATTGCCACTGCCACAATGATGTTCCTTTTGTTGTTATGTTTGACAAGATCATGGAAGAATTTGCGAACTAGGCACACTTGGCTTTCTCCTATAAGAATTGTCTCTTTGCCTATACTAGAAGAGTAGCAGGAGTTTACAACCTACTATAGTCATCGTTGGCCTCTTGGAGACCAAACTGTTCAAGGCATTCTTGGATGGTATTCTTCAAAGGTGTTTTCTAAGTATGATGAAGGCTCATAATTTTTATCGTTGGCCTCTTGGAGACCAAATTGTTCAAGGCATTCTTGGATGGTATTCTTCAAAGGTGTTTTCTAAGTATAATGAAGGCTCATAATTTTTATCTTTCTAATCGTGGGTGTATCTTGGTCTTGTGAGATATGAGACATGTGGAGGTTCTTGATATGGGCATCCAGTTCATGCATTGTCGACTCTTCTCTGGACTTCGAAGGCATACAATCCTAGCTACCTTCATATATGACCTTCATAGAATTGTGAACATATGACTATTATGGAGGGCACTAATACAGATGGGAGAGGCTATTGTAGAGTCATGACTGATTCTTGGGGAATTTAATGCGATGTTGACTGTCGAGGAAAAGACTGAAGGGATTCCATTGACACATTATGAGCTATAGGACTTGAAGGATATGGTACACAATATGTGTATTATGGATTTACAGTCCATTTGATGTCGGTTCACATGGATAAATGAGACTATTTCTTGCAAATTGGATCCTGCCAGGATTAACATTCATTGGCTGCTAAGGACTTCAAAGGCTATGCTTATAAGATCCTCCCATCTGGATGTTTGTCAAATCATTCTTGTTGCGTGGTTTCTGCATTACTAGAGGAGTGGAAATCTCAAAGAACTTTCAAATTTTTTAATATGTAGACTTTGTATGAGGACTACCAGGGATTGATGACGGATGTATAGGTAGATATAGTGATTGACACAATACTATTCAAGGTTGAAGCAAAAGCTGAACTAATTGAAGGGTCAACTAAAGATTGTTAACCAATAGTATTTTTAGCACATCTCTCAATAGGTTAGACGTGCTCAAGAGGATCTTGAGGCTTCTGGAGGTGTGATGTTAAATTTTACAATATAATATGCCTAGCCTATTTAAAAATATAAGTATTTGAAAGTTGAAAATATAGAAAGGTGTCTTATTAGTTTTAGACAAAATAGATCATTTTATTAGTTTTAGACCAAATAGATCATTCAATTCTCATATTCATTTTTTTCCTTTTTAGTAAAAAGATAAAATTTGTCATCAGATTTTTTCCCCCAAAATAGTAAAAACTTTATTCTTCGCCTAACAATTATCCATCAATGTCTATCATTTTTAGAGAGTAAATATAAAGTTCAAAAAGCTTCCCATCACTTTCGTCGCGTCCGTCCGATGGAGACATCTTCCCCACCATCGTACGGTCCACATCGAATGGTCGGCCGCCGCCCAGAAGCACACTCGATGATTCCGATTTCCGACCAAGAATAGAGCACAGACACACTCGCTCCTCCGTCTTCCATGTTGGCGCGAATCCTATCCATTTCGTATTCATTTTATTCTGATTTCTGAACCACAAGATGTTAAATAGGAGCCATGCATCTATCATAAAAGCATCCATATCCCTGCTCTGCTGCATTCCAAGGGAGAGAGGAAGAGGATATAGTTGCTGCATGCTGAAACAGACAGATTATAAATGATCTGAACAGATGAGTATAACATGAATACGGAGGGCCTTCTGATAGATCAAACAAAGGTAAGCTCAAGAAGAGTTTCTACGGGAGGAGGAGCTGAGATCGTGAGACCAAGATACATGTCCTTCGATCCATCGTCCGTGAATCAACTCCTTCCAAATCACCAGCCACAGCAGCAGCAGCGGCAGACTAACTTCTATGGCTCTCTTCCTCCCACTTTTTCCTTCTCCCATCAATTTATGACGACGACATCTCCTCCTAATTATTCCACGGCGCCGCTTCTCCAACCTCCTCTTCTCCCTCTCCCACCGAGACCGAGATGGAGAGAGAAGCCTGCCGTTGCTGCTTCAGTGAATAGGAGGAAGGGAAACTCGAAGGAAGAGGTTCTGCCGGAGTCGTCTGTTTACTCGCTCTCGCCGCCGCCCAGCACCCTCCCACTGCCTAGTTTTCTCCTGACAAAGCAAAAAGATAAGGAAATTGGCGATCTTTAATTAAACTTGATGTTTATAATGGAGGAACAGCCTCAACATGCATCAAAGATATAGACTGATATATATACGCATCATACAAGTATGTTTGGTTTTTTGGCTTTGCTTGGGAGAAGTGCAAGGGGTAGGAGTTTAATTTACTGCTACTTGTATCCTGCTTTCAGTGGACAAGGCTAAGTTACTGGTGTCTGATTTGGGTGGTTAATCATGTACCAAGAAGATATTATGCAATTTATATTTCTAGTAGCTTCATCCTCATGTGTAATATATAACTCTTGCTCAGGAAATTCGGCTGAGGATTAGATTGATCATGTGGTTAATTTCAATAATAGATAAAATTTTAAGTTAATTCAGACTGACCTTATTTTGGATTTACTGTTTTAATACCTATTGTAGGTCATTGAGTGATACTGAAGTGAAGCTGTCATCTTGTGGTTATACTAGCTTCAAGATTATCCTGAAATTTTGTGTGAAATTGTACTTAAGATAAGCATTGATGGAGGTTTAATTTACCTAGAGAGTTTGTTCCTATTGCTTTTGAAGATGTTGTGTTGGTTGAAGATGCTGTGTTGAGTTTTTCATAGATGAAATAGGACTCAAACTTTAGGGTCATACTTTTAATCAGTGAGATTGATCTGGATCAGGTGACTATAAATAACATTTTGTCTAAAACCTATTTAACAGCAAAACTAATTTCTGTTTGGTTATTAGCCGACTAGAAGAGTGTTAGTCAATCAAATATAATTTTCTATTGAAACTTAGCAACTAGAAATCTAATGGACCAAAGATTTAATTAAGCAACTTAATTAGACATCTTTTAGTGAATAAATATATTATAGCGAGTGGCTAAAATATGATTTTTAGTTTTAATTTGTCGATGGGTGATTCTATTTGTTGTTAATCAATCAAAGTTAGACTCGTCGATTAATGTTTAGTAGATATACTAGTACAACAAGATTTGGAAGAACATTTTCACATGCCTTTTGGAGATTCCTTCTCTATAAGGAAAATACAATTGCAAAAAGTTCAAGAAATTACGAAAGGTCAAAATGTGTGATAACTCACATTTTGTAAATCTATTTTCATTCTTAAGATGATCTTTAACTTTTAAGATGGCACATGGTTGATAATCTCATTGTGTTATCTATATTTCTCACATTTATTTGTTGAGATATATTGTATCTCCTCTTTGCAAGCGAAGCTTGTTCATTTCGATTTCGTACTTGAAGTCTTATAGAGATTTACTCTATTACTTTATTCCAAGGAGTGTTTTAATGATTTTAACATTTAAGATTATTATAGCCCAGCAACAAGGCTGTGGGAGATTGTTCCTCTATAGGACAATGTTATATTATATTGATTTTAATATCACTGTGATCTTAATTATTGTTTTATTTTTGTGCAAATATTTTTATCAATTGATCTTAGCACATACACATATATAACTCATGAATTTGAACTTTGTATTTGTGAGTAAAATATTGATGCATACTCCTGATCAAGGTTGACCAAGGTATGAATTATATTTTGATATTTAAGGAATATATTTGTTATTGGGAGATTATTGGAGAGACTATTAGCGAAATCAATCCTTGGTCAAGGTTGATCATGATGTCGATTATATTTTGATGTTTGATCAATATATTTATCATTGAGTATATGTTTGTATAAGTTAAGTAGGTAAAGTTTAAATGGGTTGAGGTAGATCAAATATTTGATATAAGGGAAGTTCGACTAGATCGAAGTTGACTAGATATTTGTCAGATGAAAGCCCAATAAAGATTTAGCAATTAAAAAGTCCAATATGTACCAACATTGATGAAAGCCCAATGGATGTTGGTAATGGATCGAAAGTCCAACAAGAGAGTTTATAGATGACAAAAGTCTAGATAGATCTAGGTAGACCATATGTCTAGCAAATGATAGAAGTTTAAGTAACGTAGGTCATGCAGTATCAAACATTGGACATATGAAAAAAGCCTAAGTAGGTCAATGAGGACCAAATATTTAGTAGTGAAAGTCTAGGTAGATAAAAAAAAATCAGATACTTGGCAGTAAAAGTCCTAACAGGTTAATGAAAATTAAATGTTAAATAGTGGAAATCATTGAAGCATAGGGGTTACGTTTCTTGGCATAATGGAAGTCCTAAAAGCATAGAAGCTTCTTGGCACAAAGGAAGTCTTGGAAGCATGAAATGTTACTTAACAAATTGAAGTTTCGGAGGTGAGGATTCCCTTGGCAGGTGGCCGCGAGGGCACTGGTTGCTGCTCGCTGGCCCTGAAATCGTTGGGTGCGAAGCCGCTAGCCAATGGCCGTTACACGCGACGGTAGTTGTCACTACCTGCGAGGGCGGTGTGTTAGTGTTAACCCTTAGAGTTAATTATGAGATGATTGATAAAGAAATTTTTATATCATATTTTATTAATAAAAGATAAAATTTATAGTTATTATATTTACTTTAGATCTATGCCAGATAAATAAGTATAATAATATCATAGGATAATAGGTTCTAGTCTACAACATATCAATTGGTTGAATTGATAGTGGGAGGTTGTAGATATATATAGAACACTATTCTTAACTATTCCTAATCAAGCTTTAATATACAAGGGCAATATTAATGTGTTGAAACTAGTATGTAGGTTAACTGATGACTTAATCTTACAAATCATAAATATAAGATATCATTTGACACATAGGTATATATTAGAGAATATATATTGAATTAATGACTATGAGAATGTTTCATAAATAGTTATATGAATGTTATAAATATTCTCATAGTCATTATTAGTATAAATAGTCCTTAGACCTGAAGTCACTACAACATGCACTACAACATGTTGTAATTCATAATACAGCCTGAGTATCGTGTCTTTTACCTTCATACTTCCAGTTGTAAAATTAGACTCCCCTCGAATGTAATTGGGGTTTTTTTTTAAAATTTGTAATATACAATTAAGAATAGTATTAGTTTACTGGACGATAATGGAAAGGGAGGAGGCCAACAACACATGACAACCAAAGAAGCATTTGGGAAGATGCAATTCCCTAGGTTGACCTTTCGATCTTCTCATTAGCTTAAGAAGATCGTAGTAGACGGGTCATAACCATGTCATATTTCTAATTATGTATATATGTTGATATGTGTTATGTTTGTATGTGATACATGTTTAATTAATAATATTATGAACATTAGGTCAATTTTATATGTCTGCCAAAGTTTGGTACTCACTTTTACCTTGATCAATTGTAGACATATTTGCCAAAGCAAAGTGACTCAAGTTATCTTGATAGAATGCGATAGGACAATTATGATGCCCAAATACTGAACTTTAGGTGAGACTTAACTAAATTATCTCAATTAGATTGAGAACTTAGAGTCATATTGATGGGGATGTTTTGTTGGGAATTATTATTATTATTTATGTATTATATTCCCTTATTTATTGTGTCACTAATACCCATCAAAATTAATTATTTATTTATTTATCAAACCTCTAACTATCGCTAAAGTAGTATAGATAGGTCCGAGTCGTCTCTCTTGGACTCAATGATGAAAGTAATCCTAGACATTTGGTGTAGGGATTTTATTATGTTTTATTCATTCCTAACTATTTACAGACTTCATTTATTCACAATTAAATCCTACAATTTACAATAACAATCAACTATCAACAATCTTATTTACAGTAACATACAACCTACAACATTATTCACCACCATACAACAACACATCAATAAAAGATCCAACAAATTATTATATGAATTTCATTTATTAATACGAAGTCAATACACAACATGAAATCCATTTATTCAACATGTACAATTAAGCAACATTCTACTTATATTATTTACCTAACCGTACAATATAAACTCTACATTATGTATCATACAACAAGTCTAACATACAACATTCATTTCATACAACCATGAATCTAACAAATCCTATACATGTTACAATCATTACAATTGGCCAACTTATTAAACTTATTCTTATTCTAGGATTACAACAACATAATCACCACTACATGTAGCACATACATACATCATGCATTCAACCTACATATTCAATCAAACACTCCATGGTTCAATAAACACAACACTGAATTCATATTGGTACACAATTCTAAACAAACACCAAATTTATAGCATTTAACACAAATGGATCATGTGATACACTTCAATTCAATTCAAATCGAAGCATTTGATACAACAACTCAATCGGTTAACACCTTGCCCTCTTTCACGTCTCACAACAGAACATGCTACCATCAATTCAATCACAACAAAACATGCCAACCGAACAACCTACAAAACATGCCACTTTATTGATACAATTCAATTCATATTCAACTTGATTCACCACAGAACTTCATCACCACTTATCATCCCAACCGAACAACCTAAAAGATCAATACATTCAATAGATGTAAGTATCAATTCAAAGTTCGAATCACAATCCCTAAACAAAATATGAGTCATTGACAGAAATGCAACAAATCAACAAATAGGGTGTTTTTGATCTACATAGCTAACAACAGAAAACCCAATTAACGTTAGAGGTTAGAGTTAGGATTAGGTATTTACAGGTTATAACAGGATTAGGGTTAGCACACACTATTCACAAGGGGGTATTTTTGGTATCGTATGTGAAACAACATAAACAGAACAAGAAAGTAAACAGAGAACAGATATGAACATGGGTTTAAGGTTTTCTTCCCTCTTCTGATTAGCACAGAGCATGGACCTCAGCAAATCTGGCTGCTAAGCACCCACGGGACGGCGATGCACGTTGGAGAACCACCCACAACGGCAGGAACGGAGAGACGAAGGTTCAGGTCCTCAGACGCTGGTCTGATGCCATGCTGAAACCACAGACAGAACCTTAGGAAAAGGAACTGAAATCTAACCCTTACCTTGCCCCATTTTCGATGACAGTGGCGACGAAGACGACCGGCGACCTCTGCTGAACCATAGACAGAGTCCGACAGAATCTTGCTGAACCACAGACAGGACCGATAAACTCCGTCGCTTCTGAGGAGGTGGAGGATCGAGCTGTCACCGGCTGCCGTCGCTGGAGAACCACCCACAACGGTGTAGCCAATGTCGGAGAGGAGAAATGGAGCGCCGAAGAGGAGAAATGGAGCTAGGGTTCAGCGAAATGGAGCGCCGGAGAGGAGAAATGGAGAACCACTCACACCCAACCTCTCTGGGCTAACTACCGTCGAGCACCGATGACCGGAGAACCACCCACGGCCACCATTCCGCGACGACGGGGAAATGGATCTCAGCGCCTCCGAACCACTTCGGCACAGATCCGGCGATGGCGACGGTGAAATCCTAAGGAGATGAGGCTGATCTGTGTGACCGGAAGGTTGAATGAGGGGGACGGTGGTGCGCGACAGAGCCCGGCAGAAGAATCATCGCGACGGCGGAGAGGAGTCGAAGACCTAACAGAACCAAGCTGATTTGCGTGAACTCCTCTCGGGATTTTGCTGTCGTCCCACGTGACTTGATCAGTCACACCAGAGACTAAATCGGACTCGAACTTGACCCATGTTTAACTCTGATCCGAATCCAAGCTGATCAGATTCAATTGATGTGCTTTAACCGGCTTCCAAATTGATTCGGATTCAGATTTAGTCCAGGTTGAGCCAGATTTGCATTAAATCAAAGTTTTGGGACCTATCTGAACTCAATCTGAACTCAATTTTTGATTTCAAGCCTCTGAATTGGGTTCAACTTTTGGCCTCATCTTGATTCCCTACAAATCATCAAATTCAAATCATTAATTCCTGTAAATTGCTAAAATATTGAATGAAGCAAAAAAATTATCCAAAATTAAGAATTAAGCTTATAAACCCAATTATCACATGAAATACCACAAATATAGTCCAAAATATTCCATAATTAACCCTATCAACAACGAATTATCACATATCCCATGCGTTGGGCAAATGAACAAATAGTTTTGTTCACCTAACTATACAAAGTTGCATACGATGTAATTGTACACTTTGCCTACCTAAATTATATGAGTCTTGGACAATTAGCCAAAGCTAACTCAAGATGAGGTATAATATGGATCTTGCCCCACTTGAATGTCATTGGTATTGGATTTGGAGCTAGTAGTGTGGGTAAACTCTAGTTGCCCACATCCATGACTTGCTCCTACCAAGCTTTATAGTTTAGTGGGAGAATTATTTAATTAAAGGTATAATTAAATAATTTAAATATGATACTTATTTCTATATGATACTCCACCTGTGATAAGTTTACCTTATCATTGCCGGTCCCAAGCCCGGATAAAGGAGGAGGGTTGCGTTAGGTTGCCAGCCAGCGTTAAACTAAGGCAAACACTCATGAATGGATCCATTAAACTATTGTGCTAATGCTAGGATGTTCCCCGGAAGGAACACGTTGCAGGGTCCGACTGTAACGTCTCGGCAAGGACCGCTACATCTCCATGAGAACTTGGGTGTAGTGTTAAATGAGCAAAAGTTCTCACACCATAGGTTGGGTAAGAATAAAAATTATAGGAAAATTAATAGTCTAAGATTTGAAACATGGAATATAGGAACCCTTACTAGTAAAACAATGGAGGTAGTAGATACGATGATTAGGAGAAGAATTAGTATTTTGTGTGTACAAGAGACAAAATGGGTAGGCGAAAAGGCAAAGTTAATAGAGAACTCGGATTATAAGTTATGGTACACAGGGAAGAGTAAAACAAGAAATGGAGTTGGTGTTATTGTAGATAGTTCGTTAAAGGATGAAGTTGTAGGAGTAAATAGAAAGGGGGATAGAATTATAGCTCTCAAAATAGTAGTGGAGAAAGACACTATAAATGTAATTAGTGTATATGCACCTCAAGCAGGATTAGATGAAAATACCAAATCAAGGTTTTGGGATGACCTAGATGAAGTATTACAAAATATTCCATCAAATGAAATGGTTTTAATAGGAGGTGATCTAAATGGACATGTTGGAGTGAAAAATGAGGAATGAGAGGGTGCATGGGGATTATGGGTTTGGAACAAGAAATGAGGAAGGTAAAACTATACTGGATTTTGCGATAGCATATGATCTTATACTAGCTAATACGTTTTTTAAGAAAAGAGAAGAACACTTGATCACATTTAAAAGCGGGAATAATAAATCGCAAATTGACTTTCTTATGGTTAGGAAGAGGGATAGAAAGATTTGTAAAGATTGTAAGGTCATTCCTGGAGAAAGTTTAACTACCCAACATAGGTTAGTAGTATTGGATATACGTCTTAAGCATAATATCCATAAAAAGAAAATATCCACTACTCCTAGAATTAAGTGGTGGAAGTTGAAGAATGAGAAACAAAACATATTTAAGGAGAAGGTAGAAGGACAAGTATTAGGTGAAGTATACGGTGACCCTACTACGACATGGGATAAAATGGTATCAAAGTTGAAAATAATAGCCAAGAGTATACTCGGCGAGTCAAAGGGGCATGTACCACCAAGTAAAGAATCTTGGTGGTGGAATGAGAAAGTACAGGAAAAAGTGAAGGAAAAATGAATAGCCTATAAGAAATTATATATTTGTAAGAATGAAGAAAATTTAAAAAAATATACATTAGCTAAGAAAGAGGCTAAAAAAGCAGTGAATGAAGCTAAAAATATAACTTTTGAGTAGTTATATCAAAAATTGGATACAAAAGAAGGAGAAAAAGACATTTATAAAATAGCTAAAGTGAGAGAGAGGAAGACAAAAGATATTAGCCAAATAAGATGTATTAAAGATGAATGCAATAGGGTATTAGTAAATGATGGAGAAATAAAAGAGCGGTGGAAGAGGTATTTTCATCAACTTTTTAATGAAGGTGTAGGTGATCAACTTAACTTAGGTAATTTAAGCAGGTCAAATGAGTATAGAAATTTAAATTTTTACCGTAGAATTCAAATTTCAGAAGTAGAACAAGCTTTAAACGGAATGAAAAATGGAAAAGCCGTTGGACCAGATGATATCCCGATAGAGGTATGGAAGTGCTTAGGGAAACAAGGTATTGAATGGCTTACAAAATTATTTAACATGATATTAAAAACAAAGAAAATGCCAGATCAATGGAGAGTAAGTACTCTAATTCCCTTATATAAGAATAAGGGGGACGTACAAAATTGTGCAAATTATAGGGGCATTAAATTAATGAATCATAGCTCAGTATGTAATGACCTGGGACAGACAATAAATTAATTAACAAATAGTTTGATTCACAGCATTCTGTTGCAGCAGAAGATAACAATTATTTGCTTTTGTTTGCAGGAAGAGCATGCTTTGCTTCCTCTCCCACAGTTCTTGTGTATTCATCTGCACAAAAAGCTTTGTAAGTACAGGAAAAACAGTCATTTTATTAATCCATCATAAGATTTGTTTATATAATTTTTGTACTTGCTTCATTATGAAGCCTAGAAGGAACCAAAACAGAAACGAGAGCAAATATTATCCACTAGTGAACAAGTCATCATGACAGTATATCCCTAATGAACTAGTCTGAATTTAGATACCCTATTGAATTATTATTTGGTGAAATATCACAATCTATTTCGAAAATTTCACAAAAATTATTTTACCAAATTAAGTGGGTGTGATATGCTGAGTACCTATAATTTTAAACAAATTCTGAAATACATTACTGAGCATGATTAGGTACGCGAACTGATCAACTTGAACAACTTGGATATTCATTACTTGTTCATTAGAATACTTAGCTTATGAAGTTAAAAATTTAGTTTAAATTAATTTCTTAAGAAGTTTCAATCAATATAATCGGAGACAACAAAGTTACTACTGCCGTTGAATTATCAACCTTTCCTATGAAAGAAGCCTTGTTGGAGCAGTCGAGTAGCAAATTAAAGGTCAGACATGAATGACTCTGGTATCATGCTTTTGGTGAAAAACAAAGAGACTTTTTGTGTATCTTTTTGTGCCCCACTAACTGGCATTTACAATGACACAGAGAAAGGCTGGTACCATCTGCAGTGTACTCATGATGGCTTTCATTTGTTTTACATTAAACCAAGTAGACATGTCTGCAAGCCAAGAATTTGATGAAGATGCAGCAGTTCAAATATTTCTTCAGGAATATATTTCAGGTGCAATCTCTGATCACAAAACAAATGTTTAATTCCAAGGAAGACTACACACTTTTGCTCAGATTCACTTATCCTTTAGGCATATCTTTTCCATCTTGACAGTGATCGTAAATCAGATTAGGGGTTACAGTACTGACTTTGTTTTTTCTTCAAATATCCATGACTATTCGACCTATATAATTGAGTTTGAATACGGAATGAGTTTAAATCATAAACAGGCTTGGAAGTCCATACTTGTAGAAACAGAAAAAAACAAACATTTGTCATTATTCTTATTTTTTGACAGTCTTAAATTTATTTCTTGTAGAATAATATAAGTACTAAACATGTGTTAGTAATTTACAAGCTAGTGTAGATCTTTTGGGTTGGTCGACTGAATATACCCAACTAACTGACATGATTAGTTGCTCTACATTTATGTTGATCGTGCCGATTTGAACATCTTACCGACTCACTCAATTTTCGATTCACTCACTTAAATCTCTAATCTATTCTTTGCTTTCCTTTCCATCTAACTAAGATTTCTCTCTTATGTGTTTCTATTCTATTTAATTTCTTTCTCTCCAAACAAACATAACCCAATGAAATATGGTTGTTTGCTCTTATGTTTACCAAACCAAGGTTGCTTGCTCCCATGGTTTTCCACGTGCATGTATTTAAACAACTATACTTGTTTTATTATTATTTTATTTTGTTGAAAACCTTTGTTTTATTGCCACAACATAAATTTGTAGGTGTTTATTGTTGAAACAAACAAACAACTCTTTACTTGTTAACTTGTTGGTTTTAGCAAGTTAAGAAGGGGGGGACATGATCAGCCTTGATGCCGAGATTTTGCCGAATGTTCGATAGTAAATTTGATGCATTATGAGTGTGCCCGATTGACAATTCGAATGTTAGGATCGAACTAGGGTGCATTTCCTATTAGCACCGACGATATCCGTCCCCATTTAAGGTTGAAGGAGATTGAGACATTCCTTCTCATCTAAGGTTAGGGAATTGATACATAATTAAGAAACTAGGGTGGCATCGAATACCCTAAAATTGTGCCAAGGATTAGTGGAGCATCGTGATGCTTAACTATTATGATTAGGTGAAATTATTTCTAAATTATCCTTATCCTAATTTGCACAATTTTTTATCTTGTATTTTTATTTCATTCTTTAATTTCCTTTTACATTCATTTTAAAAAATACTAAGTAAATATAATATTAAAAATTAATCAAGATATTAACAATGATTAAACTCAAAAGCACTTTATATATTATTAAAATTTAAGGACAACAATATCTGTTAAAATTAGGGAAACTAAGAGCCCAAATTGAATTAATTAAATAAATTGGTGGAGCTAAAATGACAAATTTTAAAAACTTAAAAGAGCATTTGAAAATTTTACAACTCTAGAGGATATTTTTGAAAATGAATTAAACTCTGTAAGGTAAAATGAAAATCTTTCATAAATTTGTCATTATTTTTTTAATAAAGAAATAACCTTAAATAATATTTATGCCTCACATGATATGTTTCCGGCCAAACTTAAAATTTGAAAGTGCTAAACATTTAAAATAATATATTTACAAGAATTCATATGTAATTATACCTACTTTAATTAACTAGAACAGTGAAATTAATTAAGTGCAATGCAGTTATAAATTCATTGTTCAACGCCCTTTAATTAATCCCCACCTATAATTTTTTATGTTATTTATTTGTACTCAGAACTTGCCTCTTGATCTAATTTACATAATGGAAGTTGACATCTAATTAATAAATTGTTATGATATACGATCACATTTTTTACAATTAAATTTTATTTTCATATTAATTTTTCCCAATTGTTGAAATTATAATCTAAAACACACCTTCGAGAGGATTTGTATATATTTATATTTTGTAGTAATAATATGACCTTTGTGATCCCTTAAATATATACTCATGACAAGTATAATGGCAACCCCCAAGACTATGATGTGATAGTAAAAGGTAGTCTTCAGGGCATATAACTGAGTTGGTTACGATGAAGCAGATTTGCATAAAGGGACAAGGGTTCGAATCTCGATGAAGCCGAGTAATATTCTCTTCCGTCGTGATCAATTGCAATTTCTTGATTTACCTCCTCATAGATGGTCGTGAGACCGACCGTGTGAGACCACTGGGATGGCGGATTCCACCTTATTGCAGAAGATAGTAAAAGGTAGATGAGCTCTTTAGACAACAAAATTTTAAATTTCATCACATTATAATTAGGAAGTTTGAACTTATGATATTGGACTGATTACCTCTAAAATTAATCAAATTGTACAAGTTAGATAATTAGATTATAAATAATAATAATAATAAAACAAACAAGTATAATGCCCATGATTTGTGTAAATATTAATTATTTATATTATATAAACATTACATTAGTATTTAATTTTTAGAAAATATTTATATAATCTCTTTTTAACTTTTTCTACACTAATATTATTTTGAAAATGATGATTTTTATGAATAACTAAGATGAATTTTAAATTAATATTTTCAATGTTTATTAATTTCAGATTATACATTTATATTTTCTTTAAAAAAACTTATTAGATAACTAAAGTGTTTAAGAAATAAAATATCATACAAATTAATTGTAGATATTATTTTTATAATTGTTTTTGAACTAAGTAAATGGTTAAAATATATTAATGTATTATTATTTACATAGAAGTATTACATTCCATGAAACTTAATTTTAAAATATATAAACTCTGAAAGAATTAGATAATTTTTATATTCAGTTAATATTATAAATTATTTAAACTTAAAATAATGGTAATTTTATGGATTATGAGGGTAAATTATGTTATATGAAATGTAATATTCTTTGATATTTAATTAAATTCAAAATGAATGGGAAACAAATGTCGGCATCCTATTATACATAATTGAGTATTGGGGAGTTTTTCTCTCTTTAAACAAAATAATAATTTTATTTCTAACAAACTGTTTTATAAAAAACATATTTTCTAATTGATATATTCTTTTTCTGCAAAACGTGGAATCCGTTTACGGCCCCACGACTATTTGTGAGGAGATAAATCGAGAAACTATAGTTGACAATCCTGACTTTGCCAAGATTCAAATCCTTACCCTCTTCTGGTCTACTGCGCCGTAACCAACTCAGCTATCTAATTGATATATTCAATCAGTGGTTTATGTTTCATCACAAGAGTGACATGATCTAGATTCTGAAACACTGATTGCTCTTGATTAATTCATTATCTACCACTAAAAATCCATTTTTTTCCTCTTTAACATGATTACATCGTTTTAATCTTTGAGACGCAAGAGTGAAAGAAAAAAAAATGTAAAAAAACACTAGAGAGTATGGAATGATAGGTTAGAGATTATCATTGATTATTTACTTAAAAAATATTTGTCAATTATATTAATCCCTTCACATATTTCTTAATTAGCATTTTAATGGATAGAAAAAAACTATTAAGAAGATGGATTTGTTAGGACTTTTAAATCAGGAGACTATCTCAGACAAATAAAAAAAAATATTCGGATTAGAGAAAATCTTTTTTTTCTTTATTAATTGTATATAGATGGGTAAACAAGCCAACTCCTTTAAGCTTTTTTTTTTTTTGTTAAAGTTGAACTTGAGCTTTTTATCAAACTTATTGTGATCTTTATAATTTTAAATAAATGTTAATCTCTAATATATATATATATATATATATATATATATATATATATATATATAGGGTTACTATGCTGTGCGACAGGGATTTACACGACCTGTGCGCGACACCCTCGACCCCCAGCTGTCGCCGTCGCCACGCCGTCCGGCCACTGGAGATCGCCGCCTCGGGCACGATCGACGGCCCACTCGCCGGTGCACCGTCCGGCGTCGGATTCCGGCCGGATAATGGTCGGAATTCGGTCACTATCCGATCGAAATCCGGCGCCAGACGGTGCACCGACGAGTGGCCCGTCGATCAGGCCCGAGCCGGCGACTGGCGGTGGCCGGACGACGCGCTGGGGGAGGCCGAAAGCGGCGGGGGTCGGAGGGCGTGTTTACTGTACATTTCCAGTTTGGACGGTCAGATGGACTCGCGATCGTGTGATGGACGATGATCCCGCTATCGTGCATGCGCGCGTAGGAAATCGACGCGCAGCATAGCAAAATATTATATATAAATATAAATATAAATATAAATATATAAAGGGACATTGGATTTACATAAAGAGAAGCCGACGAATACAAGAGAAAGCGCTCTTTCCTCTCTCTCCACCTCAGCCTCCGCCTCCGCCTCCGCCTTGCATGGACTCCGACTCGCGTCCTTCTCCTCTGCCACCGCTCTGGCGCCGTCGGGTTTTTCTAGAGGACAACCTCCCTCCGCCCGTTCCTCCTCCTCCTCCTCCTCCTCACCCTACCTCACCCTCCCTCAAACCGAGCCTCTTCGTCATCGCCGCCATCATCGCCGCAGTCGTCGTCGCCTCCCTCTCCATCCAACTCCTATTCCGATTTCTCTCCTCCCGACGCCGCTCCAACTCCTTGGTCGCGGCCGTTCCCCTGGCTGTGGTCGATCCGCTCTCTTCCTCCTCCACCACCGGCGCGGCCGAATCAGACGGCCAGGCGAACGCGGTGGCACTCATCGATACGCTTCCGGTATTCACTCTGGCTTCCGCCCTAGCCTCCCTGCCCAAATCGACGCCCGATTGCGCCGTCTGTCTTTGCCCTTTCCGCCCCGACGACGAGCTCCGCCTCCTCCCGGCCTGCCGCCACGCCTTCCACTCCTCCTGCGTCGTCCCTTGGCTTCAAACCACGCCTTCATGCCCGCTTTGCCGCTCCTCCATTGCCTTCCCGGCTCCTCCTCTAACCCTGCCGACGGCGCCGCCTATCACTCGCGACCGGAGCTCCTCGAGATCCGGCAGCTTCCGGATAGAGATCGGCAACGTCAGTCACCGAAGAACCCTCTCCGCTGAGTATCCTCCAATGCCTCCTCCTCCTCCCGCGCCACTGCCGACGCAGTCGCACCAGAGGACGTACTCGATAGGATCTTCGTTCGAGTACACGGTGGAGGAGGAGGTGGAGGCAGTGGTGTCCCGGATCACGCGGAGTAAGGAGAAGGTGAAGAAACGGCGCGATGAGTCCGGATCCACGGAGCCGGCAGCAGAGCCAGGGGACGCTGTGGCAGCTGCAGCTGGGGGTGGAGGAGGACGCTCGGAGGCCGAGGGGTGGCTGAAGGACTATGTGGATCGTCTGACCTCCTCCGCGTCTTCGTCCCTTTCGTCCCGCATCTTCTCCGGCCGGTGGAGCTACCGCTGCGATGGCGACGGCGGCGGCGCCGGTCGGAATTCGTGGGACCTGGAGGCCAGCGCGCGGCGCGAGGCGGAGGAGGGCGGTTACTACGGCTTCTACCAGTGGCTAATAGGGGCATAAACGTCATTCCGTAGGGTACCCCTGCTCTCTCCTGCCGCCACGAAAGTTTCTTTCAAATAAGCCCTTGATTTTACAGGAATGCCCCAAACCTTCTTTCTTTCTTTCGAGAAAGACTGGCGCTGAGCCAGACTCGACAAGACAGATAACACAAGGGTCGTCGGAAATGTATTGGGGAGGGGAGGTGGACAATTATTGCCACCGTAAGAAAAACAAAACAAAACAAAAAAAAAAAGTATACATTTTTTCTGGTACCCAAAAGCCAGAGAGAATTCATTCAATTCTATGCATTCTTTGTGCGTGTTTGCGTTCAATGATCAAGAACAAGGACGAGGGAGTTTAAAGAAAAAGATTGAATGATATATACACACGTACATAGAGGTAACAACTGAGAGTGCTAGAGTGTGAAGGCTTAAATGCTTTCATCAGTTCCTGCTTGCTCACGCACTGCAGCTCATTTAAGTGCTGCGGGGTTGATGGAGGAGGTGAAGGCAGTGATGGTCGAAGATTGGAGTACACGTGATACACTTTCTATATTATTGCAGCAGTACATGTGATATACTTTCTTGTGCTTATCTCAAGGAAAGTGTTGTTTTCAGTGGTCAGTGTGGATGCAATTGTTTGCCGATGCTAATTGTACTGAACGTCATGCATCTGGCAAGATGCCGTTGATACGTCCGAGTTTCGTGCACTTAAACGTGTGGAAAAAATGGTTTTTATAGACAAATAATGTCTCGAAGGTCATAAGCCTCTTTCCCCAGTCAACTCAAGGGAGTTTGCGAAAGAATGCATGCATCAGCGTTACATGACTTTATCAGTGATGAGATAACCATGACCGTCCATGCTACCGTGTATGACGTGTTCTAGACTGCGTATTCCTTCTGCTACAGCTGAATAAGATACGTATCCCACTTGAGAGTACTTGGGTCTTTTGTCTTTAAAGAATACAAAGATAGACACTAGGCGACAATGCGTTAACTATCAACATTAAATGTTAGAAGGTGACTTGATTAACATAGATTTTTAACATATGGCTCTAGGTCTACATGACAAATTACCATACAGTAGCTTTGGAGTGTGGTGGACCAATGGAAGGAACGTAGAATGTGTGGTCAATGAGTGCAAATCGCAAAGCCCCGAGCTAACAGCCGAAACTAAACCAGCCAAATTTATGCAACTGTACGCCGGAATGTCAGGCGATTTACACAAAGGCCAAGCAAATGAGGATAAATCAATACCAGATCTAGCAACTTTAGAAGGGGCCTTGAAGGAACCTCGCGTAAGTATACCTTTCGTTCAAATTTTTGTTTTTTCCCCCAGCATTCAGTGCAAGCATTTGTTTGAGCTACTACCGTATTCCTATCACATGTAGAACATCAGACAAGCTTATGACCATGGCACCACGGCCCTACTTTGACAGAATAAGATTGTGATTTTGTATATTATAAGACTTGCGATATAAAGGAATGACATGCAGGAAAAAGCAAGACATTGTTCGATTGCTAAGTTAGAGTGGGCATGCAAAATAGAAGCATAACCTTACTAAGGCAATTGCTAGATACTCGAGTCACTAGCTAACTCAACAAGCTCCTTGTCCAGCATATCGACAGGCTAAAACTTGGGTAAAAATTTGCACGTCAAAATACTAGTTAAATTAAACAGAGATTGTAATCTCTAAATCAAGCATATTCACTATACGCAATCAATAAATAGCTTTTTATCAAAACATCCTGTAAATATTAACTCAAAACTCTCTACATATAAACTCAATTTTAACTCACGATCACACACGCAGACCGGGAAGATCACCATATGCTCCCTAAAAATGGAGTGAGAAGCAACACAATCCCAATACCAATTTGTGTCATCACTCGCTGCTGATGTAAACCAAGCAAAAATTAGGAGATACGGGAATTTACAAGGCATATACATATGAGATAGTTAGAGTTATCTGCTTGTCTGCTATGGTGGAGATTAATCTGCTGTGTAGATTGCCTCAGCTTTTTCCTTATTTGAGATGCAACTTAATCACATTGTCCAGAATTTCTCTGGATCTGGGCTAAACAATGACAGGTCTTGGATTTCGAGATTTGCTATGTGCCAATTTACTAGGCAGGCATTCAACGGCTTGATCAGGAGGAGGATTATCAGAAGAAGCCACCATTCATTGTCCTCCCTATTGAGCAACGAAATTCATCCAATTCCATGATTAGTTCTTTAGATATTACAGACAGGGTTCTTTCTTGAAGAAGGAAAGCAGAAACCAATAATATTAAATGCGGAAATTAAAACAATAATTTCTGCGTAATGTTCAAAGACAAAGTTAACAAGAATAAAAACGTATCACATGAAGAGAATTAAAACATAGCACACCTTAACTTTGACGTGTCAAGAGCTTTACCAAATTCTGCAAGAGGCAAACCACAATATATAATTCCACAGAGAAATGCCACCATCTGCATAAAAAGGAAAAAGATGAAAATCATATGAAGAAGTATACAACAAAGGACCTTATTAGTTGCACCGATTCAACTTAGATAAAATCAGGTTAGCCATATGCGAACTTACAATATTAACTATTGATGTGGCATTCCACAGCGCATAAACCCGTGCAAGTGATGATCTTTTTGGTCCTCGACTAAATAAAGCATTAAGACCAGCAGCAAAAGGGGAAAGCATAGACAAGGGAAGTATGAGCAAGACAGCAAGAAAAGCCCCAAGAGACATCCAATAGAATTGAACAAGTGTAAGAACAGTAACACTGAAATCTCCTAAGAGCATGATACAGATTAGCAACTGCAATGTTTCCTGAAACAAAAAACAAGTTTCATTTTTACAGAAGCATCACAAAATTGGCCTATAAATGCTCAAGTTGAGAAAACAAATGTGATTACCTGGAATCCCACTGGCCTTGTGTTCTTTAGTAAAAGAGAAAGTGGGAACAGATAGTCCCTTCTATAATCCAATGATTTTAACGTAACTTCATTAATTATCCCACCATTTACTCCTCCAGTCAGCCCCTTTGACATTGTGTGGCTAGGGCTAGGTTGTCCTTGCTGCAATTGCTTAGAGTTACTTGAAACATGCATATTTTTCCTGGGAAATGTAGAGAGGAACGGTTCATGTGTAAGAAAGCAACCTAACTTTTGCAACTTGTTGAAGAAGATAGTTTAAACTTCCTCATACTTGTTTTTACTGCCTCTTGGACTGTTCGTATTTATCATGTCTGACTGGCACACACTATTGAAGAAAACTTCACGCAGAGCAACCAAAATTCCAAGTTGGTAATAGCCAGAAGCAGTAGCCTGAAACCAACCCAGTTCAACTCTCAGACCATGATGCCCAAGTTGCGCATTTGTGTGACTGTTCAACCAAGCAACAACAGGACGCAGTTCAGAACGAATGCATTCTCGTCTTACTGTCCGCAATTGAGCATTCAAACCAGCTACAAGTCTATTCCAGGCTGCTGTTGATGCATACTAGGAACAAGAAAAACAATAGATTTACAGTCACAAAAAGGATAATGCTTGATTGATGCAAATTGAAAAGTGAATACAGGTACATACCTGACCAAGTAGATTGGTCAATAGTGAATCATTATGGAGATAGTAAGGAGACATATAGCTACCATCGCCACCAAAAATTATGCACATAGGGAACCGTTTCTGGATAGTTGAAGCCACATCAAGTCTTTTTTCATCACCACCAAGAAAGAAATCGATGTAGGCAACCATCAAATCAGGTGATGAACCAACCTACATTTTAAGGTGCTAGAAAGGTGATGTTCCAAATAACCCCATTATTAACATTAGCTTACTATGTTAAGTACATCATAATTAATTTCAGAGTAGAAAGACAAATTTCTGTTTTAAGGTCTCTTCTTTTGCTGGCAGAGGAACTTAAAAGGAAAACATTATGCTGTCAGAGTAAAAAAGCTCAAGAAATATATTTACTTGTCTTTGCTTAAGAATTTAATTCCTCTTTTCCTTTCTTGATTGCCAATCATTTCATCCTTTATCTGGTTTCTACAAAAAATATTAGATTGTTTACAGCTGAAGCATGGCAAAGTAAGTCCAAACCCAACCAAAAGTCAGGCAAATATGTAACTTTAATTGAGTCCGACTTCTGTTTTTTTTTTTTTGTATCCTAGTTAGTGGCCAATAGAAAAGGTCAACTACATCTTGAACAAGTAGCTGTATTCCTGTCAATCAATATTGCACAATTAATGAATTTATATTGTCTAATTTGAAGAAAATCAAACATATTACTATTAGTCATCTGATCATCAATGTGTTTGAGTACTAAAAATAGATAAGTGTACTACATTTCAGAAATTTGTAACTGCACAACATATTTACTTCCAATAATCCTAAGATTCAAAGACATACTTTAAATGATAAAAACTAAATGGGATTACGGAACAAGTTTTACGACCCATTTTAAAAAGTAAACGAAGTACTAAATAGGATTGATTAGTAAAGTTGCCAATTTTTCACTTTGTCAAATGGATTTTCAGTTTGATACTATCTAGGTACTTGTTTGACTCTGCTATCGGGAAAACCAGAAATTCAGTATCTTATCTGATATGGCTTTGTTTTTAATCCCCAAAAACAAACCCATGATTTCCAAATGTTTTACATATCAATTCAAGAAATCCATGTCTAAAATAGGCCAAACCTTCATCCCTTTGTAAAGAGCTCGTGATCTGCACGAACGAAGGCATGAGTGGTCATATTCTGATTTGACATATTCCTGAAGGCGATGAATTTTCTTTCTTCGCCGCCATTGCTTCCAAGACCAAGCACAAGGATATGCAAGAACGAAAAGTATGCTATGTACAGATCCCTCCCACCATTCATATGCAGCAACAGAATTGATCTCATCAATGAACCTATTAAAAGCATCTTCATACCTGTGGATATTTGCCAAGAGAAATATTTAGGAGAAGAGTGCCTGCAGACTATCCAGCAAACATATTATACTCAGACAAACAAGTGGATAAATTGAGGTTCGCCAAATCACCTAGACCTTCTAGAATAAATATGATAAGATACACAATGTTTATCATAACCCAAAAGAAATAACAATTAATACAAATGTGTTGAAATTGTCTTTTAACATGAATTATACACGCCAATAACTATTTTATATAAATCAACCCAATAAAACCAAATCATAATCTAGTTTTCAATTCTATTTTAGTTTTTTAAGTCAACTTTTGTTGTTTCTAACTTAATCTAACTTTCCTGAGTCTTATAAGATTGAGTTAATAGAAGGTCTACTAAAGTGCTTCTCTCTCATTATTTTCATTATTCAATCAATAGTACAATTTATATTTGAAGAATTTTTCCTCTTTCACGTGATCACTGGCTTCATTGAGGCAGGCAACCCCATATGATCACTATCAAATGAATAGAATTATCCTTGCACCAACAAGATCCAATAAATCTGTCTAAGGCATAGGCCTTACTCTTGTTGCATCATTATGTCTAGCATGTATGCAACTTAAAGCCTTCAACCACTGTAAGAACACATGAATAAATAAATATTGAATCCTATGTTATTGGTTGATAACTTGATGTTTCTCTTGGAAAATTTTTGTGTAACCAAGCGTAGGATCAGTCTCTATACCAGAAAAAAGACTGTTACAAATGATCTGATAAGAATGTTGCATGCTTGGTGCATGTAGTGGGAAAAAGACATAAAACAACAAGCATAAACAAACCCACAATTAGCTAGTTTGTCTTTGCTTACTAGAAGAAAACTTTCTTACACAATTCCAATAATTGCATTAGGTGGAGAATAAGAAAGATGCCACGGTTCTCTAAACGTATTTGAACCCATGAAGTACATTCTGTGCACATGGCTTTGAGTTTCCTCAGCTCTACTAGTACCTGGAACCTGAATTTCAGATCAGTATAACAGAAATATCATGTTACCATTTAGGTGAAAAATTGAAACGTATAAAAGATTGAGAGAGAGTTGAAGCCATTAACATCCGTCAAAATCAATTTTTTAGATGCACAGGGATACCTCTGCAAGAGAGAGCAGATAGGGGAAAGAATCAGAACAATCATGCTGAATGGAGCTTGTAGGACAATAAGAATGATCCCGTCCAATCATCTTAACTCTTAATATATTCAATAAAAGTGCTAACAGAACCAGAAAAGTAGAGAGAAGAATAACAAAAGGCCATGGACCACCAAAAGCATACATCAAATCTTCAAGAGGGGTATAACAGTTTGGCATCTTGTACTTGTCTGATAGACATTTATATGGGCAGGATGATTGGGTAACACCTCCTGAAACAGTTTATTAACATTCAATGGTAAAAATGCCAATCCATAACACTTTTTGCTATTAGAAATCAAATGTTCTCCACCAGAGTGCTATATATAAAAATTTCATATAATGTAAAGGGAGTACCTCTGACATATATAAAGCTTGCCCGTCTAGGAAGTACATCTAAAGAGCAAGGAATACAAAGTGATGAGTTAGATCCATCCATATCCTTGTATGAGCCAACAGGGCATTCCTGAAAATACATCCACATAACAGAAGAAAACATGTGAACTGGTCTACATGGAAAATAATCAAATTGAGACAAAAGTAGTGATTAATCGAGTGAATCAAATAATAATAACATCTTTGAAGGAATTGAAGGTCTATGCTGCTAATGCAATTGGATACACTCCTGACAACTAAATGATATGAAACGGGTGGGTTCAGAAGCAGCAGCAACACAATGCTTTTCTCTTCCTATTTTGTAATCACAACTTACATATCCCATTAATTGAAGCACAATTACCTGCCCTACCTTTCCCTAAAGCCATATACAACTTTTTTCAAGCTCAACCATCCAACATTGGATTCAAACATAAGAAGGATTGAGTGTAATCCTTAATCCTCTTAAATCATCTATTTGATGAGTTTGCTTTTTTCCTGCACTTCTCATAGCTACTCTACACAAATAAGATATTCATTTCATCCTCCTCAAGTTTCATCTTTCCTCACTTTTTTACACTTACTCCCCATCTGAAAGAACAAGGTGCTGCAATGAAGAACAATAAATATCAAAGGAACCACACAGACAATGACAGTTCAAGAAGGTTTCTATACTAGATAGATTTCACAAGTAGTCTGATAATTAGGCCTATCCAAGATACACTAGAAGGCTTCTAGTGTCCATGTTAAAAGTGCAATATCTGTATCAATTCATAGCACAATGGCAATGTAAGAAGACCTTTATCCTAGATAGATTCCCACAAATGTTTTGTTGATGAGGATACTACTAGATAAATTAAAAGGCTTCTAAGTGCATTATTTGTACCATTAACCATCATTCAAATAGGACAACCTAATTGCTCAACATTTTGACCATGACAATTAGTTGCACCTTAAGCACTATTCTTTTTCAACTAGAGAACACGACGAGCTAAGCATTTTGTACATCCCAGCTTTTACTATCATATTGAACTGCAGAGCTCCTCCAACAAATAAAGTCTGAAATTGCTTGAGGTATGCAAATTAAAATATCAATGTGATAAGTAGCAAAGTAAACAAAAAGAAATTTGACAGTCTAAAGAAAAAATGAAAAAACAAATTAGCATAAAACCAGATAAGCTGAGAATTGATAGACATTCTAAACTCAAATAATTGAAATTGCAAAGAGAAGGTAAAGAAACATCTCATTGAATACACATACAGTACAGAATGTGCCATAGAGTCCCTTGGGACATTTCTTCCCTGTGATTGTTCCTACTTCCCCATCAAATCCACCATTGCTTCCAGTCCCACCACTTCAAGAATACAAAATTTCATGAGAAATAAGTTAATTTGAGGAGAAGCTACAAATAATATATATGCACAACAAAACAACTTTCTAGGAACTATACAACACATGTCAGGCATACCAGTAACAGCTAACAAGTTACAACGTACCAGTTTTCTAGGCTAGAGACCATAGTTAATCATTTGTGATCATTGATGACAACCAAAAAACAAACATCATTTACAGGTAATAGGGTGTCAGAACAGAACATTGACAAGACAGCAGGCTAGACAAGATGATAAACTACACAGACAGATAAGCTGATAAGGGAGATTCTAAACATTTTCACTCATGATTTACTGAGGAAAAAGGATGTCTGATGGATAGCAACTGCATTTTGATTGTTATTACATTGTGAAGGAAACCTAAAACATATTCCATGTTCTCATTATAATTATTACTATGTTAACTGAAAGAACTAGATGTGCCAGAAAGATGCAATAAGGACTCCGAAGGCTTTTACAGAAGCATAGTAACACAGCACCAGGTTGCCGAAAGAGGTTAACACAAAGCACCAACTTTATCGAAAGAAAATATTACTAACTCAAATATAAATTATAATGGGAAGTTGTTTGTTTCAAGGCACCAACCCAACCAAAATTAGAAAATAAAATTAAACAAATGGATAAGAAATACACACTTACCCGAAAAGACTCAAACAACTTACAAATAAATTGACGACAAGGAAATATAAACCCCTAACAAACTAGAAAAATTATCCAAATTCCTAAAAACACTTTCTTCTAATTAGGATTGATTACCAAATAAAAAGGTTATCAAGCCTTTGACACCTAAAACAGAAAAATTTACAAAATGGGTTACAATTTAAAATTTAAAAGAAATTTTAATTCCTAATTTACATCATTTTCCTAAACTGAGTAGATTGACTTTAGGCAAATTGTAGATATTTTTAATTAGGATCCAATGTATAAAGAAGAATAACAATATTGTCTCAGTTTTGTCATTCACATAATAAAGTAGTTTTCATTTTCTTCTTTGGATGGTCACTTCCATTGGGTAAGAAAGAAGTTCATATTTATTTTTCCTTCTAACCTTTGACTTTGTTTTCCTTATATTTGGTCACACATTCCAACAAATAAGAAAAATTCGTCTGTTTACCATAGGGTGATAACAATGTACATGCCTTCACAAGACAAACAATATGTGAAAGTAGTAATTTCAAGGATGAAATCACAAAAAAAAGTTGCGTCAAAGATAGCATATGAAGGTGGGTGCTTAAATTTCTCCATATAAATTTCAATATCCTCCAATTTTAAAATTAAATTAAATCTTAAATAAATTGATAAGTTAAACAAATCTGCATTGTAATTAACTTTCCTCAGAAAAATGACAAATAATCTAGATACAATGGATATGCATACTTCAAAAGTAGAAACTATGAGAAAATTTAAATGCATGCAACATGTAAATTTAGTGTATGAGCAGGTACTTCAAAATAATCATTGCTCTATACAATTTCATTCCTACTATTGATAGATCAAAGAAAATAAAAAAGGAAACATGTAAATGAAACACTTTATTGATTTGCAAACTTTTTAAATTGATGTTTTGAATTCCTAGTTCACTAGCTTAATATATTTGTTTTATTCAAAATTTTCTTTTGGTTTCTTTGTACAACATGAATAAGACAATTTGTGAGCCTAAGATTAGATCAACATCAAGTTGATTGTTTTATGAAGGGATTAAGTCAAGAGAAGAAGATTCTACTAAAATTATATTATTAAAGGGTTCGTCTAAGATGCTATTAGGGATTCTTCTAAAATGTTTTTAGATGGTTCTCCTAAAATTGTATCATTAAGAGATTCATCCAATTGTTGTTATTAAGCACTTTTAAAATGTTATCTGTACACTTTCCTAGGATCGACTTATCAAAAGGCTTTTTAAGTCCAATTCTTTTGTTTTGACTTAAAGTTCATTAACTGTAATTCAATTAGAATCTTGAGATGTTGTCTTTAAATTTGGGTCACTTAAGGATGATGATTTTGGTTTTGCAAATTTATTAGGTAATTGTACCTTAACATGTCGTGCCGCATATTTTTCCACTAATTTTCATTTTATTAGGAAAATATAAATTTATTAGGTAATTTCACCTTAACTATTGTGCCACATATTTTTCAACTAATTTTCATTTTATTTAGGCAAATATGTTATAGATTCTGCTATTATCATATAATGGTGGTTTTGAATACTTTACCAAAATTCCTTTATGGTTCCTATGAGTTTGTTATCGACAAAACAAGCTTGTCTGATTGAGGTGAAGTTATATTGGTCAAAATAATTTACAATATCATCTACCGAGTCTATAAATCTATTAAAGCCTCACTGTTCATCAAAACTAAGATTGTCATTTAGGCCTATTCAATCATGATTTTAAGGATAATAATTTGATTCTTTAAAGATGATAATTTGACTATGTGCATGTCATTCATAGAGTTATGTGTAAAATAATAATTTGGATGGTTTGTTCTAGTACTCATGAATCTAAGCTTGTCTTCCACATGAGGGTCATGGGGTTTATGTTTCTGACTCAAAATTTCATTATGTCATGTAATATATAAAAGTTGAGAGGAAATGAAAATCAAACAATTACACTTGTGATAGTTTTTTATGAACAAAAACCAAACTAAACAAGAAATTAATGACATGATGCCATTTTTTGCTCTTTTTATTAATGAATGATGGTATTCAAAAATCTATAGGAAAAAATTAATTAAATGTAAGTAATTCGAAATTACTAATTAAATAAATAAAAGAACATTTTTAAGAGAGGAAATAGGTTTACACAAAACTTGTGCGAGCCATGTGGTTTGTCACTCACTTGATGAGATCTATTTGTACTTGAGAATTCACTATCTAGAAATTCATAAATTCTTCTTCTAAAAGGTGCTATAAGAATCCTAACCATGTATTTGATCCCACTTACATGGTGGGACCCTCAACATTTCTCCTCCCTCATTTTTTTTTTAAAAATCAGCAATATTTTATATATTTATTTTCCTTAGCTGTTGTTTACCCTTTATGTTTTAGCTAAATTGGATCCTTATTTGGGATTTAGCTTTTCATTGCATGGTGTCGAACTAGGAAAAAAGATAAGAGGGAAGCATCCAGGAGATGATGCTAGGCCCAGCACATGAGACATTGACTATCTTTTGTGGTATCAACATAATGTGTCTGATAAAGGGCGGAATTAGTGGCTAGAGAGAATGCAATGTCACACATCATCGAAGTAGAAGAGTTGGATTGAGTTCAAAGGAAGAGTTGGAGATCCAACAATGGGAAAAGCGGTTCTCCATAAAATAGACAAATGGGCTATAGCCCTAAGTGCTAAGAGCACCGAGATAGGGAGCTTATTGGTGGCGAAAGCATTGATGAATAAATGTTCCAAAGACTAGGCACCAATATCGAGGAGCTCTAGCCAACAACCAAGGGGAGGCGATTGATGTAAGTTGACACAAGAGGAAGAAGAGATATGTAGCATTGGACGGAGACACTAGGGTCAACGATGGTGGTGTTGGATGCATGATTTAAAATTTTGAGTCGTATCGGAATTTCGATTTATAATCGAAACGATATGGTTTCAATATTGTATCGTATCATACCGATATAATTTCGATATTTTTTAAATATAAAATATAATAATTAAAAATATTTTTAAAAATAAAAAATTTAACCTAAATATTAAAAAAATACAAATACAAAAAATAATAAATAAAAAATAATTTTTAAAAAGAAAAAAATTGTGCGGTGCCCCCACAACCCTGCGGAGGTCACTGCAGGATCGTGGCAGCCCACAGTGTTGGTGCCGGTGGCAAGCAGAATGACAAATTTCACCGATGAGGCTCAACAGTAAAGGGTGAGGGTGAGGTTGGGAGCCATGTTGTGGGAGAAAGGGCTGCCAATTATAGATAGGAATTGGAGGTTAAAAATGGTGAAACATGGAAATTGTGGTGGAAAGGGTTAGTAATGTGGTCAACTGTGAATGGTATAGAGGTGGGATGTGAGGTTAGACACATTGTTGGTTTACATAGGTCTGTAAACATGAGGATGGAAATGTGAATCCAATTGAAAAAGAAGGTATAGAACTAAATCCAATTGAAAAAGAAGGTATAGAACCAGTAAACTTTGGCTCTAATAATAATTGACACACAACCATACTACAAAAAGAGACAAATATGAGAGACCAAGCTTTAAGAATGATAAACTTATCGACAAAATATTGTTGATTTAAAAATACCAACTTACCTTGGATTCAAACTTGGGAAATAAAATGACTACAACTTGAAAATATAAAATCATACCAAACTACAAAAATTCTAGAAATACCTAAGCACTCCTAATTTGGAGAAGCTACCAAATCTGACAACTAAAATAGGACAATTTCCAAAATCAACTTCAATTTAAAATTTTTAAAAAATAACAATGCCTAATTTGCATCACATAGTGTACACAATTAAAGAAAGTTCTAACACTAGCTGATTGTAACTAAATTAGAATTCATACATGCAGTATGAATTCTGGGACTGCCTGGTCCTTTAACTATTGCACAATCACAATGCATCAAATTTGTCTTGTTTCATACTCAGACATGTACGATACACATCCTAATATCATACCAAACATTGGTTGGCACTGGAATGCTCAGTCAGTTCCTTAGAACCAATAACAATGTTTTCTTTTATCAAGGATATAAATACTAAATCTCTTTCAATCTTCCTAATGGTCATAATCGTACTCATCATCCCACTCTTTCCAGCAAAAAGTACTAAGTTTAATGAGTCTTCAATCATTAGGTGTGTGTTTTGACAAATAGTTAAGGAGATTCTTGCTTCTTTTCTTTGCTGTTAAAATAAAAAGGAGAAGCATCCATTAGAGTTGAATCACTTAATTATCTGAGGTGGTAGTCAAGTTTATGAAAATTGATTTTGAACTAATATTACCTCTATAGTTGACCTGTGAATCAGATGAATTATAATACAAGGTGTTCTGAGTTTTTTGTTACTCAACGAAAACATTACTTATGCATTTGTTAAACACTCCATGCAAAGATCAAAGTGATCATAACCACTGGTCAAAGTCCCTAGGATAATCCTAAACTTCATTGTCTCCCCAGTCTATCTGAAGCTAAAAAATTGAAGCAATGAATAGATAAAATAATATTCTTGGCAACAAAGAAGGCTACAATAGAAATCTATTACATTAACATAAATAGATTGAGAAACAGGTAATTTGATATGATGATATCATATTAAAAGATTAATTCGTAGGCTAAGAATCTGAGCTGCAGTATGAGGAACATCATATAAGATTAAACTTCATCAGAAGCATTATAAGAACTAGTCATACCTTGACATAATGGAGCCATTCACCAAAGCAACTTGAACATATTCTTCTCCAGTAGCAATATCGGACCAATCAAAATGAATTCTTCCACCACCACCACCCCCACCACCAGCAGGTCCACCATTCCCACCAGCTACTGATAATAATGAATTTTCCTCCAGAATAAGAGCTTGCAGAAAGAGAAGTATTGTACCACCAGAGCCACCACCAACACCACCCATCACTGTTGCATTATAGTTCATTGATGATTCTCGATGGCTTTGACCATCCACTTGTAGAGAACCATGTATCTCTAATCTAGAAAGCGGCCAGTTGATGGAGCCCATAACTAAAATAAAAAAATTGTATTAAAGACAAAAACATTAAGAATAAAAATATGATCTAGTATGTGTATGGATAATGAACACCAAAAGATCATTTCTTATGTCTCAAAATAAGGGAAAACTGAGGATTGAATAGTTCCATTTAGGTACTAAAACCAAGAACTACAATGAAGAAAATCCAGCAACATCCCATTTGTGTGAATGTAGAGGTGCTTGTTTTGCCATATATTTTTTCATTCTGCAACTGGCTCAAGATGTGCCACCTATACTGAGTGGTGGTGTCAGAGAGTGTATCGAACACCAAAAGAGAAGAGGTGAAGGAGACAACGAAGAAGAAGATCAGGTGCATTGTTGGTGATGAAGTGTGTGATAAGCACAAGAGGAGAAGGGGGAAGGAGATGAGAAAGAACATTCGGTGCATCGCTGAGTGCCCAAGGGTGTGTTGAAGGCCTGAAGATGAAGTTGCTCGTGAGGTTTGATGGAGGTTGCACCACCCACAAAAGACTCACACAGACCTTGCAACACTCTCAAAGTCTCATGACTTCCCCTTTGTTGTGTAGTCATCATAAAAGGGTCAACTTTGTTATTCACTATTTTCAAAGGTTGCATCTCTGGCAAAAGACTTGCGCCAACCTTGCAATGCTCATGGAAGATTGACATGATGTTGTGGTGCTTGCAGCCAACTTGTGTGCCTGGGGGTTCCCCTCGGGTGTGTTATCATCACGGAAGGTCACCACCTAAATATTTTTTCTCATGTTGACCGACACATAATAATATTTGATACCTTGATTTTAACTTGCAAACAATTTACTAGTTCATAATTATCTGAATTTGGTACTGTAATCCCTAATAGAACATTACATTGAGTCAATTGGAGAAAAGAGAAAATAGAAAAACTGAAGTTCTTAATCGGCAAAGAAAGCAAAACATGAAAATTTAAGATCTATCCTACAATTATGCATAAAGCTAGCCTGGTGCACAAAACTCCCACCAATGTGGGGTCCCGAGGAAGGGTCGGACCACATTGGGTCTATCATACGCAATCTTACCTTGCATTTTGCAAGAGGTTGTTTCCGCGACTCGAACCCGTGACCTCAAAGTCACATGGCAACAACTTGACCGTTGCATCAAGGCTCCCCTTCTATTCTACTATTATGCATGAAAAAAAAAAACTATAACACACAACAAATCGCTGTCTAATGATTCTCGTGTCTTCCTTGTGACCTATAAGTCATGAAATGATCCCCATTTATTGTGCAAGTGATTGCAATAATCAGGGATGCGCTAAATAAGATAGTTAATTCAAAACCTACATTGCCAGAAATGAAATTATTTAGGTGTGTTATAATCACGGAAGGTCACCACCTAAATATTTTGCCCATGTTGACCGACACATAATGATATTTGATACCTTGATTTTAACTCGCAAACAATTTACTAGTTCATAATTATCTGAATTTGGTCTTGCAATCCCTAATAGAACATCACAGTGAGTCAATTCGAGAAATAGAAAACAGAAAATTTGAAGTTCTTAATCGGCAAAGAAAGCAAAACATGAAAATTTAAGATCTATCCTACTATTATGCCTCAAGGGCAGCTCGGTGCACAAAACTCCCGTTAATGTGGGGTCCCGGGAGAGGGTCAAACAATATTGGATCTATTGTATGTAGCCTTACCTTACATTTTGCAAGAGGTTATTTCTGCGACACATAATGATATTTGATACCTTGATTTTAACTCGCAAACAATTTACTAGTTCATAATTATCTGAATTTGGTCTTGCAATCCCTAATAGAACATCACAGTGAGTCAATTCAAGAAATAGAAAACAGAAAAATTGAAGTTCTTAATCGGCAAAGAAAGCAAAACATGAAAATTTAAGATCTATCCTACTATTATGCCTCAAGGGCAGCTCGGTGCACAAAACTCCCGTTAATGTGGGGTCCCGGGAGAGGGTCAAACCATATTGGATCTATTGTATGTAGCCTTACCTTACATTTTGCAAGAGGTTATTTCTGCGACTCGAACCCGTGACCTCAAGGTCACATGGCAGCAACTTTACCGTTGCACCAAAGCTCCCCTTCTATCCTACCATTATGCATGAAAAAAAAACTATAACACACAACAAATCGCTGTCTAATGATTCTCGTGTCTTCCTTGTGACCTATAAATCATGAAATGATCCCCATTTATTGTGCAAGTGATTGCAATAACCAGGGATGCACTAAATAAGATAGTTAATTCAGAACCTACATTGCCAGAAATGAAATTATGGGATATCTAGACAATTGTTGTTATGTAGCAGGGTATTGTGAAGGGTTAAGGTCTTGGTGCTATTTCGCTCAACCAGTCTAAGATGAAGACAAGATCAAAATCAGAGCCAGCGCATCCATTTCATGTCAGCAGATGATAAGTGCAGGCAATCTCAGCCAGGGGGCATAAATGAAGTATGCATGTGTTCCCAACAACATGGAAGGGCAGTCAACTGATTTCTCTAGAGAAATCCGCAAAGGCAACCATTGTGGAAGCCTTCGAAGATGAGAACAACAGGTATTTTTTTGCTTAACATTCCTTTTCCTTGTCTTCTTAATCTTCTTCCATCCACCAAGTCACTGTCAAAATGGCACCACCTCGTACCAATACATGGTGTGTCAGTTAGAACCAAATTGATCTCAATTCAACAAATAGCCAAAACTGACACTAAACTGACACCAAAAACCTTGATCGTGACAGTACCACAAGATGATCCTAGTGTGCACATCAAGCCCTTTTGCTGACCAGTGACCATCAGAAGAGAACTAAATAGTTTCCAGCTAGTAGCTTTAATAGTTCTTGCATGAATGTTTAAAAAACGTATCAACAAGAGTCAGTTGGCAAGGCAAACTTTGACAATGATATTGCACTAACACCATCACGACAGAACACAAAACCAAAAAATAATGTAACAAATATAAGATACCTATCATTCCTCCTCCAGCCACAAATACTAGAGACTCACTCGATCCACTGCTTCCGCTTCCTAACTCACAAGGAAGATCTGCATCACCGTATTTCCGCCCACCATCAATTAGCAAGCCATTATAAAATCCAGATCCACCCTTCCCTCCATGCCCGGCGCCACCTCCAGCTCCATATTTTAAAAACTTACCCTTTCCAATTCCCTCTTTGCAACCTAGAGAAGAATTTAATGACGGTGATATTAGAAAAAGAACAAAAAGAAGAATTTAATTAGAGTGCATTGGGAAGAAAAACAGCTCAGTAAACTATTATAAATATTTTTGGTAACACCTCCAAATATAAAAAGGTTACATCACCTAACTCTGAGGCACTAATAATGCCTTCTGTATCAATTGTGACAGTCCTTGCTCGGTGAATATGAATGATACTACCACGAATAATGCCACTGACAGTAAGATCATCAACACGGCAGATCTAGAAAATAATATAAACTGTAAATCATGATAATACATAGTTATTCACTTATCCAGAATCAGTATGATGACAAAAGAACAAGAAGAAACAGAAGTACTTCAAAGCTTAGGAATGTCGTATAGAATGCACTAATCAGTCATATATAATACCAAAGAATCAATGCTGGACTGAATTGCTGAAATTCTAAATGAAAGGTATCCAAGCAACAGCATTACTTTCAATAAATTGCAATTCAATATAATGAGTAAAGTCTGTGGCAGATTACTGACCAACTACAATCATTAATAACAACTTGACATTCAAAGGCCCCAAAAGCTGCTTGATAATCATTTGCCTTCCGCAAGACCACTCACTACATATGTGATAAAACATATGCACTTATCTTGAGGTGTGAATAACAATACATGCATCCATGCCTATATTATTAGTACAAAAAAGAATCTTGTACAAGTTTTTAGATATCTCTAGACCACTGGAAATGCCTTGCCAATTACACCACATCTGCAGTATCACTTTGTATCTTGGCATTAATTAACAAATCTATCCATCATTCAATGCATATGGAATGCATGTTATATTCTTCTGTTTTTAGTTTTATTTTGCTATCATAATGATCCAGTTCTTCACTTTTTATCACTTTTACTAAACATAATATTCAATCCTCAGTCCACTTTCAAGTCTGGGATTTCTAGGTCGTGGTATTTTGGCTTATCACTACAATTTAACTCATTAGGTTTTTATTGTGCATTTGATGTCTTTATCTTTTTGTTTTGTACTTTCAAATGAGATGAGGCTTAAATTTGAAAATTCCATGAATGTCCAAGATCCAAACAATTAAACAGCTAAGACTGTAGGAACTTGTGCCAAATTATCCTACAGACGACCTATATGGTTGGGGATCTCTGTGCTGGAGAGGCGGAGCTATATTGGCGCACTAGACAGTAATTTTAGGCTGATGCACAGGGAACACCTATGTCGAGCATGTAAGAACAATGGCCACACACCAGATGATATCTACTTGGGGCTTTATATGGTAATTAGTGAATTTTATATATTTGGTTACAATGTGAAATAGGAAAATTATGTCGTTATTACATGTTTAATGCTTATTTATCAATAATGACTTGTTTATTTGCTTAATTTAATTTGCTTCTCTTTCGTATTTTAATATTATTTAAGTATTGATTGGCCTAGGCTGACAGCCTATTGCCTAGGCAGTAGGCTGACAGCCTACTGCCTACCACCTGGAACTGCCCCTAATATCTTGATTTTTAATACCGATAACATACCAATTTGTCACTGTGCCACAAAAGAGATAAACAACCTTGTGTTTTAAGTGTTTTTTACCATAACCATGTAGAAAGTTTGTACCAGAATGCATAAAGCATCTCTAGGCTTTTACAAACTTGGAGAAAAAAAAGAATAATAAGCTGGACTAACTCTAGTTTCTCTAGAAGGATTGTAATTTACATTCTACAGCAAAAGACCCAAGTAATCAATCAATCACATGCCAAGTTTCAAATATCTTACTTGCAAAGTCAAAGATAGAGAATCATTCACATGGCAATCATCAGGAGGCATGAGTAGTTCTTTTGGGCATGTTTGACTCTCACATAGTGACTGAGTAACCCTGACAAACAAAATCAAATTATGACAATTGATTGCTAACTTTTCCAAGTCTGTAATGTGCAGATGATAATCAACATTTAAACTTACAAACTGCTTTCTACATTCTCATCTAATGGTGCCTGTAATAATGAACCTGACCCAACCTGCTCAGAAAAGGAATAGATGATGATTACAGAATACTGGATTAGAAAAGCTTAGCAGCGAGTAGCATCTATAGAATTAAAACGTCAAACATGATGAATACAGAAGGCCAAAACATGTCCCAGATATACCAAATGGAGCAACAGTGTTCCTGGATTGAATTAAGTGGTTCAACCATACAGTAATGATCACATTTTCCAATTCAAATTGTTATTAGTAGAGAAATTAGCAGTATCATGTATGCCTCTCAATTTAACTGATACACCTATGTTCTTACCGTATCCACTCCTAGAACATTTCAGGCAACTTAGATTACCAAACAAAGCAAATGAAATTAGCTCTGAATGAATTCCAAATATCAAATAAATTCTTCTGTAGTTCTGCGAAGCATCAACATACAGGATATGGGACTAGTAGAATATGGATGCATCAAGGTGGTATATTTCAATAACTCCAAAGATTTGTATATCCCAACTACTTAGTGTCAGTCTCATAAGGTTACGCATGACTCTTCAAGAACAATAACATTCTTCAATTTTTCATGGACGCATCTAGAGCCGTCAATTTGGATTGGACCCGTCGGATTGGCCCGCTCCACCAAACAATTTAAGCAGATTAGGTTGAAATTTTATCAACCTATTTTAAGACGAGTTCAAGTGGGCCGACCCGCCTAGGCCCGCGACCCGCGACCCGCGTGGGTCGACCCGTGGCGGGCTTGGGTTAGCCCGTAGGTTGAGAAAACTTTTTTTTTCAAAATTTAAATTAAAATAGAAAACTCAATGAACTAGTGGGCTTGACCCGTCTAAACTGCAATCCAAACTTTAAATTTTCAACTTGACTAAACTGTAATCCAAACTTAAAAATTTTAATATTTTTATACTTTTTTTTTACAGACTCATGGGTTGGCCCGCCTAACCCGCAACCTGCCTTAGGTTGGGTTGGATTGAAGATTTCCCAATCTGCCAAGTTGGTGGGTCGGCTCGTCCCGCCCCACGATATGATGAATTTCTGACGGATTGTCATGGGTTGATCCATTTGGTAGCTATAGACGCATCTAAACCTTCTCATCTCTTTCCACAAATAGCTAAAAATTAAAAAAAAAAAAGCATGAAAAATTTACAACTAGCAGATCTACATCTTCAATTTACTATTTAATGCCCAATTTTCCTATGATTTTCTCTAAACTTTTGGACGATAAAGCATGATCCGTTCCAAAAAACTAAAGATCATTAAAGAAAATAATTCAAAACATCACCATTGTCATCGTCGACACCAAGACACTTTTGTCCTACTATTTGGGATTATCTACATATATGTTATCCCGTCGTTAAGCTCTATTAAAGGCTATATCAAAAATAATATTACGCCAACACAAGATTGTAATCCCTTATAATATTCAAATTAATTAAACCATTTTTATTGAATTGACTAATATTTTCTCTTGCATCTATCTACCCCTTGCCCTTTTCACTCTAATAAATTCAACACCTCTAACTATGGAACCTATTTGTCATCTAAAAGCATGTCCATAACAACTAGAAATACTTCCTCCCATTTTATCATCCTAAAGTGCCATCCAATTGCCCTTTATATATTAATATATTTTTATTCTATTTTAATAACTCATTCATCCATCTTAGCATTTTACCATATCAATTTTTTGTATGAGCTGCTTCTGTACAGCCTCACTCATCATCTACAAACTATAGCAGATTATTCAACAATCTTATAAAATTAAATGACAGAAATTGAAAATTATACTTCAAAAGGGCAGCCTGGTGCACGAAGCTCCCGCCATGCGGGGTCCGAGGAAAGGATCCATTGTACGCAGCCTTACCTTGCTTTTGACAAGAGGCTGTTTCCAGGATTTGAACCCGTGACCTTTAGGTCACATGGCAGCAATCTTACCGTTGCGCCAAGGCTCCCCTTCAAATTGAAAATTATACTTCAATATATGAAATTCTATATGGATCCTAACCTTTTTTATAGATTGATAACATAATTTATTCTTCATAAAATATAATCTTGCTTTTCTAATAAAACCTCTAATTATCCTAATAAAAACTCTAACAAACTTTTTTAAAGAACTTGAAGACCTTTTTATGAAACTAACTATACTATCAAATCTCATAATTAATGAAATCATGATTAATGATGTATGGAATATTTTTAACCCAATAGTTGTTTATCATCCCTAACTTTGATACATTAGTTCAAAACAATGAACTACTTAACCCATTAGTAAGTATATTTGAAAGTTATCCTTGTGTAGATACGTAAGGCTTACAAAGCAACCTACTCTAGTTTCTCCTTTAAACAGAATACTTTTTCCTTTCATTGAGATACCGCAATATCTTTTTATTTTTTAATATTTAGATTAAATTTTTTATTTCAATTAATATATTTTATATTTTAAAAATATCGAAACTATACCGGCATGGTACGATATGGTACCGAAACTGTATCGTTCCGATCCGGGACCGAAACTTCGGCACGGCTCGATATTTTAAACCTTGCTAGCTACTATTGGTGACACCATAGACACAACACCAGAGCAGGAACTTGAACTTTTAACAATTCATGCAAATGTAAATATTTCCATCATTATTCCATTTATGAAGAAAATCTATGAATAGTCACACTAGAAAGGCTTTGACAAGCGCTGTCTGCCAATTTAGTCATACAGCTAAACAAATCTCACTAGGATGCATATCATATAATTCCACTATTCTTAGAGCATACAACATTTTGACATCCTAGAAACTAATGAAGCATCATAAGAAAATAAAATCATTGCTCAATGATGTAAGTTGCCAATACGAATATAGAAGTATCAACATAAAAAACATCAATAAAAAAAACTTACTTCGATGTTATAAAACAATGACAGAAAAAGTCTCTGTGCTTTGATTTCATCACCACTCCCAGATAATTTGAGAAGCCCTTGACCGTAAACACCCAAGTTGGCATTTGAGGAGATGACAGAATTATGCTGACAGAGATCCATTTCTTGGTAGGGCAGAATGAAGCAGAATGCTAAATTATACTGAATAAATAAATGTGTCAAAAAAAACTTACCCTGAGGACTACTAAATTTCTAGCTTCAAGCACAGATGTAGAAACTTCACTGTTGCCCCCACCATCTATCTGGATTCTTGAGTCCCACATAAGAAGCATTTTAACATACATTCTAAATGCACCATAAACCTTAAGGAAAAAGAAGAAAGATGTTTCACTTAGAAAGTTGACATATCTTAATCAAAAATTACATGTTTATATACAAATCAGACTACTACAACAATGTGTGGCTAAAATAAATAAATAAAATCATGCAACTGAAGTCAGAGACATAAAGTAATAGTTGTCATAATTGTCAGAATTCTTTGGTCTTAAACTGATTATTCCTCGAAGGGGAAATCACAATATCTTTCACAACATCTCTTAAACTGATTATTCCTCGCTGGGCTTGACAACAAAAAAGGCAAAAGGCGCAAGGACAACATTGCAATGGGTGGGATAGACAGTACCCACCCTAACCAAAGGTATTAAATTGAATGGTTTAAACCTGGATTAGGAAAAAATCTACAAAATGCAGTCATTGTACCTGCTTTGATCAGGTTCAAGCTCGACTAGACCAGTTTGAACTCATCTCTGATTTGAATATGGTTCAAGATCAACTCAAATCCTAGCTAACCTATTTATGAGCAGTACCTGTGTATTACTTAAAATTGAGACATACAAATATCACCAATCTAGTTATATGTAGTTGTTACGTATACTTGGGTCAATTTATGATAATTTTGGCAGCGGAAAAAAGGACAGGCAGCATTGCAATGAATAGCATAAACAAACCTACCACTACCTTGTTTGATCTGGTTCAAGCTCAACTAGACCAGTTAGAACCATCTCTGATTTGGATATGGTTCGAGCTCAACTCAAATTCTAGCTAGCCTATTCATGAGCAGTACATATGTATTGCTTATAACAGAGACACAAAGTATTGCTAATTTAGTTATACACAGTTGGTATATGTACTTGAGTCAATGTATGATGACTAATCAAACTACACACTCTGTATGTGTAGTGTAGTTAAAAACTTGCTTAAGAAGCCTTTTTTACTTCTCCTCGGTGTAGGGATTCACCAATGGTCTCACATTCACAAGTCACAACCTTACTAAATGATCATGGTAGGCTATCATGGTGTTTGAGTATGGACATTAAGATTGAGTGCTTGCATTACGAGATGTTGCAGTTGGCAAATGCAGTGGCATGCATAGATGTGACATACCTAGAAATGAGTAAAGAGATGATTTGGGCAATACTTTACATAATTTCTATTATTGTTACTACTAGTACTCCCTTAAAAGCTAAACGACCTTGCTTGCTTCTTGTTTGTTCTGCACATCCTCAATTGTGAGTACTAGATACCAATATCCTTGGTGCAGCCTGCGTATGTCAAGTACAACAACATCCTTAGCAGAGTGATTTTGCCAGAAGAATCTTTATTATTTCCCAATTTCAGTACAGTTTATCTATATGTTACTGTCAAGTATTTTATGAGTATGTCCTTATTTATGAGTTAGGAAACATGTAACAAAGTGACCCTTGAGTTATTGATTGTTAATTTTACTGTGGTTACCAGTTTTAGGCTGGTCTTATGTCAGTGAGGTTATAGTAAAAATTATGTTCTTGCTGAATTTCTATTACCTCGTTTTTGCAGATTTATTATGAATTTTCTGATCAAAGTTATTTAACGGATAAGTTACTAGAGATAGTAAATTGGATGAAAATGCCCTTGTTAACTTACAATATTTTGAGAAAGTATTTGCAACTGTATTCTTTTGTTTGCCAGTCTTAAAGGGGTTTGAGATTTATGGAGATAATTGTGGTATTTCATTTTATGTACATCAATTGACATTGTAGTTATTATGAGGATTAAAAAAGCTTAAGCCAGATGAAAATAGAAACTCATCAGGATGTGAAAACAATAGAAGATACAAAAAGAGAAAACAAGTTAAGACAGTAGTTTGTAGTTTAAAGGCAACCAATAAATTCTAATAGAGTTGGACTAATCAAAATAAATCAAGAATAATATAGAAGATTCGTATGTAACTGATGATATAGCTTAGCATGGAATTCAGTGACAGGACAAAATAATTGTTACTTATCCCAAATAATTAGTGGGATGAGCTCCGGTTATAGTGGTTGTTCAAATGCACAAAAAGAAGTCAATTAGTAGCAAAAAAAGATGATGAAAGTAATAAATATGTATTGAGCTCAAGTCATGCTACTACTACTGAAAAGGTTTATAATGAAATCACATACCTTTATTACAGAATCACTTAAGAGAAGCTCCTCCGCAACAAGCTCGAATTCTGAAACTGGGTAATCCATCAACCCAAAACAAATGCTGCCGCCATCTATCAGTTTAATTTGGCCTCTTACCTTTTTCAACAAATGAAAAAAAATAGCTATATACTCTTGAGGAAATAACAACTGGAAAATTCATTCACCGATCCAATCTCTAATTTATGAAAGAAAGTATAGAGAGAAAAATACTTTTCATTCAAAGTATGCCTCACAACACTAGTTTGTAAAGCAAATCATCTGTCAACAAATGAATTATGGAAAAAACATCTCTTCCAAGATCCATGGATCCTGTAGGCCGGTTAAACTTTGGTAAATGATTTATAGGTAAAAACACCTCTTCCAAGATCCATGGATCCTGTATGCCAGTTAAACTATTGTATTTGCCAACTCTGACAAAACATTTGCATCAGGACATATGAATTGATACAACTAAATAGTCCTATTTTTATACATTTTAAGTAACTGGATGAACCAGTACTATTTGGTAGACCACTAAATTTCCAGTACAGTTTGGTACATAACTAAAAATAGGCACCAATGGTCTCATAAGTCACAAAACCAAAAATACACGACCAAGAAATAATGGAAGCTACCTACTGAAAGTTTTTTTTTCTCTTTTAGCTTGATGCATATGTAAACAAATTTGAGATTTCATAGAAAGCCTAATGTTATATCCAGCATTTAAGTAAAACAATAATAGAGTTAACTGACTCAATAAAGTTGAATTTAATTGGCTAATTGGACATAAAATCTCGACCAAACTAGACACAATAGAAGGGATTATATTGCCATCCTACCCTTCTCATTTTCTTAGCAGGGACAAATCATGGAGAGGGTGGTACCCAAGAAAATCTTTTAGTAGAGGTCATAAGGGGTCTAACCAAGAAGCAATCATCAACTTCAGTATCTACAACCTGGTAATATGAGTCGCATAGATGGCAGAGACTATGGTTAGGGCCAACATTGGTTAATCAATAATAATCAATAGCGATGATTCCAGGTAAATTGTATATTCAGCAAAATATGCTTTGGGTTGAACAGATCCATAATATCCTATCTTATTCTTTCACATTAGTAGTGACCAATCATGGAGAGGTTGGTCCTGAAGACAATCTCTCAGGTGAGGTGGTGAATCAATAAGTTGTGCCTAAAACCTAGCAATCTAAGTCATGTGGTTGGGTGAACATTGGTTAATTAACCATGACCAATAATGATAATCAAAAGGTGGTAGTGAAACTCAATGATCCTTGTGTTGACTTGCAATTATAGACCCATGATTTTGGGATTAGACTGTATGTGCATTGAATAATAGTTTATCATGATTTTCTTTACCTCTAAAGATCCTTCATCATAGAAGTAGGAATTGAATCAGAGCATGCAAAGGTGTATAATTTACCAGGTAGAGATTCATAGCCAGTTGTCATTATAAATAATTAACACGAAATAGCAGATATTCCTTGGAGCAATAATTAGAGGGAATCTTGATGGCTGTAACTTTACTCACACAAGAACTGGAATGTAGAATGATTAATTTGAGAATTGAGTCAATGTCAATATGGTAATAATGATTTAAATTATGCTTTAAACTGAAGTGATAAGAATGTAACCGATATGATTCTTATTCCCATTTTTCATGAGCAGTGGTGAATCATTGAGAAGGTGGAATTAAAGGCAATTTCACGTGAGAAATCATGAGGGTCAAGGCAAGCAACAATCAACATGTAACTACAATCTAGTAATCTAAGTCACACAAATGGCAATCAGGGGTAGAGGCCAATATTGGTTAATTAACAATGGTCAATAAAGGTGATCTGACGATGTATGTGACACTTGACGATTGTATCAACCTGCCATTATAGTTCCATTAATTCAGAGTAAGATTAGAGAACACGTAACCAATAATACTTTATCATGATTTTCTTCAACTATAGGGATCCTTCATCATAGAAGTAGGACCACTATCATTCTATTCACTGAATCAGAGTTGACAAAGGCCCATGATTTTCAAACTAGTTATTCGTAGTGGGTGTCCTCATGGATCACAAATTGGGTGGAGCAAATTTAGCGGGCACCAAGTTCAGGGTATTTTGATATCAAAGTCAGAAATAGGTTGGTCGAGAAAGTTGAGTTGAACTTGATGTTGTCTAAGTGTGGTGGGTTATCAGAGCTATTTTTATATTGACAAAGAATAGTGTATCAGAGTAGATGGTCGATAAGGATCAGATACAATGTCAATACAACTATGTTGTGTGAATTATGAAGCATTGTGTGCTTTAATGTGTGTAACAGATAGGGTGATGAAATGTACATAGTTTTACTCATTTGAGAACCCAAGTAAATAAGAAAGGTGATTCGAGTGTGAAAATAGAGGTTGTAAGTTGTATATCCAATCATATTAATATGAGATATGAGTCAACACCGATATAGTAATAATGATTGAGAATTCACTTGCCCTGAAGAAATCATATTGATCCTATCTTACTAATTATCATGAGAAGAAACCAATCATAAAGTAGAGTGGTACTGGATAGAGGTCGAGAAGTAACAAACAGCAAGTACCTTCAACCTTGCAATCTAAGTCATATAGATCTCAGTCTGTGGTTCAGGCCACAGTGCTTAAAAAACAATGGTTGCTAGCAGAGCTCTAGAGGTGGTTGTAACACTCAATGATCCTCGTGTCAATCTGCAATCATAGACCCGTGATTTTGGAGTTAGATTGAACAAATATTCACCTCCAAACAAATTGTGTTTCTCTTTAGCTCGTAGGATCCTACATTATAGAAGTAGGATCACTAGTGTCCTTAATATTGAATCGGGGATGCATGATTTGCCATCAAGAGGTTCATCATGGGTTAATTCAGTAACATTAATCAGAAAATGTAGATATTTTGGGTCAGCAACTATTCAAGGATATCATATTGTTTGATTCACTTACATCTGTTTCTTGTTTGCTGATTGGTGATGCTCAAAGAGATTGGTGTGTTGCTTTTATCAAAACTAGGGATCAATATTGTTGTATCTAGTAGAAATGTGCAGGTCAGCGAGCTCAATTGAGCTCGGTATCCTTAAAGCATGGTGGGTTATCAACAAATGTTGGTCCATGTAACATTGTAATGGCTTGAAGTTATTGTAATATTAATCAATAGCGATTATTTTATTAGAATCGATGGTTAATAAGTATTATCTGTATATATTAGTTAATATATATTCTCAATTAGGTAGTTGTCAATTAGTCTAATTATAGTTTCCTTAATTGGATTCTTTCCTTCGAAAGAATCTTAATTTGTATATAAATAGACCTCTTCTTATGTAAAAAGAATAATAAGATTTTCTTTTGAGTATTGCAATTAACATGGTATCAGAGTGGCATTAGGTCTATACGCCCTTTCGTCTTTTCCTTTGCTTTTCCTTTCTTTCTCTCCCGTTTCGGCGCTTCGTTCGCACGCGAGTCCTCTCCTCTCCGACACCCGCAGGTGCGACTTCGACACTCGCAGGCGTCCTCTCCGACACTAGCAGGTGCGACTGAAGGGCGACGTCGTCTCCACCGTCTCCCCGCTCCCCATCGCGGCTCGCGAGCAGCCGCTGCTGACGCAGGTGTCCCCTCTCTTCTGCCCCATCGCGAACCTTGTTCTTCGCGGTTTCTTCCTCGATCAAGAGTAGCTTCCACAGCCTTCGATATCTTCCACAGCCTTCGGTAATCTAAGGCCAGTCTTCTCCCAATTTCTTCCTCGATCAACAGTAACTTCAACAGCCTTCGATATCTTGTTCTTCGCTAACGTAGTGAGCCAGCCTTCCCCTCTCCCTGATTTGGAGTAGCGACCTCGGGATTCGACGCGATTCACCGATCGAGCGCATTTCCTCCTTTTTTTCTCGTGCGCTCGATTGTTGTCTCTTGCTGCCACCGTCGGTATTTCTGACTTGCTTCGCCTCTGCCGATTCCGAAAAAGAGAGAAGGCGCCTACAGTTTCGTTTGGAGAACCTTTGCCCGGATCTTCCTCTGTCGCTTCCTAGGGCTTGCTAGATTGTGATTTGCTGGTCTTCTTTCAGTAAAATCTCATGGCTGATAAAAAGTCTTCTATTATGACAAAGGTTGTACTTTTGATATCTAAAATCACCGATTACAAGTTAAATAGTTCAAACTATTTGGATTGGAGTAAAACGGTTCGTCTATACCTACGAAGTATTGACAAAGATGAGCATTTGACTGATGACCCAAGATGATTTAAGACAAACATGGTTGAGAGAGGATGCTCGCTTATTTCTTCAAATTCGAAATTGTATTGATAGTGAGGTAATTGGATGAATTAATCATTGTGAATTTGTTAAAAATTTGATGGATTATCTAGAATATCTAAATTCTAGAAAAGGAAATATCCCCCGAATGTATGAGGTCTGCAAAGCCTTTTACCGTGTGGAAAAGCAAGATCAACCACTGATTAATTATTTTATGGCATTCAAGAAGACATATGAGGAGCTTAATATATTGCTGCCCTTTAGCCCTGATGTGAAGGTTCAACAACGCCAACGAGAGCAAATGACTATCATGAACTTTCTTGCTGGTTTATCTCCTGATTATGAATCAATCAAATCACAAATTCTCTCTGGTTCTGAGGTCTCCTCCTTACAAGATGTATTCAATCGCATTCTCCATACAGAAAATACTACCTCTATTCCACTTAATGGTGCTTTGGTGAGTCGCAATACTAATTATGTGCCTAAAAAATCAACTATTTACAGTGAAAACAAAGGAGGAGGCTCACAAGACATTGAAACTCGAATGTCAAATTCTAATGGTATTATATGCAACTATTGTCGTAAGCCGGGCCATACAAACTTCGAGTGCAGAAAGCTTCAGTATAAAAATCAGCAAAAACATTTGGCTCATATTGCATCCACTAATGATATCCCTGAGAAATCAGTTCTTATCTCCGCAAATGAATTTGCCAAGTTCTCTCAATATCAGGAGTCACTCAAATCTGCATCTTCACTCAAATCTGCATCTTCCTCTGTCACTGCTATTGCTGATTCAGATAACCACAACACATGTCTTGCTTCCTCATCCTCTAAAGGGGTCATTGATTCTGGGGCCACGGATCATATGATAGGTAATTCTAGTCTCTTTTCTATTTTTTCACTCCAATCTAACACTCCAATTGTTACTTTAGCTGATGGGTCTCCTTGTGTTCGTGGGTCTGGCACTATCAATCCGACTCCTTTGTTTTCTTTATCCTCTATCTTACATTTACCTAATTTATCTTTTAATTTGCTCTTTGTTAGTCAATTAACTCGTAATCTTAACTGTTGCATCTCATTTTTTCCCGATCATTGTTTATTTCAGAATCTTTTGACGAAGAAGATTATTGGTAAAGGACATGAGTCTGGAGGCCTCTACATTCTTGACCCATCTGTCCCAAAATCCCTTGCTTGCTCGAGTATAACTTCTCCTTTCGAGGCTCATTGTAGGTTAGGTCATCCATCTCTTCCTTTGCTTAAGAAGCTTTATCCACAATATAGTAGGGTGTCTTCATTAAATTGTGAGTCATGTCAGTTTGCAAAGCATCACCGTCTTAGTTCGAGTCCAAGAATAAATAAACGTGTTTTTAGTCCTTTTGAGTTAGTTCACTCTAATATTTGGGTTCCTTGTCCTATTTTGTCTAAACCTGATTTTAGGTATTTTATCACTTTTGTAGATAATTATTCTCGTATAACCTAGTTATATTTAATGAAAAATCGTTCTGAGTTATTTTCTCTATTTTGTGCATTTTGTGTCGAGATTAAAACTCAATTCAATACGTTCATCCGTACTTTACGAAGTGACAATGCTAGGGAATATACGTCTAATCTATTTCACTCTTACATGAGTCAGAATGGTATACTTCAAAAACCTCTTGTGTTGATACTCCATCCCAAAATGGTGTGGTTGAGCGTAAGAACAGACATCTTCTTGAGACTGCAAGGGCCCTTTTATTTTAAATGAATGTTCCTAAATCCTTTTGGGCAGATGCGATTTCTACAGCTTGTTTTCTCATAAATCGCATGTCATCGTTTGTTCTTCATGATGAGTTCCCTTACAAAATTTTATTTCCTAATAAGTCGTTATTTCCTGTTACTCCTAGGATATTTGGTAGTACTTGTTTTATTCGAGATGTTTGTCCACATGTCACTAAGTTAGATCCCAAGTCTTTAAAGTGTATCTTCCTTGGTTATTCTCATTTTCAAAAAAGTTATAAGTGTTATTGTCCTATTGGATGCAAGTGGGTGTTCACAGTTAAAGTCAATCCGGATGAGTCAGTTGCTAAACTAAAAGTCCGTCTTGTTACTAAGGGCTATGCTCAGACCTATGGTGAGGATTATTTTGATACTTTTTCTCATGTTGCAAAGTTGACGTCTGTTCAATCATTTATTTCCCTGGCTGCTACTCATCATTGGCCTTTACATCAACTTGATATCAAGAATGCTTTCCTTCATGGTGATATTCAAGAGGCAGTGTATATAGAGCAACCTCCTGGTTTTGTTGCTTCAAGGGGAGATAGGGCGAGTTTGTCGTCTTCAAAAATCTTTGTATGGTTTGAAACAGAGCCCTCGTGCTTGATTTGGAAAGTTTAGTCAAGTTGTTGAGAAATTTGGCATGATGAAAAGCAAGTCTGATCATTCGGTGTTCTACAAGTAGTCAAGAGCTGGTATCTTTCTGTTAGTTGTGTATGTGGATGATAGTATTATTACTAGAAGTGATACTATGGGAATTTCAACTCTGAAATCTTTCATTCTTACTTAGTTTCATACAAAAGACTTAGGGGTGCTAAAGTATTTCTTAGGCATTGAAATTATAAGGAGCAAAAAAAGTATATTTCTATCTCAGAGAAAATATGTTCTCGACCTATTGAATGAGACGGGAAAGTTAAGGGCAAAGTCTTGTAGTACTCCAATAACTCAAAACATGCATCTCACAGAAGATGGAGAACTATTTGAAAACCCTGAGAGATATCAAAGATTAGTTAGGAAGTTGAATTATCTTACTATAACTCATCTAGATATTGCATATTCAGTTAATGTTGTTAGTCAGTTTATGTCATCTCCAACCGTTAATCATTGGGCAGCGTTAAAGCAATTTTGTGTTATTTGAAGGGGGCACCCAGACGGGGTATCGTATATAAAAATCATGAGCACACCCATATTGAAGGTTTTTCAGATGCAGATTGGGCAGGTTCTAAAATGGATAGAAGGTCTACTTCAGGTTATTGTATTTTTGTTGGAAGAAATTTAGTCTCATAGAAGAGTAAAAAGTAGAATATTGTGTCACGATCTAGCGCAGAATCAGAATATAGGCTATGGCACAGTCTGCATGTGAGATAATATGGATATATCAACTGTTAACTGAAGTAGGGCTTAAAATTTCAGTACCAGCAAAATTGTGGTGTGATAATCAAGCCATTATTCACAGTGCATCAAATCGCGTGTTTCATAAGCGAACTAAGCACATTGAAATAGATTGTCATTTCGTTCGTGAAAAAATTCAATAAGGCTTGATCACTACAGGATATGTGAAGACTAGAGAGCAACTAGGGGCATCTTCACAAAGCATTAAATGGGGTTCAGATTGATTATCTTTGCAACAAGTTGGGCTTGATTAATATTTATGCTTCAACTTGAGAGGAAGTATTATCTGTATATATTAGTTAATATATATTCTCAATTAGGTAGTTGTCAATTAGTCTAATCATAGTTTCCTTAATTGGATTCTTTCCTTCGAAAGAATCTTAATTTGTATATAAATAGACCTCTTCTTATGTAAAAAGAATAATAAGATTTTCTTTGAGATATTCCAATTAACAATAAGAATCATGAAGTGGTGTCGATATGATTACATTGTGTGAAGCAAAGCATACTTTTATGTACTTTGCATGTGTAAAATGTGCATGTAAGGTGAGAGCGCTGAAAAATATGTAGTTTTACACATGTGAGTACCAATATGTAGGAGAGGTGCTTGGAGTGTTAAAATAGTAGTAGTAGTATATCCAATCAGATCAATTTGATTGAGTCAATATCCATAAAGAAATAATGATTTAGACTATGCATTGACGTGATGCATCATATTGCGATTTAAATGATCCAACTGACTCTTTTTCATGAGTGGCTGATCATTGAGAAGGCGGTAATGAAGACAAACTCCCAGAAGTGGCAAGCAACAATGAGCAAATTAAATACTTACAAGCTGGCAATCTAAGTCACATAGATGGTAGATGGTGATTGGTCCAACATTGGTTAATGAGCAGTAGCCAATAGCAGTGGTCTGAATCTAATTGTGATACTCAACAATCCTTGTGTTGACTTGAAATTACCCATGATTTGAAATTAGAGTGAGGAAGAAACACACATCCAAAAACATTTTATCATGTTTTTTTCAACTCTGGAAATCACCATAAAAGAAGTAGGCTCAATAGTATCCTATTCACTGAATAAGAGTGAAAAGGTGCATAATTTGCAAACCATAGATCCGTCATTAGTGTCCTTGGGAATCAGTGAAAATAATTGGAAACCACAGAGATTGGGTGGAACAATATCTAGAGGGTATCCTAGTGTTTCATTCGCTTACTATTGTGCCTTGTTTGTTAATTGGTGATGGCCAAAAAGATTGATGGTTGTTTTTATAAAAAGTACCAATAGGATCAATATTAGTGTACCTTGTCAGCATATCGTTATCAAAGTAAATTATTTAGTACTGATGGAATCCACGTATCTCCACAATGATATAATATTGTCCACTTTGAGCCTAAGTCCTTGTGGTTTTATTTTTGGACTCTACTCAAAAGGTCTCATTCCAATGGAAATATCTTCCATCTTATAAACTCATTATCTTTTCCATATGTTTTTAATGTGGGACTTTGATTGTAACCAAACAATTCTCCCCTCATACGAAGGAAGATAGTGTTTATAACCATAACTCTAATACAATTGTTAATATCAATTGTTAATATCGATGGAATCCAAACATCTCAACAATGATATGATATTGTCCATTTTGGGCCTAAACCCTTGTGGTTTTATTTTTAGGCTCTATCCAAAAAGTCTTATTCCAATGGAGATATCTTTTACATTCCAAATCGGATTGATTTGGGAGTAAGTCAATATCAATATATTAATAATGATTTAGATTATACCTTAACCAGAAGGGATCAGATATCGATCCATATGATCCTATGTTAGTGTTTTCTGAGTAACAACCAATCATGGAAACGGTGACACTATAGATTATCTCTGAGGAGAGGTCGTGAGGGGTTGGGGCAAGCAACATTTAGCCAGTGAAGCATCTACAACTTGGCAATCTAAGTCACAGATGATAGAGCCTGTGGTGGGGGTCAATAATGGTTAATCAACAACCATTAGTAGTGGTAATCTGAAAATGGAGTGACACTAAAGGATCCTTGTGTTGACCTGAAACAATGGCCCATGATTTTGGAGTTGAAATGAGGTAGATGTGCACCTCCATTAACATTTAACATGAATTTCTTCAGCTCTGTAGATCATTCATTATACAAGTAGGGGCAGTAGTATCTTAGTTATTGAATCAAAGTATGCAAAGTTGCATGATTTGCAATCAAGAGATTCATCATTGGTGTCCTCATGAATCAATGGACATTAATAAAAAAAAAAGTGAATATTGGGTGGGGCAACAAAAGTATTTAATGTTAGATTCCCTTGCCTCCGCATATCTTGTTTGCTAATTGGCTTAAGGCCGAGGTGATTAGTTTGTTGCTTTTATCGAAAGTGCCAACAAGGTCAATATTGTTGTGTCTACTTGCAAGTATTTCAATATCAAAGTCAAACATGTATTAGTCAATCGAGCTCAGTTAACACCATGAAAGTGTGGTGGGTAATCATCCATGCATGGACAGTGTAACAACGTTTTCTATATATGGCATAAACTTGGACAAAAGCAAGTAACGAGCTAAGTGATAGCTATCTGATGTTTACCTCGCAGCAGTAAGAAAAATTAAACTCTAGTACAAAATAAAAAACCAAAAAAGTGCTGCTGGGGTAAAACTCCTGGGATGCTCAAGATTCTCAGTAGACAATTTACAACAACCTCAAAAGTTAAAATGCTTGCTCCCTGCTACTGTGACATACCAAAAGGGATTTGGTTACAAAACATAATCTAATAACAAAGACGTTAAAGACTGAGAGAAAAAGAACTCAAGACTCATTTAAAAACTAGAAGCAATACTATATAATTTAGAAATTATATGGTAACAACAGCTAGGGATTAGCACGAGTGCATGATTACTAGATATGACATAAACCTAGACAAAGGCATGTGACAGTGATGCTGATAGTGTATCAAATGTTACTAGTTCATCATGAACAACTAGACGATAATAAGGCAACTAAATATATTCAAGTAAAAACGTTTTGATCTAAGTCCAAGCCAACAAAGCAAGATTAATAACAGAGAAGCATAAGACACTCAACAAATTAGCAAAAGAATAGAAGTAGGATAAAAGGAGAGAACCTGCACTCTTGTCCAAAGTAACGGAACTAAAGCTTTTGCCTTGGACTCCACAAAAACATTGGACCAAAGTGTAGACACAGGAAAATCAAGAAGAGGAGTTTCAGTTTTTGTTGTGAAGTTGTCATTGCTGACCCTAAGACTTTCTAGCGCCTTATCAAAAACTGTGCCAGCTGCACCAGCATTTTCAGGACAGCCATTACTGAAACCACCTGAAAAAAGAAGTAATTGCAAGAGATGAAACAGTAAAATAATTATGCAACAAAAAGAAAAAGATTATGACTGAAACAATTTAAGCAAAGCAACAAATCAAGAACTATGCAATTTTTTAACTCTTACAATCGGAAGAAAACAAATCCTTTACAAGGGCTCTATGCCTAACCTATCTCCCATATATCAGAAGCAAGTAAGAACAGTACCATCCCAAACAATTTTTTATTGAGACACATCAACATGCAAAGAGGCATAAAAACGACAAACCTTTGCACTTAAGAAAAGACATAATATTCTTGGAGTAACTAAGCAGCATAAAAAGATATACTCTTTAAACAAACTCAAAAGGATAATACTACTAGATGAGGATAATATGAGAAAATAAGGCAAAGTTAAATAATGTGAATATATTTTTCAAAGTGGACAACAAGCCAAAGACTTTGTCAAGCACTACTAAGCACTAACACAAAAAAAGAGACCCTGGAAAGAGCTCGAAGAGAAAAGGATAGTAAAAGTGGCTTTCCTGATGAGAATATAACATATAAGAATATGTATCAAGAATAAAAAATATTGGATTTTAAAAAATTGCTAAACAATGTCCATAAAAAGCATCAAAATTTGATTTCAGATTGAGTGGCATCAGAATTTTGTCTCAAGTATCATTTTCACTAATAAAATTTAACATTCAATCTGATTTTTGTTATTAGAATTAAGGAAAACAAAGAAAAAGTTAGGTAACTTTGCAGCTTATTAGTTAGAGAATGCACAATAACAGATGAAGAAATAGGCATAAAAAACATGAGATAGGCATAATTTAACCAAACTAGACATCCATACAAGCTAAAAGTTACAGTCAGTATATCAACCCATACAGCTAGAGGAGTTCTTGGGAGAAACATGCTGAGTTGTAGAACCCATTAGGAGGTTAAATATCAACCAGCAGCTCACCTTCAGTAAATCCCACATAAAAGTAGTTCAACAATAACCCTAGTCTAAACAGAAGTGAGAGTTGAAAATTGAAAGATAAAGATTGTTATACCAAATATGCTTATTAATTATATATCATGGAAAGATTTCCTTTGAATTTAATCCATCCAAGTAGTACAAACCATGAGCTGTGATCTTAACATCTTGTATGCTGTAACACTCTAGAGAGATTCGTCCACCGCCACCTCCACCCCATCCGCTTCCACCAGCAGCACTAATAATACCAGTTCCCTTCCTAAGCATTGAGGTTGGAAGTGGATGAGTGTGCAATTATAGAACTCCAAAAGACAGTATGATTGGCAAGAATGTAATGTACAACACAACAATAGAAAGACTATAGCGTAAATGTAATTCTACAACAAAAAATAATTGACATGAATGGAGTTAAGAGTAAACGATGTGGAAATGCTACTTTTATAGAAAAGTGATTCCATGTGTCATTCTTATGAGCCTATTAAGACACCATTTTTAACATTATTAAAGCCATAGCTGGAGCATACCCTCAATGGGTGGATGTTTTACAAGAATGAAACCAGCATAATTTTTGTGAACCTAACAAGGCTCATCCAGCTGTCTTCCACTGACTACACACCATCCTTAATCATGGAAGTAATAAAAAAACTTGAATCCACATGTTTTCCCTTCAATTTATGAGACCTTAATTTTTAACAACAAACTTTTCAAGTGCTACATTTTTCGATTGCATGATTTGGATGCATACTAGTGTTAGAATGAATCAGTTTCCATAATCTTTCATAACTTTTTACTCCTTCCTAAAGATAATAGCAGTTTTTTACATGACATCATCCAAAAGCTTTTGGGTTTTACAGCAAGAATGGTCAGCCAGCATAGTAGCCCAACGCAGTGGCAAGGAGCCTGCTTTTGCTTGCATATTATATACACTTGATATCTTTTCGCCATGAAGTAGGCTAAGACTGATCCACCTTGTATTGTTTTTGGTATTTTCTTGTGCATTTGTTCTTATTCTACGACAGGAGATAGATTCAACCGCACTAGTTCACAACACAGGAGATTCTACCTCCTAGAAGAATTGAATTTCCATATAGAGCAGGTCATTTGAAGGCATGACTTCTGGTATCTATTTTTATATAAAGTAACCTTACCAGCGCTCTTTTGTTAGTATTGATTTTGACAAGCAATCCTAGAGCAGCTTTCAACACAACCAGTGGTATTAGAATATTTGTGAATGTACAAGTGGTATCAAAGTGTAGATTGCCAAATTCTTAGAGTAATGCATCTAGGTCTTTGTAGAGGGTGGAGCAATTAGCATTAGAGATAGACAAAGTGTTCATCCGATGGTAGAGACTTCAACAGAAATATGAGGGATCTCTATTCCAATGTTCGATTGAAGGATGAGTTTTTCATTGTGGTGACTAAGTATGTCAGATTTGTTGGCACAGAAGAGTTTGATGGGTACTCTACTTGGCAAGCAGAAGGACATGCCATCAGACATCATAGAAAGCAATTAAGAGATTATGAGATTAGAAGTAGTCAATAGCATCAGATTTTGCCATGCATAATGTCATTATATATGGTGGTCAGTGAGAAGACATCACAAGGTGTGATGCAAACAATAAATATATTCTAATGTAGCCACATCATCAGGTGTCAAATGTCATCAGCATAGTTCAATATGCAATTTGAAAGTACATATTCTAACATTCTCTAAGGTGTACATATACTAACAGTTTGGAACTGAATAGTAGATATAATTCATGCTTAGCTAGTCAAAATAGAAAAAACATTCTAATTAAGATGAGAAGCTTGGTGAAGGCATTAACAATTCATTCTTTTCCTTAGTATCTCTTAAACATAATATCCCAGGGATTTGAAGTAAGCAAATATGAAAAAAAAATTCTAACGTATTTTAAATATAGAGAGGAAAGATAGGTTATGCATCAAATTTGAAGAAACAAAAAGGGGAGAATCGAGTGAAAGAAAAAATTTTGGCATCTACTCCATTAGAAGAGCAACTAGGAAACATGTGTGAAGAGAGAAGATGATGGAAGAGCGAGGTTTTTATGTTGACCAAGAAAGAGAGAGAAACTAGCCTCTCTTTAATGGTATAATTAATTGATTAAAGACATGAGAGAGGCATTTGGTGATGGAATTAAGGACAGTGATTCATCTTGAAAAGGAATCTGGAACACATTAGAACACAACATTAGAGAGAAGATGGTTATGGTCAACATGTAGAGTCGCAGGTGACAATGATCCGCAACATGTAGAGTCACAGGTGACAATGATCCAAACAATCAAAGTTGATGCATGAAAGGCAAATGTCAGACTTGAAAGCAGTGATCGCTGATTCTATGCTCGAGGAACCAGACCACTGACTACAATTGTTACTGATTGATCTGTGTATGCTTTGATAAACTGAAAAGAACAAAGATAACAGCAAAAAATGGAAAATGTGAACGCTTTGATATACCAAAATGATGTGCCTGAACCATCAATTGAATGCTGATCAGCATCTGAAACTCTTGTTGAGGGCGAAGGAAAATCTTGTTGTGAATATGCAACTGGTGACAGGGAGCAAATGCTTCGTGTGGATCCCTTATATGCTCAAGAGTAAAGCGATTGATCCTGAAGATCCCTTGAAGGCAGAACCCAAGGCAAAGGTCAATGGGCAAACGTTGCAACAGCATCCTTGAAATACACTCTTTCATATTTAGCTTTAGTAGTTGTTTCTTATATTTACTTCTTGTTGTTAAGTTACCCGACAAGAAGCGTGCGACTAGCAAGATGCACATTTAAGATCTGGTGGAAAACAGTTGATCAAGGGCTGGGATGAAAAGGAGTCTTACATAACGCTTAACCCATAAAAATTTATAGAGTTTTCATGTATTCAGATCTGATGGTAGTTTTTGTTATTGAACAGTACACAGGAAAATGATCACAAGGATGGCCTCTTGCTTTGGTCATTGCTCTAAGCTCGATAAGGATCACATCTTAAAGTAGTACAGAACTACTAGAATATGGAGTTTCTTCCCTAAGTACAAGACAATGTCAAACATGATAACCAGCTTTCCTGAAAATATAAGAGACTTAACAAAGAATTTCCAAGGTACGTTCTCAAGATAGAATACAACTCTGAAGTTGTACTTGTGCATAAATATGAACAAGAAATGAAGATGTGAAACTGTGTTGCTTAAAAATGCAACAATTTCAAAGAACACAAAATGCAATCAACTTTAAAAATAAAAAATAAAAAACTCCAATATCTTTAATCATTAGGACAGTCACCATCCTCAGAACTCTACAGCGAGAGGATGAATTAGAATAAACAGATGCAGATGGACTAACTAGAAAGAATCCAATAATGCTTCAAAAGTGTTTCATGCAATCGCATATGCACCAAATGTATCCCAGTGCTTCACGGCACCAGAAATGCCAGCATAAACATATAGTCAATCGCATATTAAAAATTTATTGCTAATATTAAGCTAGTTTATTAATTTTGTCAAACTTTACACAACTTGAAATAGATTAGACAGACTAGAAGGGGGGAAAAAAGACAAACAAACTAACTGGATCAATCAAATCCCTGAGGTATTTATAAGGGAAAAGATCCATTGCTATAAAAGAGAAAATAGCTTAGAAAAAACAAGTTTTGCACATAAGATTTAGAAACTTGAATATGATTTCTATTTTGTTATCATAAATTATTTATATAATTTTTTATTTTGAGAAATCCCTTACCAATTGTGAAAATTATGTTTTCCCAAATGCAAGTGATACTAAAATATTTTTTAGAATTGAATGCAATTCATCTGCAAATGCTTTAGTATAACATATGCATCAAGAAGTGTAAATGCAACCACATGCTTCCTATCTATAATGCACTTTCCAATAGCTTGCATCTAATGTTGAAAAAGATGAATACAATGGCAAAAAAAAAAAAAATTCAACAATGATTGTAAATACATCTGCATCCATAAAATACATGAACCATGCACTAGCCCGACAACATGCTGCCTACATATACTTTCTAAAAGCCTGCAACTAATGTCAAACAAAGATGAATAGCTCTAATAAACATATCATATTATCTACAAGAAACTAAAATCTTACAATATCACATTCACAAGCATATGGATTCAAATAGAGGCAACCATATCAAAATTCACAAGTAAACCTAGAAGCATAACAACAGAAAGCAAATAGAAAGTGTTTGTACAGAGCAGCAGGGATTCTCACAGCTTGAATGCATGGACAATGATGCTTCCTCCAGATCCACCTCCTCCTTTGAGACCTCCTTTTCCACCTTCTGCAGTAACTGATCCATCCAATTGCAATGTATCATTGATGTTGAAGAGAATACAGCCCCCACCATCACCTCCATAGTGGTTTTCAGCAGATATGCTACCTCCCTTACTCCCATAACTCCTTGGCCTAAATAACGTTGACCATGCATAAACATCCCCACCCCAATTAGTCTTGTTACTTTTTACACAAGAAGCACCACGACCCCCATGGCCTCCACCAGCACCATCGTAACCAATAGGGGTGCCACTTGTCTGGGAAGGTGGCGATCCACCCAAGGATGATGTGTTTATTGTAGCATGGTGATCCAAAGAAAGATTTTTAGCAACTAAACTAACAGATCCTGCTACTATGTTTGCATGTTCACTAATTTTAATGCTTCCAGACATGTGAAAGATAACTGAGCATCCTTTAATAAGACATATGATGGAAACATGAGGGGAAACCTCAATGTTTCCTGACCCATATACACAGAGATCTCCATCTAAATACAAACTTGAGTTCAGTAGGCAAGTTGTATTGAAAGTTCCAAATCCTTTTAATTGCTGACAAGAGCCAGAATTATCCTCATAAGATAAACAGAATGGATCTTCATTGCCATACACTAGGTGTTCACTGTATGCTCCAATGAAATCCGGAAATAGGGTTCCAGGACTTATACCCTTGGAATGCTCAAGTACAAAAAAAAGTATAAAAATACAAAATTTTCCTGCATGGTACCAACACAAACACCCAAATTTTAGAATGGAATACAGGAAAAAAATTAAACAAGCATACTGCATACTTTAGCAAATTGATTGCCTTCATACCATAAACACTGAAATTCAGACTTTGCTTATTTGTTTGGAGATTCCTCTTCTCTAGTGCTTCAGGCATGAGATAGCTTTGAAAAGCTAGGTGCTCTCAACGGTAATGCGTCCTCTGTACAAACAGGGAACTTCAGATGCTCACGCATCCTCTGCTCGCTAGCAAACTCGACCTATCAATTATTTGCTTCCATATATGGTGAATTGATAGAAATGTTTCTGAGCAATATATAGACAAGTAAATATAACTACAAAGTGGATCACACTGTTCAAATGAAAATTTTAGAGTCTTCAAAAAGCATCAATAAATTATTTAGTAGTTCAAAATCAAAATGCTGCTCTATCATCTAAATAAAGCATGTCTCCTGAGCAAAGTTAGAACAGTGAAGATGTTTCACACTCAGACCACAAGATTGAAAATATAAGCAAGTTTTTGTTTCAATATAGCTAGGACTCACATTCAGAAGGTCTATTCCTTATCAAGAACTGCTGTCCCTACGTGAAATGGTGAGAAGTTTGGACCTGGGGCAATTTGTTGAAGCTAGTTGGAGGTGTTTGGTAGGAAATTCTTCTATTTCCTGACCATATCAGTTCTTGATGCATAGGAGAGCTTGGAGGATCCCTGGAACAAGGTGATCTGGTATTCCAACTCTACAATTAAGGTTAAAGTCTTCGTATGGTAGACTAAATACTAAGGGCATACTCAAAAGAAAGGGAGTAACACTTGGGGAATTCTTGTGTCGTGCACTAGGCAGATTGAGGAATATCATGTCGCATTTTCTTTAACTGCCCATGTCTTCAAGCAGGATGGCACTATGTGCTCTGCTCTTTCTTTTATGATGAATGAGCTGATCGTCGACTAGAGCATGGGTGGATGCTGCTGGGCATCTGGGCAAAGATACGAAAAGTGGTCAACTCCATTCAAGCAAGGCTTCATAGCATCTAGTGCTTTCGATGCTTGATGGTGTTCAGTTCTGATATGCCAGGGTTTATGCAGATTTGGTCCCAGTTGCTTTTGGCTCTGGAGAGTTTGGGTCCAAGTTGCTGGATGGTTTTCATAGCACATCTAAAGACTATCCAGGTTATGTGAGCTCCTACATTGCTGAGTAGTGCTAGAATTGTCAAACGGACCAACTCATAGCTAGGCGGGCCAACCCACTAAAAAACCATCATATGACGGGGTGGGGCGGGGCAGGCCGACCCACCAACTTGACGGGTTGGAAAATCTCCAACCCAACCCAACCGAAGGCGGATTGCGGGTTAGGCGGGCCAACCCACGGGCCTGTCAAAAAATAAAAAAATATTTAAAATATTAAAAATTTTAAGTTTGGATTACAATTTAAATTGATCAAGTTGAAATTTTTAAGCTTGAATTGTAATTTAGACTGATCAAGCCTACTAATTCATTGAGTTTTCTACTTTAATTTTAAAATTTAAAATAAATAAATAAACTTTTTCAACCCATGGGTCATCCCACATGGGTCGCGGGTCTAAGTGGGTCAACCCATCTGAAACCCATCTTAAAATGAGTTGATAAAATTTCAATCCAACCCGCCTAAATTATTTGGCGGGCCAGACCAACCCGATGGGCCCAACCCAAATTGACAGCTATAAGTAGTACTCACAACTTCTTTGATACTCCATGACAAGCAGATTTGTTTCAGGACCGCTTAAAACTCTTGGTGTCTTTATAAATACTTGTAACTAAATGAAAACTGAGTAGGAGAATGCTTAGTCCACTCAAAATCCTTTTTTCAGAAATATATATATACATATAAGAGGAATATAACACTGTAGAATTGTCAAATGATTTCCTCAAGGAAAAACCACAGGAAGTTACGGAGAACTGATAATATTTAGCAAAGTTATGTAGACAGGAATAGAAGTATAAAGCTTTTACATATTAAAGTACTGAAAAAAGTTCATCGAAGTCATATCAAAACACTGGGAACTAGTCTTAAGTCCTGAATTACTGAAGATCATGGCAAGGTTCTTCTTTGTATTTGATGTTTTGCTAACAAGTCACAAGTCCCCACTATTTGGATCCGCCTTATATTCTTCCCATCGTTGAACTCTAAGTGATTTTATATGCTAAGAATATCTAGATATTTTAAATGTTTTAGTTGCAACAAGTAAATTTAGTATCTATCTACCTCGAACACCTTCGACTTTAATCAGTCTAATGTGGTCATTGTGTATCCTTTTGACAAAGGAGAAGTTAACAATATCATCAACATATTTTAAAGGATCAGTTTGTTGTTAGCTGTCAGGAAACAACACGTACAAAAATTAATGTAGTGGCAATGAGAATGCTAAAACAAGTGGGTAGAGTTACTAAGAAATAAAAGGAAGAAGCCAATATTTAAAAGAAACTAGGTGTGGTGCAAATCTAATGGATAATAAAATAAGAGGAAATAGATTGAGATGATATGGCATGTTCAAAGACAACAAATAAATTGTACAGTTAGAAAAGTTAAACCTACATGGAAAATATATAGAATGATCAATTGCCTAATTAAATGATTACATTCACAACCAGAAGATCTGAGCTTCTATCGAAAACTAGTATTGTGTTACCCAACAACTAAGATTCAAAGGATCTGAAACTATATTCAGATGATTTAGTGATAAATGACTACCAAGAGCTTCTGTAGTTCTGAAATAGGCATGGTTGTTTGGAAAAATGGAACTTCTTTTCTTTCCAAAAGGATCATGATTGAACATCTTTCACTTCTTTGTTGTTAAATTTGTGTGATCATATATGGTGTACCAATATGTTCTCTAGTCCATTCAAGTATAACTATGAACGGAAGGAAGGTAGAAAATATCCTCCACTAGATTGGCTTCAATTTTTGTGCAATCTGTCTCATTTTTTTTTCCTGATTGACCTTTACATTATATATCATTTAGCATCTTACCAAATTTGTTTTCCCCTTTTATGCATTTCCTTTTCTACTATATTGTCGCCTCTATAAAATAAAAGTGGCCACTGAATTATCATTATCAAATACACTTTGATCCTAATCTAGTCATCATAAGAATTTGCATTGAGGAGACGCCACTTTGAAAACTTCTTGCTCTCCCTTTCTCAAATCTGACTTCAAGACCCTGCTACTAGATTTGGCAATTCATCCTCTCGTTGAGTCTACCACAGCCTTTGTGTTTGTCCCTGCTCTCCTCTTTGGACTCCTATGCTGATCTTCTCCCTGATGTTCATTTGCATATCTAGATTGATTCTGTTGATCCCCATGGCTGCCCAGTTTTTTTATTTGCTCAAGTATATCCTGCCCTGCTGTGGCTGCAAAGAACCAAATCTGCTAAAAAAGATAGTCATGCAATCTTGAAAGGTGATGAACTCCATAACTTCCTGTTGAACCAGGTTCTTGTCAATGTTATTTGTAAAGGTGTCAATGCCAACCTCCAACCTGGGAGAAGATCCCTCTCTATTGTCCTCTTGTTGTGACTTAATGAAGGGGAAAGACAAATTTCCTAGATATTGCACTTGTCTCTAGCAATAGCACCTCTCCAACCTAGGCCATCACCGGCTACTTTTCTTGGTTACGTTTTGACTAAACGGCAAGGCATCCTCCTCTTTCAGTTACAGCTTCTCAAAGCATATCACAAGATCTGCACAGATCTACATGCATTGGAGATTACCATAGATAGGGCATACTGTGTGCCACTAAGACACCAAATTTTACTTTCATCTTTTATGACGTCTAAGTGACCACAACATCAATGGGTTCTTATCATATAATGGCAGATGATGAACTACAGTACTAATAGGTAGTTGATGAACAGGAGGCAAATCAAAAGCAACCATAGTTAGAGGAAAATTATGGTTGATGGAACCAGAACAAATGAAAAGAAACTCTTAAGAAAAAGGAAGTTATATTGGAGTCATAATCTCAATCTCTAGGTTTGATTAGTTCAGGTAATTCGGTCCAGCTGTCACTTTTTCCCTCTCTTTTCACGGCATATGGCATTCATTACTCCATCTTCATCAGTGTTTCCCAAATTGATTTGTGTCTTTGCGGTTGTCTTTCATCAGCATTTCAACATCAACCATGCCATCATTGGCTATCTTGGCTATCTTCAGAGATTAGGCACATTGAACTGAAGATCAGATTCTTCCACTGTCAAGGCACCTCTCAATCTGATGCATCACATTATCAATCACTTCATCAAACGATTCTTAGTAATCAATAATTCTGCAAAAACATGCAGACATACCATTGGAGAAAACAAGTAATTCAAAAGTGCTGCATTAGTGGAGCAATTATCTCATAATCCTGTGAACACACTCAGATAGTCATTAATAGGCCAAGAGAGCTTTTCGATCTAATGGGGGCAGTAAATCGGAAGTACTGGTACAGTGGTTATCTTGTAATCCTGTGAAAAGATGCAGTTCATCCATCCAGGCCAAGTGGATTGTTCAATCTGACATTGTGCTTTAATTTAAATCTTTAATTGGTTGAGAAGTCACAAGCATCCTGTAATCTTGAAGGTTTTCGATAGATCATCTTTCAGGCAAAACATGCACATCATCTGACTTCTACAAGTACAACAATTCCTAAGGCGTCTAACATTACTTCATGTGTTGAAAGCAAACTGAAGATGTTAGTTGCAGCACCTTCAATTTGAGAGGGAGACTAGAGTATAGTTAGTGTTCTAAACAACGATCAAGAAAACCGAGGCGGCCGCCTAGACAACATCAAGGCGGGAGGCAGGAGGCGGGCATCAACCACACCGCCTTTGCCTTAGGCGGTGCTTTAGGCAATCAAACATGAGGCAAGACTAGTGAGGCAGTGGTGAGGCGGTCAAGGTAGTATGTGAGGAGGTCAAAGTCAACAAAATTTAAAAACCCTAGATATATTAATACACGTTCTCTTCCTTCGAAAACACAAATAACTCCACCAACCCACCAAATCACCCACAACCCACCTCCTTCCACCTAAACCTCCCCTCCCCCCGCTTGCTGCCGCCACAACACACTAGGTTAGCTTTTATATATTTCTAGTAAATTCTTATTCTAATTTTTTATCTTTTATTTAATTATTGAAGATTAATGGTGGAAAATGAAAAACAACCGGAGGTGGAATTGAAACTAAAGTCTAGTGATATTGTTTGGGATTATGAGGTGTTGTATTGCAAAGAAAAAAGATATTGGATCACATGCAAATTATGTAAGAGACTTATTAAGGAAAGAGTTTATTGGATGAAGCATCATATTGCAGTTATGGCAAGACAAGTTGAAGCATATCCTAAAGCATCCAATGAAGACAAAAAAAGAATAAGAGTTTATCTTGAAAATAGCAAGAATAAGAAGCGAGAAGGGTGGAAGAACTAAAAGAAGAGAGGGTGGAAGTAAATATAGGTGTTGATGTAGAGGATGATGATTGTCAAGTGGAGGGAAATTCTTCCAAAAAGAAGTCAAAGCACCTCGATCCTATTGATAAGTGAGCATCCACAATCGATCCAACAAAAGCAAGACAACAAAACATAAATGATGCATTGAAGTTAAAGTTTACAAATGATGTCCATGAGTACCTTACAAGATGGATTTATAAGGCTGGAATTCCTTTTCGTGCAATTGACAATCAAAGCTTTAGACAATTTGAAAAAGAAGTTGGCCAATTCGGCTCAGGCTACAAACCGCCTAGCTAATATCTTCTAAGAGAGCTACTTTTGAAGTAAGAAGTTGAGAGAACCAAATTATCTCTAAAAAAGCATAAAGAAGAGTGGATGAAAAATGGATTCTTAATTAAGACCGATGCATGGACGGATCGCAAGAGGAGAAGCATTATGAATTTATGTGTTAATTGCAAACTAAGCACTTCATTCCTTGGCTTTATTGAAAAATCCATGGAGGCACACACTGGAGCTTACATCTTTGAATTTGTGAAAAAATACATCAATAAAATTGGCTCTCAACATCTTGTTTAAGTAGTGACGGACAATGTGACAAATAATATGGCAGCAACAAAGTTGTTGAAGGTTACACAACTTCAAATTTTTTGGACCTCTCGTGCAAATCATACAATCAATCTCATGCTTGAAGCAATTGGAAAACTACCCAAATTTAGTGGAATGCTTGAGAAAGCAAATGCTCTAACAATATTCATCTATGCATATCATAGAACTTTGGCTATTATAAAGAAATATACCAAGTAGAGGGATATTGTAAGGCTCGGGGTGACTAGATTTGTTACTTTATTTTTGACCTTGGCAAATCTCAAAGGCAAGAAAGATCAATTGAGACTTATGTTTACATTCAAGAAGTAGAGCAAAACAATATTAAGTAGTGTGAAGGGGAAAGCGGCGGAGGCAACGATAATAAGTATCTCTTTTTGGAATGGTCTTTCTTTGACTTTGAATGTTTTCACCCCTTTAGTGAAAGTTTTACACCTTGTTGACATGACAAAAAAGCCCTCAATGGCCTTTTGATTGGATGCACTTCCAAGGAAGAGATTAGAAAGGCTTTCAAAAATGAATAAAATGTCACCCCTATTTTAAATATTATTGATGAGAAGTCTAAGGGTAGACTTGATAGTCCTTTGCATTGTGTCGCTTACTTGTTGAATCTGATTTTTTACTTCCAGATCCAAGCATACAAAATCACACCAATATTATGAATGAGTTCTTGAATTGTGTTGAGAGAACTTTTTCCATCGACGAGGGCATGTACCATTTCTAATGATGAATTGTTGAAGTATAAGAGTAAATCCGAAAATTTTGAAAGAAAAATGACGGTCGCGGCATATGAGAAGATGGATGTGTACCATGACTTTGATCCGAGTACATCTCTTTCCTTCTATTCACTAACATGCATGTCTCTTTTACCTATTTTTTGGTTTATTATTTTTTTGCTTCTTTACTTTTTTAAGTGGGATGGTGGTGACACTCCAAACTTAAAAAAATAACCATGAGATTTCTCTCTTTGACAAGTAATTCATCGGGGTGTGAAAGAAATTGGAGTCAATTTGAAAGGGTAAATGATAATTCATAAATTATGTTATCTATTCTTTTTTTATTAATTTTTAATAATTTTCTAATTGTTTAGATACATACTAAGAAGATGAATAGGCTCGAGACATCAAGATTGAATGATCTTATATAAGTCAAATTTAACATCAATCTTATAAAGAAGAAGAGTAAAAAAGAAATGGACAGAGATTTGCTTCTATCCTCTCAAGCTAGTGAAGCTCAAGGTTGGCTTGTTGATGATGGTGATGAAGATGAGGTCGAGCAAGGTTCAAGACTCGGAGATGGTCGCGAAGGCCTTGGGAGCAAATGAAGTGTTACAACAAAGGAGGAGTGCAAGGAACATCGCTATTAGATAACTTGATGAGGATTTAAATACATCGGAGGAGAAGAATGAAGAAGATGTTGATTTTAAGCCCGATAATGAGAGGATTATGAATGTAGTTGATAGTGCATGTGTAGATGATTTAGAAGATTAATTATATTTAGTCTAATCCTTGTTGGCTTGTTGCCATGTTGGATTGAAATTTTAAACTTAGGCTTTTAATAAACCTAGGCAGTCACTAACCGCCCAGTCACCCTACCACCATTTACAACACTGAGTATAGTCTCCACTCATCACTTGAATTACTAGTTAAACATGATCACACCCCAAACAGTGAGATGACACAAGACTTCGATCAATGTTGTGTAATAAGAGGTATTACACTCTACTAGTAAACAGATCAAAACTATTTTATGGAACTAAAACTACACTCGGAGAGTAAAATTCTGGTCCTATTTTCTTCTTATCCTTTCCCAATAAACAAAAAAAAAATTAGGAAATGGTAAAGCTACACTACGAAGTACCGAATACACAGTTCGTAAACCATAAGAGAGAATATGGAAAGGGTGAATCCGGCAAGCGTGCGATTAAAAGACCTAGCGAACATCAGAAAAGTTTTGGAGAAGGAAAATGAACGAGCGATCCAAGAAAATGCGACACCGATTGGCATCGCACCGGCAACCACCTCATCAAGAAAATAGAAGCCATCCTCGAGGATGAACAAGCTCACCTCGTCCGCTTCCGATTCAAGAAATCAAAATCACGCGGCCGATGCGAACCCTAGATTGGCGCGGCTCTCCTTCTCGCTCTGGACGTCAGTTCTCCAGCCGGCTGCGCTTCGTCTTCGCCGCCTCCGTCCTATAGATGGGCATTCGCCTCTCTCTCTCTCTCTCTCTCTCTCTCTCTCTCCCTCGCTCTCTCTCTCCACTTCTCCTGGTCTCGGCGTCAACTGATCTGGCTTTCCTGGTGAGCGCTTTAGTTCCCCGCGTGCTACAAGCACCCGCATATAATTGTCATGCGGAGCTGGGATCTTGACGTGCATTACACGTGGACAGTGCAGATCTTCTACGCGGCTGCCACCGAATGGGAATTCTGGTGCCGTTCCTGTGGCTTATCCACTTCAGAACATAGCCTTTACTTTCAGGAAAATAACTAAGCTGCCACTCTGCCATGAACGATGTATATTGATTCGCAGTTCTGAAATATTTTGACTTTTGAATTTTTATCAGTTCACGAACATAAAATTTTGTTTAATCAGACTTTAGGCCATAATAGAAATAAAAATAAAAACGTAAATTTATCCTCATCAGTTACTCTCCTAACCCCGCTACTCCTTCCCATTTACCTTAATAATGTAGTCCAGCTTCTCTTGTTGTTTCATTATCAAATGTTTAATTTTAACGTCCTTAATTCAATTACTTTATTCCATTTTCTCAATTAATGTGGTTAGATTTTAATCTCGTTAAAACCTTTTTTATTTCCTATTATTCAAATAAATCATTTTTATGTATTTTGTGTCACCTTGTCTATCTATGAGTATGAGACGCAATTGGTTACCTAAATCACTCTTTGCAACTTGATCTCCTAATCCACTCGTATTAGGGCCATTGCTTCAAACTCATCATTGTCGATGGAAGAGGTTAACTTTGGCAGAGTGGATCTGGTGACATTTTCAGTGATAAAGAAGTTAATCAAGCATTTCTATGTTGAGGTCTAGATAAATACAAATGTCCTAAAACAATTCAGTGATGACAGATGACATCCCACCTTGTTGTGTTGGGTTTTGATAGTATCAACATGTGTTTAATCTTATTTCATTCTTGTGCATCACTCGGACCATTATGAAACCATACTAAAAGGGCAAAAAGTAAAGCCATGCTTTTGATGATGAAGCAAGTAGAATCCGGTGCAAATACCCTGTCTTTGGGTGTGTGATTTAAACTATTGGTTTGTGATGAAAGTAACTAATAAGATTTAGGACGAAATATAAAATATGAATATATATATGTGTGTGTATCAAGGTAACGGCTGTGCCACAGAACAAGATACCATTTCTGGAAGCAAATTTCTAATCTGGCGAAGCAACCCATAAGATGTTATAGTCATTCGGTAGTTTTAACAGGAGATACGAGCAGAATGATGCTGGTATAGAGCAACCCAACAAAGCTAATACCCTAAATCATTGAGAGAATATAGTTGATGCTTGTTGAAGTCTGGAGTTTACAGTATGATTCATCTTGCTGCCTGACTTGATCCTCATGGCCTGTGAAGTTTGAAGCCAAAAACCCTCGGAACGTACTGTTGTGACGGCTTTTGCGGCTTGAGGTGCCCGTATGTCATCAGAAACAAGTGAGGGAACGTTGTCCCAAAGTGAGCTCCATCAATATCTGCGCAAGCATGGTCAAGGAAACTACGTAGGGCAGCTTAGCAGTTAGATAACTTTGTAACACTTCATCTAGAGTTTTTAAAATCAGCAAAATACCACAGAATAATGGCATGAGTTGCATACCGCATATATGCCTCATCACTTTCCGTCAAGTAAAATAACAGTATTAACGATTAGAGGTGAAATAGCAAAAGTTTGGAAACGCTATTAGAGATGAAATAGCAAGAATTTGAAAATACTGGAGGATAGTTGATGATTCTGAAACTTTTAGAGTCATATTGGGAAAAAGAGGATAAACTCCAGGATATGGTGAAATGCAATCTAATCCTTGTGCAAAATCCTTTCTCAGATATTCACATATGCATATTTTACTGCTAAATTTATATTCTACGATAAGAACTTATGGACCATTTTACTCTTAACATCAATAGACGACAAGAACCATAAATAAACTATTATGCATTGAAATTTAGAAGGATAAATATCATACTAGGGAAACAGTTGGTTTCAACACTTATCAAAGACGAACATAACTGAAAATTAAGTAATTAGTTGGAGAAAGGATACTGCCTTGGTACTTCGATCTTGGATAGTATATGTCTTCACATTTAGGACAATAAATTTTCACAGTGCTTGATCGAGGAATGTCTGATTGCCCAACAGGAAGACAAGGTTGGCCACTACAGTAAACTCGAGGACATCTTCCAAAATCATAGTTCTTGTATTTCTCTAGCTAGGTTGCCACTAATTATGTCATCACAATTGAACAATTAAGTAATCATAAAACACTAACAGTGTCATGATCTTACCATGGCAACCATCCCTTTACTAGTTAATATATATCGAACATGTATCAAACCATAGAGCATCTCTGCTGCTGATTCAACTAACTCATTTTGTTCTTCAGTAAAAATGTCTCCTGGTCAGTTTGAAATCCAGGGAAAGATTTATCATCAAATATATGCACATAGAAGCTTATATGAAATTGACACATGTATGGCATTCTCAAACATCTGCAAACAAAAAAAGTATGTGGGGCATGCACTAATCTATAATGCTACGCATCCGGGCCATGCACTTATCTATCATACTACTATTCTTCATCACTATGCTTTTAGATGTCAAACATACAAATTTTATGTATGCAAAATATATTGGTTGTTTGACACAATATTAAGAATTTGAAATGTTCAAGAAACAATTATCACTAATCATGGCAAGCAAAGCAATTCTCTAGTCAGTAAATGCTTTAGCCTCTCTAGAGAGCATCATTGACCTGTGTGCTTTCATGAAACTTAGAGAAAACAAAAGTGTTAAGCTTGTAATAGTGGCAAAGCTAGTAAAGTATACAGAATATGTGTCCAGCAATTATCTTCTCTGCTCAAACTGGTTGATGAAACTTTTGGGAACCGAAAAATACATGAAAAAACTAAGAATAAATAATAGATAAAGGATGGATTACTTCAAAACATGAATATAGGGAAGAATGATTATCCAATCATTGTACTTCGCCAAATATGGAATGAAGGGCTAAAAAGAACAAAAAAAAATTGATAAGATTGAAAAGGTAGATATTATCTACAATGTAACTATTTTTAAATTCAGATGGGAAAAATAGTGTTCATTCATGAAATTCTGTAGACGCATTAGTGAAGCTTACCATGAGAAGACTCGATATCCAAGATCAGTTCAAGAGCAAAATCATAATAAGGAACTTGACTGCTTATTCCACATAGGTTGAAATCATCTTGAATGTATTCTTCATCAACTTCACAGAAAAATTCATTCCCCCTTAGATTACAGAACCATGAAATCCAAGATGTGTCTTCCCCATCAGAACCACTGATATCAGACTCTTCGCTATCTGTTTCTGACTCTTCTGCGATAACATATCCAAATAAAGTTATGCAAAGCGACAGACAAAACACTACCAATATCTAGATTGACTACTCATTGATTCTAGCTTAATGTCCCAAAATAAGGTTCCATATCAACTTTTTCAAAAATAGACCTCTCAAGGAAGAAACTTTACCGTCGGAACCCTTGTTTTTTGGCACGGAACGGTGTTCCGGCTGCTTCCCGGAGGCTGAAGAGGCTATCGGGAGCCTGTCTTTATCCTTGCCAATCAAGCCTCTTGAGGCCGACGGCAAGGACTTCTCTAGGTGCTTGTCGAGCGTATCATTGATCCGCTTCCGATCCAAGGATCCAGCCTCCACCTTGGATCCATTCCCGCTCCTATACATATCTCCCACTCGCCGGTCAGCCAACCCTAATCCCAAACCACAGCTCAAAAATGATTCATCGCGCCATTACACAATGAAAACGATCGAAACCATTATGGTGTGAAGAAATCACCATAACTGGTGCCATGGAGCCATTGATTTGTAGGAACGGGAGAAGGAATTCGAGGCAGAAGAAGCGGATATGGGGACAAATCTCCGGCTCTTTCTCACGGAAGATCAAACGGGGGAGGGGACGAAGCATGATGAAGGGTGGTAACGATACAATCACGACTGTACTAGGAATTTCACGATTCATGGGCCGGCCCATTAAATAGTGATAAATAAATATTTAAAAAATCATTTTACCAGGTGGATTTTTCTTTTTTATTTCCCTTAAGTCCAAGTTGGGCAAAATAGAGGGAAGAATTTTTCTTCCCAATATCTCGTTTCTCATTCGGATCGAATTAGGTTGAGACAATAAAAATATATATATATATAAATATATTGATTAACTACTGTGAATTCTCATTAGATTCATTCTTTCTTTATTATGAACCTCACGTAATTGTATATTATTCTAAGCACATCTCCAAGAATTATCGTAAAATGATATTTCCTACAAATACGTCGTAGCTGGGGATCGATAATCCCTGAAATCCGGATGTCCTATCGTTGCACCATTGCCCCGGGGAATTATTATGTAAAAGGATGCTTCACATAATTAAATTGATTACGATAGAATAGAATTGTTAAAGTGGATAAAAAATCGACACCACCTTTATGCTTAAACGTATACTAAATTGAGAATAAAAAAATAAAAATTAAAAGGCATCTTTTTTTTCCTCAAATCAAAATGTAATTTTTTATCAAGCGTCCCACCTCAATATAAAAAGACACAACTATATCAATCGGACACGTTGTAATTATTTTGAAATCATAACATATGCACATATTATAACAATTATAATTTTTTAACTGTTATAATTATTTTATAATAATTATAAAACAGTAACTAAAAAATTTTAAAATAAAAAAATTAAAATTCTTCAAAATATCTAAAAAATGATAATATTTTAATATAAAACTAAACAGTTATAAATTACACTGATTATACCTATAAATCTCTCAATGAATTTTAATTTGATATATTATATATTTTATAATTCAAAATAAAAATTATGATCTCCCAAAATTTATCTAATATTCATAATTATAACAATTACGAAATTTAATTGCTACAATACACCCCACTCCCATTCAAGATTGATAAAAAAAAAATAATAATAAAATGACACGTCATCTCATAATTTCAAAAACAAAGAAAAAGGAAGAGCAAATTCAGAAATAAAAAATTTGTATAACCTCGTTGAAAAAACTTAAACAACACTATCAGATCATTACAAACGAAAGTTAAATGACTCAGTTCATTTCAAATAGTTAATAGAAATATCGGAAACTTGTGCTTATCTAATACACATATGTATCATAAAGCTTTTGGCTGGAAAACTTTTGCAGAATGGCGATCATTTGATGGATAGTTTAGTTTGCTCCTTTTCTTTAAGGAATAGCAGCTGCCTATTGTCTTGTAACCTCCTAGTCTCTACGCTAACACAATATTCTTCAGGTAGCAATATCCTCAACCTCAGAATGGAACACAAAACTTGGAAAAGTTGTAGTTATGTCCCTACACATTTGACGCACATCAAGTTACAAGTGAAGTGCTTTTGCACATGTGTTAATAATCCAAATAGCATACTGACTATTCAAATTGCCACAAAAAGATTCCTTTCAGTCAAAAATTCTATCATGCAGTGACTGTGAAATGTAAGATAATTTTCAGTTAATTTTAACATGAACAAGGAATGGTTTATGAATCGCATACAAAAAGTATTAAATATGGAAGAAACATCAACAGAATTCTTCTGTTATAATAATTAAAGGCGATAAGCAGATTCTTCAATTTAATTATCATTTTGATATTTTTGGTATTTGTGCAGAACCGCGGAAGGTATAGAAAGTAACACATCAATCATTGAACAAAGAATCCTCAGCTATACTGTTTACTTCCTAACTGCGGAATCACTTGCCTGAGATATGGAAGGGTCATGATCTTCATCAACGATGGATTGCGCGAGACAAAATTTTCCCATTCCGTTTTATCTATTTTTCCATCTTGATTAGCATCAGCTTCTTGAAATGTCTGTTCAAGAAAATGTAGGAATTGTTAGAGGTTTTGCTAGCTTCTTGCAGTTGTGAAATCAGATGTGGCAACAAACCTTGTCTATAATTGACTCCACAACCTCATCGGCCAATCTCATCTCTGATTCAGACAGCAGAGCAATCAGCATCTGCTTCACCTGCCAGCCAGATTAAATGGAAAGGACCATGTTTGAATACATCATAAATAAAACACAAGATTAATGCATTAATCAATAAGATTAATCATAAAGTGCATGAGCTTAATTAGTGCTTCATTCCGGAAACTTAGTATTTGCCTTGCATCTTGCCCGTTATGATTCAGCATGAGTTACAGAATATAGAAATCGAAAAGAAGCAAGGAAAGAAAAAGATATGAGGATTGAGTTCATAAGTTTTCATCTTAATCTTACTATATGACTGTTGGGAGCGTTCTTAAAAACTTCCATAGCAAGTAACACAGCCATTTCCTTTGCACTAATTTCTGTGTGGCCATTTCCTTGGGACTAATTTTTTCAACCTATCTGCAGTTGTTGATATAAAATCTGGCAAGAAACAACCAACCAGAATATTTTAGAAAGAACAGGCTTAAGTGGGAGATCAGTCTGCCAAACCCTAAACCTATATCACTGTCTTCAAATTATAAATTTACAACTTCAGTAAAATGTACTGATCTGGTTCTTCTTTTCTCAAATAGTTTCCTCTTCTACCTTACCAATTCTTCACTCAGGAAAATCAGAATGTGCCACTCCTATGCAACAGAACATAAAGCATTACAAACACATTACAGCATAACACAAAGAGTAATTGCATGTCTCAGTATAGAAAACTTAGATATTAAGAACAAATTTGAAATTCAAAGGTCAGAGTTCAGTTTATGAGGTCTTCTATACAGATGTATCTAGCATCTACTAATTGTCCATAATCCATGTGTTAATCAACAATTAACCATTCATCAAGATACCTCTTTCCTTTCAATGAAGCCAGTACCATCCAGATCATAAAGCTTGAAGGAAACTGTAGATTAAAATGCTGTTTGCAATAAGCTTCCTAGTTACTCAAATATTCCATAAAAACCATAAATACATACAATCAACTTTGTCTTCATGTGGAGCATTTGGATGAAAAACATTCAGAGCTCGAACAAAGTCCCCAAAATCAATAACACCTTTTTGCTTTACATCAAATAGATTGAAGATCTGCAAATGGAATTTATAAGTGATAACTAGCCAAAGAGTATATAAAATGTAAGAACAGCTCTAATAAAGCCAATTTATGGCGTCTTTTATTAATTAAATGACAAAAGCAAGAAGAGAAGAATGATATATATAGTGTCATTTTAAGAATCTTGTGGCAAATTAACAGGATACACTCTGTCATCAACCTCTACAATATAGTAGAATATTGGCGCAACGGTAAGGTTGCTGCCATGTGACCTATCACGGGTTCAATGTCTTGCCAAAGGCAAGGTAAGGCTGCGTGCCTTTCCCTGGACCCCGCAAAGTCAGAATTGTATGGCATGCCCCCAAAAAGATTGATGTATTTGGAAAAATTAAGGTCTGGTTTAATATGTTTCCAAGCAGAACAAGGCATAACCATTTTTGCAATTCATATTCTTAATCTGACCAAAAATAATACTAGATTTCATTAGCATGTTGACCTCTCACAATTATGTGGACAAACTTTCTCTAGCTTTTCACAAACCTAACCATCCTCAACTCATGGCAACAAACAAGAAAAGCTTGACAGAGGAAGCAGTTTGCATTAGCAATCACAATATGATAATGCTAACTAGATTTCATGCAATTCTCAATTGACAAGTAGAAATTTGCATGCCATTTAATGAAGCAATGTTGATAATCCTATTCACGTTAAAACAGATCTTGATAACTTTGGATAGTAATATGGACAATATGAACTAGGAGCTCTTTTATAACATAGTACCCTGTTTGCAAAAAGATTTTCCTTCTTCCCATTTTTAAATAACGCAAGTTGGAACTCCTCCTGCATAAAAGGCATGTAAATCAAGACACTCTAAATAGTAAATAATTTGTTGCTTTACAAGGGAACCCTCAACAGATCAGCATTACATAATCAGCATATACAACGTGACTAGCAAGAAAAGCATACACTAACTAGCTATACAAGTTATGCAGAACATGAGCCCTACTGAAAATATAGATTTACAGCAATTTTACATGAAATAACAGAAAAAAAAACAAGAATGAGGGAAAATGTAATTATTGATAAGACAAACATCACCAATCAACCTAAGAAATGTTTAAGTATGGCCATTTGGCATCCACACTAACTGAGATAAACTTATGGATGTCTCATCTTCAACTCACTTTGATAAAGCAATATTAAGCAAATTGCAGATATTGTGAAGCGTTGGTTTAGTTTGCTGAAATTTCATCAAATGAGCAAAAGATTGGTTACGTTCATTGGAATACAGGATAGCGTCAATGATAAAATAGTCATTTTTGGTAGCTGCATACCAAATACAAATTATCTGCAAAGTAATTATATAAGTAACTAACTGCTCAAATATTGATGCACAGAAACTCATATGGGGATATCAGAAATTTTACAAAGCCAGTAAACTATGGAAGACCTGAGTCTTTAGTCACATATTGATTGTTGTGGATGAAAAAAAAAACCAGCTGCAACTGGTTAATCTTCAATAAATATAGAAAGATTACATTCACATGGCATTTCAAGTATTTGCAAGAGGTACATGAATGACCCTGTACACTCCCAGCATCATAATGTCACCTTTGATCAGCTTAATTTATTCAGAAGCACCAACATTGAGCATTATGTTGAAGAGGGGAAAATATGGTAATTATGGCAACGAAACAGGGAAACCATAATCCTATCTAGTCATTCAAGAGAACATGAAATGATAAAATTATTTATAAAAGTCAGCAATCCAGAATATTCATGAAAATAACAATTCATCAATGAAAATAAAGCTCAGGAACATAACCATAATGGAAGAGAGCAGGAACAGATAGCAGAATCTTGTTTACCTTGTTGATTAATCCATCATCTATTACAGAACTGCTAATGCTCTTGAAAAGTTCAAACAATGCCTCAACTTCACTGACAGTGACTGTAACAGTAGAACATACATGAATTCTCCAACTTATGTTCCATCAGAAAAATACTAAAAGAACTGGATTTCAGTAAAAATGGCATCTACCAATCTCCATGTGCATTATTCTCACACGAACAAATCAAACCAGTAGGAAGAATAGCATTTATATTACAATATGCTTGACCCATATGTGGTGCATGAGAATCTTAACTTATACCACACTGACTTGGCTGTAATATTTCTACTGCAATAATACAACATATAAGGAGTTTGATACGATGGTGTGACCTCCCCTTCCCTACCACCCTAAATCCTAATTCTCTTAATCCTCTTTCTCCCCCCTCTATGTAAGCTCAATCCCTTCCACTAGTATAGACAATAGAAAAGCACAGCAATCAGATAGCCTAGGTTAGTGGCATGAGAGGAATCCACTTAAAATGACAATTTTGACTCACTATAACCTATTTCGAGTCCCACCCAATTACCAGCTTTGGCACACAATGGAAATGGTGAAATAATTTACACAATACAATACCATTCAAACCATAACCACATATTAAAGAGAAAGCTAAAGTTTCTAATTCAAACCATGGCCACATATTAGTAATAGGGAACTATTTTTCGTTGGCTACATGAATTTTGTTACTCATTGAAACACATCAAGCACGAGCTATAGAAAATAGAATAGTTTTATTAAGCATGAGAATAGATGTTATGTGCTTCTTTCTCATTTCAGCAACCAATTCAACTATGGATGAGTTGCTTGAATAAAACTTCAGTTCTAAATCAACAAGAGCAGGATAACTGTCTGGATAAGTCACATTGTCACATTTGTAATTGGTTCTTTTAGGGAATTCTAAATCCACCATGGGCCAAGTATTTAGGAATGAGTTTATCTTGAGTGAGACCAAGTTTATAGGAGTAGGGAAAAGAGTAATGTGGTTACAATAATACTCAAGACAAGTTTAATCTCAAACATTAACTTCTCTTTCATCTATCAACAAAATTTGGATTTTCTTCTCAATTAATCCAAGAAGGACTTGTGTTCTCTCTTCACTACAAATGAACGATAGTGATTTTCACTAATGGAATCCAATCCCAGTGTAGCTAACAGAAGATAACGCCTAGATCAAAAGCATGTGATCACTTCAATGCCTAAAGTGCTGCAGCAATCAATCTGGAAAAAACAAAGTTCAAGTTTCTTTTGAATAAAAAACTAAGATAAAGCTCAGGGTTGAAAGCTAAAACTATCGTTCATAAATCTGTAGTTGGATTTTCCAACGATAATAAAACCAATAATAAATTTTAATTACATGCTGTCTGAGAAGCCAGAAAAACGGGGTCCTCGTATCCTGGGAATTGCCTTCGACCCTTCGATTGAAAACAGCCCATCTAGAACAGCTATAAACTGCCCTAGACCTTGGATTCACAGCACGCAACCTTCTCGATGATCCAGCCAATTCGTCTAAAAGTAGAAAAAATAAGAGAAAAATACATTCATCAAATTTAACAGAAAAAAAAAACAAATATCTTCTAGATCTCGGCAACTACTATATCAGCTACCGAACCCCTAGATTGAAAAAATGCAGAAGCCTTTTTCAGGGACCAAAAAGAAGAATCGAAGGCGAACACTAGATCAAGCTAAAAGCTTTATGCTCAAAGACGACCAAATGTCAACAAAAACATAAAAAAGGTACATCGACCACAGGAAAACAACCTAGGTAAAAAAAAGTACCAATAAGGGACAAAAGAAAACAGTTTCGATACTCAAAAGAACTAAATAAATAAATTTCGAGCAACAAACATCAAAAAGGAGTGCCAAAAAAACACAAGGATACAATCAGAACGGAAAGGAAACAAAATTGAAACCTCCCTAGAATGATCTCTACCGAGCGCCCACCTGACGGGCTTCCATGATGACCTCGCCGAAGGAAGCGACGAGACCAACGCAACCAGACAGAGAAGGCGACGGAGAGAGAAAGAGAGGAGGAAAGCGAAACAAGCGCACGCGGACCCGGAGGCAATATTTGTTTGGATTCTCTCGACCGTAACGGCGGTCCTCACGGAATGGTCCAGGAAACAGCGACCCGCAGCGGGGCCGGACGAGCGCCGATCGCCTATTGGTGGGTGGGAATAAACAGCGTTGGCGAACCATCCGCTCTTCGTACCGGGTTCCGACTTTGCAGAGTCGCGGCTGGATTCGCTACACATGGGTAGGTGGATTCGTCGCTTCACCACTGTTACCTCTGTCATTAAAATGGGTCCCAACGAAGCTACCAATAACAAAGCGGGTTGTTGGCGTCATTTTCAAACGGGAGCATCTAATGTGATTCTACTATTTAGAAAGCAAACGATGAAAATTTACTTGACAGTCAACTACAAGAATATTCCTTGTAATATTGAACGATTTTAAATTGGCATAAAAGTAAAAAAAAAACAGAGTAATTTCTTTTTAAATTTTATTAAAATCATATTTTATTTATAATTTAATATCTAAAATATTTTGAAAAAAAATCAAAAGGATGCATAAAAATCAAGATAGACCCTCATCATATGTTTTATTTAGAGAATAGTTATTATAATATTATAATAATTCTTACTTTTCAGTACTATTATAACAAATAAAATTAGTTGTTATAATATATAACAGTTATAACATGTAATAATTGATATGTAATATTATAGTAACTATTATAATTAATTTTGATGAAGTTTAAATAATTTTGATCGAGTTAATAAAAATTATTTTAATATAATAATATTCAGAATTTGAGATTTAAAATTTTAAATTTTAAAATTAACTATAATTATATAGTAGTTATAATTATTTTAAAATTAATTTTGATTAATTTAAAATAATTTTAATTAAATTGATAAAAAAATATTTTAATATAATAATATATTATATATAATAATTTTCATTAAAATAAATTAATTATTTTTTTATATTATAACAATTAATAAGTAATTGTTATATGTTGTAGTGAAAACTAAGTAGCAGTTTATGAGAGCGTTCGAATAAGAGTTATTTTTTATATAAAATATCTTATGAGATTCTCTTTTATTTTATTTTTTTTTTAAAAGACGTTGATTTGTATAATTTAAGATATTGTTTTTATTTTACTAAATATTTTTTCACAATAAATTTTGTCAAAATCAGGGTGAGACACTATTTGTCGATGAATACATTTTATACATTAAATTTCATTCAAAGTTTGAATAATTCAAATCAAACTCAAACTCAAATTTTATTTGAAATCGAGCCCAAACTAAAATTATTTATATTTTTAAATATTAAATCAAATTTGAATATCATTTATATTTTCCAAAATTAAATTCAAATATTAATATTTTCCATATTATTTTCATTAGCTAATCACTTAATAAAAGAACATGCATTTTTCAATCTACAAAAGGAAGGTTAGATAAATCAACATGCAATTATTTAAGAAATCACTATTTGTTGGTGCAATTTATTCTTTAAGAACATGATTTGAGGGTGATTTTGATGTTGGAGGAAAATTTAAGTTAGTCAGACATTATTGATTTTTATATGTACGTGAAGAAAAACTTGACATATGTTATAAATAAAGTCTGATTACCGTCTAAAATTGGAAAGCAAAGAGTCTCTAGGTATGGAAGACTCAAAATTGTAAGGGCTTCATGACACAACGAAATCATTGAAGACATAAAAAAACCTCTTAGCGCGAAGGTAAGCTCATTTCGGAGAGCTTGAGTTTATATGCAATGACGGAGCCAGAAAATGAGTAGCCTCCGAGAATTCCGAGCTCCCCGGACTATCTTTTTTTTCTCTCTTATATTTTTAAATTTTTCTACCATAAATTTAACTAATAAATTCGTCGGGCCCTCGGGCTAAGGCTCAGGTAGCAAACCATTTGGTTCCATCCTTGTTTATATGTACATTGAGAACGAAGGGGAGTAGACTTTGAATAGTGGATTTGGTTTCAGAAAAATAATTAAATCAAAAGTTTAGCCAAATTTTCAATTGATTTTAAATCGAACCTAGTTAGTTGACTAATGACTAATATTGGTTATTAGTAGATTGGTATGATCATTAGCGGATTAATTTAAGTTTCTAATAGACTAATATCATTAGCTGATTAAAAGTTCGTCGAATAACCATATTAAACACTTATGTTGATTTGTATTAATTTATTTATTTTTATTTTTATCTTATACGTGATATATTTCACTTGTGCAAACTAATATTGGTGTTATGGATGTTATGAAGTGGTCAGACCCGACTCGCAAAGTCCACGATCGGTCTAATTAAGTATGTGGCACGTTGGACAGAAGGTTGACTTAACCTCATGTCCCAACTTGCATCCCGACCTGGTGACTTTTCAACCCGATGCCTAGATCAAGTCGAAATCTCATATTCCCTGGTCTTTCGTTCAGTCACCCGACTTGGCAATTAGGCTCAGCTCGAGTAGGATGACCAACCTCTCTCCCAAGAGTCTAGTCTGTATCTTGGACCGAACTCTGACTCGACTTTAGGCCTCATGGCCCCAGCTCAGTCCTCTCTCAGTTCGGTACTTTGTTCAAACATGGGCGTCCGAGCTCAGCGGGTAGTTCAAGTCGGGGTCGAACACCCGATAGGTCAACTTGGAGCTCGACGGTCGACTTCTCCGCCGACTAATCCCCTTTTTCCTCAGGGCCCTACTTAGCACTAGACTGATTTCCCTTCTCTTCCTCAGTGAGTCAATTCGCCACCAAAAGGATATAGGTAATCATGTGATAGGATGACTAACCTACTCCCTTACTTATGCGACCTGATGGCATAATATGATGGCTAGCCTACTCCTCTACTTATACAGCCTAATGACATAATATGATGATGAATGACATGACTTCTCGCCATTATGGTTATGATGGGATATTTTTCTCATCTGGATAGGACACATCGTCTGATAAATTCTTCTGCGCACTGATATTCTCCTTAATTAAGAACAAGACAAGTTTCTCTCATTCTCTCATCCTCACCTATATAATCTTCATTTTTTGCAAATACAGTTACACAGATACATTTTTGGGGACCTCTTCAATTAAGTCCTTTCTTCTTCCTTTACCTGTGACTGATTTAAGTGTCAGAGTGGTCGAGCCAGGGTACTCCTAGCCTTCCTTCTTACTGTTTTGGTGCTTGCAAGATCGATAAGTTCGTTGTCTCCTTTCTTCCTGTGAAAGTCAATCCTAGTGCTGAGTGACCGGTGACATGTCCAAAATAGACAATCTCAACCGGAATAATAAGAGTGTTATTATCTTGGGTTATGTCCTTCCCACCTAAAGGTGTAAGGAAGGGGAAGTAATTTTATTCCAATTTTACCCATCTTCTTTTCTCTTCTCCGTTCTATTCTCCATTGTAAAACCATCCGCCGCTCATGAGGGCCAAAAGCCTAGCGGCGTTTCCCTCTTCCCTTTCTTCTTCTTCTCTGTTCGTGACGCACCGCCAGCTCCGCCGCTTGTGGGAGAGAAAGAAAGCGTCAAGCTGGAATTCTTCTGGCCCTCTCCTCTTTCCATCCACCGTCTACCGGAGAAGTAAGGTATATGATGTTACGAATGCAACTTTCAATAATAAGAGTGCGAATGCAACTTTCAATAAGAAAGAAGAGAAAGAACGCTTGGATGCTCTTCTCCTTCACTCGTTGACCATCCTCCACCTCATTTCACAGATTTCTTTCTTATCTCGCGTACCTTTCTTTCGTGTGCAGTCCAGAAGTCCCAGCCCCACGTCGAAGTTGCTGCCGGAAGATCTCTCTTTTGTTGCAGCAGATTATAGTCTTGCCCCACGTCGAAGGCGCTTGTCCTCTCGAGCAAGACCAATCCCGCGACACCGGTTTCCCCTTTCCGTGCGAGGTTCAATTTTCCGACAGGGACCCGATGCGGAGGTCGAAGACGAGGAGGAGGAGGAAGGAGATGGAATCGGGGAGATTTTTGACATTTTATCTCTTTAACTCCCATTTCCTTTCCTTTGGATCTTCCTTTCCTCCCAAACAAGGTTACTTTTCTTCTTCTCCCTTCCCTTCCCTTTCCCTCCTTTCCCCTCCCTTCCCCTTCCATTAATGAACCGTCCCTCACCTGATCCAAGCATATGTTAAGTATTTGATTTATTTGTTTGTATTTCATTATAGGATTGACGATATTAGACCACTTGAGATGAACAAAATCAATTTTTTTTAGGATAAAAGAGAAGAACGAGTTCGAACAAAAGATATTCACCCCTCCTGGGTCCCAACTTGTTTGACGATCCAACACTAGCAATCTTTTCTCGATTTTTTCCTTCCCTTTTTGTGCATCGCTTTCGTTGGCTTCCACATGGATGGAAGGAGATGAGTTCCACATTCGTGGTCTTCAATGTTCAATTTCAAGTCACTCTCTACGACCCAATTGGTGCCACATGCCATGACTAAAATTGCTACTAGGAAAGCAGATAGCTGCTTCGGGAGTCAAAAGTAAACAAATCCATTGTCGGCCGAAATGAGAGCGAAAGAATAGAATGTAATTCAATTGACACAACCATTTGTAGGTAATGTCGGCGGGAAGGTTCATTCAGGCAAGACAAAAATAAATAAATAAATATCACCGATGCAGAATAGTCAGCGCCACCACGTGGCATGATCAAATAAAAAATTAAACTGAGTTAGAAGTGACGTCTTAAGACGAGCTGGAATCTCATCAAATTGTGTTAAAGATCCAGTCAAGACAAATTCGGATCCGATCAAATCCAACTCGGATCGAATCGGCCCCACTAACACCTCAACTCAAATCTATTCGAGTTACATCCGTCACAGTTTAAAATTATAATTCAACATGATAATTATTAAAGTATTGACCATCAAAAGGTGTGTCTATAGATGGAAGAAAAAATGTGGAATCTGTCATCTTAGTGACTCCACACGATCGGTCACACGACCATCTGTAAGGAGGTAAATCAAGAAATTGTAATTTAATATTTTTCTTAAATATATTCAAACTTCGATTTTTATAGTAGTCGACTTGACGGAAGTTGATCTCATTGAAGCTCAACCTAACAAAAGTCGATTTTATTGAAGTTCGACCAAACTAAGGTCAACCTCATTGAAAACCAACATGGAGAAAACCCGAGTCGAAATAAGTTGATCCAACTTGTATTCAGTCCATCGAAAATATTGGACGGATCAACCACCATAAAAAAAACTGAAGGAAATATAATTGGTTTTTTGAAAAAGGAAGGGGATTAGTAATTTTAATTCTTTCCTTGTTATGTGCAAGTAAAGCACAACATTAGGAAACCATTAAAATTTGAAGCACTAATTTGGAAACCTCGTTGCAGCGGATCCAGACTCGAACGAATCAAACGAAGCAGGTCATTCCCATTTCCAGTCAATCTCCATCGCTATGCATGCCACGTAGCAATGAGCTCGAGCCCTCCAGTGACCTTCCTTAAAAGCGACCTTCCATTTTTAATGATCGCGACCGACGAGCCATCCCTACCAACGTCCGCCCAGCTTGTCCGCCCGCTACGCGTGTCCTAGCGGTGGCGCCGCCCCGTAGCCGAGCCCACTCCATCGCCGTTACGTTTCCCTGAGGGGAAGGGAACTATTGGAGCGACGGCCGATTTATTGACCTCGGCGGTGTTCGATCGTTTGCTTGAACCGAGCAGTTGCAAGTTTGCGTCCTTTCGGTGCTTGCCCTCGGGTTGGTTGGCGGGATGGAGGAGAGGTACGAGCCGATGAAGGAGCTGGGAGTCGGGAACTTCGGGGTGGCGAGGTTGGTGAAGGATAGAAGGACAGGGGAGCTCGTCGCCGTCAAGTATATTGAAAGAGGAAAGAAGGTAAAGAAAGAATCTCGTGGCGCATAGATCCCTCTTGTTTTGTTTTGCCCTTGTGGTTTTTAACCTCAATCTTTGTGACGAACGTGTTGGAGACTTTATTGACTGTTTGATATCTGTTTGGGTGTTTGATTTGAGAGTTGAATCGAGTTTCTTTCTTTTTTTTTTTGTTTGTTAAATTTGTCGTGTGAAATTGAGATTTGAATTGCTCTGAAGCTGAATGATCCCCTTTGTTGTTTCTTTCAGATTGATGAGCATGTGCAGCGAGAAATAATTAACCACAGGTCATTGAGGCATCCAAATATTGTGCGGTTTAAGGAGGTAGAAATTTATATTTTATTTTCAGGGGTAGTTGTCGCTGATAAGTTTTCTTTCACTTCGTTGTCTGTGCTAATTTGCAGGACTGTTTTAGATTGTTCGAAACGCAGATAGCCCACCATTATTATGTTGTTATGTTGGCAGCTATAAGGATTAAGATTAAAGTTCATCTATATTTTTCTTGTGCGATGTTTGTTGTTCCTGTATACGTGTTGACAAGTAGTTTTAACTGTTTCTTTCAAACATCGTACTATTACTCTATTCAACTTCTGGTTATAAATGCACGATGATACAATTATTCTATTTTATAGTATCTAACTGAGAATTTTGTTCTTGCTGCAAATTAAGCTTCTTTCTCGCCTTCAAAGTTCTTAGATTAACCTGATCCTTAATTTATGGTAAAGTACCGATAGTATTCCTAGTTTCATGGCTTACCAGTCCGTGCTTAAATGCTGCTGATTTTATCTGAGATTAGTCGTCATGCATTCTTGCACTCTAGATGCGCCCCTCTAAGCTAGGTAATATTGCAATCATGTGCAATCCCAATCATTTAAATATGAACATTGAGAAACTATATAGAAGCCCTTTTCCAAAGGTTTAATGAGAATCTTCTACGAAGAGGTTCAGCCTAGATTTACCTGATTTGTGTTTATAAGATTACCTAGCATGCAATAAAAATGTTTGTCACATACGTGAATATACTTAAGGAAAACAACATGAAAAAATCTTCTCATGTATATTGGATGTTTCTTTATACTTTCTAGTAGGTTACCGTTTGAGATTCTGAGTTAATAAGAACTTGTATCACTCACTGAAGGAGATGGGTTCTTGCAGGTGGTGCTAACACCAACACACCTAGCTATAGTTATGGAATATGCTGCTGGTGGTGAACTATTTGAAAGGATATGCAGTGCTGGTCGGTTTAGTGAAGATGAGGTTGTCTGAGTACTAAACATGTTCTCTTATTTCAAGAGCATCTCAATTAATGCGTTCTTTTTCTTTTCATACTTTGATGTGTATCTATTTTTAGTTATAATTTCTGTGTGTTTTTTATCCAACAGGCAAGGTTCTTTTTTCAGCAGTTGATATCAGGAGTCAGTTATTGTCATTCTATGGTACATCACAAGTTATGTTTGATCTGAATTCATTTAGGGAATTGGTAGTTGTTCAGTAATATTACTATTTTTTCAGGAAATATGTCACCGTGATCTTAAGCTTGAGAATACACTCTTGGATGGAAGTCCCACACCACGTGTTAAGATATGCGACTTTGGTTACTCAAAGGTGAACTTATCTGTTGTTCATGCATTTCTGTCGATTTCAGTGATCATGAGTGTGTCTGTCCCTGTTGTCTTGCAGTCGGCTTTGTTGCATTCACAGCCCAAGTCAACAGTGGGTACTCCTGCTTACATTGCACCAGAGGTTCTATCAAGGAAAGAATATGATGGAAAGGTAATTATAATACTTAATTCCATATGTATTGTCTGAGCATTTGATGTGTGTTTTGAGACAGAAAATGAAACAATATAATCATAATTGCAATGTGCCTTACTTTCGTTAAGGAAGGATTCAAAGGGCCTTGAGATTTCTGAGAATAGCACATGTAGATACCAATAGTTTTGTTGTTTTTTCTCCATTTGCCTTGCTTTTTGAGAAATTATATGTAAACTAGATTGAGCGCGAAACAGTCAAGTAGGAAAATCTTTAATTTCTATTAACTTTAAGAATTATATATGATCATTGTCATTGGTTTGTAGGGAAATTATTTGGAAAAGGTGAATAAATTAATGCGGTTTGAGCATAAGATTCCCAATTAGTCTTCTTAAACATGTATCAGATCAGAATTTTAAGATGAAAAATGTGAAATGGTACTATGCTCTACAACTTGCATGATGTTTTCTCTCAACGTATTGATTTGTTTGCAATTTCTAGCATAGAAGAGTCATCCCTACAACTTGTATAGTGGCTTACAGTCTGGTTTGTTAGGTCCTTATTTGTACAACATTAGAGATGTTTATTTCTTTCCGACTCTAGATTGCAGATGTTTGGTCTTGCGGTGTTACACTGTATGTAATGTTAGTTGGCTCCTACCCATTTGAGGATCCAGAAGATCCCAGAAATTTCAGGAAGACTATCAGTGTAAGTTTTTTTTTTTGTTCACAAAAATGTTCCTGCTCGCTTCCTTAAAATTCTTTTCGAGTAAGTCTCGTTAACAATGACATCGGAACAGAGAATATTCAGTGTTCAGTACTCCTTTCCGGACTACATTCGTGTATCACCAGGGTGCAGACAAGTTCTCTCTCAAATTTTTGTCGCTGACCCATCAAAGGTTTCCATTTCTATCTTATCCAACTTCCCCTTCTGTATTGTTGATGGCCTTGGTTTGCATGTAGAGGATCACAATTCCAGAGATAAAGAAGCATCCATGGTTTCTGAAGAACTTGCCTAAGGAAATTATAAACGGCGAGAAGACAAACTATGAAACAGGGAATGATCAGTCTTCACAAAGTGTGGAAGAGATAATGCGCATCATCGAAGAGGCTATGAAACCATCCGAATGCCCTACAGCCCACGATCGCACACTCTCAGAGCTAGCAGAAGCTGATGAACTCGAAACCGGTATCGACAGTGAAGTTGATAGCAGTGGTGACTTTTTGCCATCCATTTGACTTGTAACACTACTGTAATAACGAGTGTTTCTAATCAAACAGTCACTAGCTTGTGCTGCTTCATAAAAGAAATTTGTAATGGCTATGGATTGTGTATCTCTTATATCCAACCGAATCAACTCGAATAGATTGGATATGCATGGGTACTCAACTGAGAATGATACATGGATATCTTTCTCAGAAAGATGTATACTTTTAGTCACAAGTTAAAACAACAGATTATACACAAAACACTTCCATGGTAACCAGCACTGATGAAGCTTTGGCAAGCAATTGAGCTTTGGGAAAGCAATGAAGCTTTCACAAGTGACCATGAGCGCCGAGCTTCCACGAGTGCCAGGGGTTGAGTTACAAAGGAATAAAACTAGCAAGATATCCACATTTTATTTATCAAAAGTAAGTCATGTTTATCATACTTTAAACTAGCAACTATGGGGGTGTTTCCCATCTGCCATAACGGAATTCAGGTTTAAGCCATTGACATTCTGGATATTGCATGTAATAATAGTCATAGTGGATCCCTGTTGACGTCTTTGTAGAGCAAGTATCTCGTTCTGGACTTTCCAAGAGCTGCGTACCTGGAATTCAAACAGCAAGAGAATTTTAGACACTAACCAAAAACTATACTGATTACTGAGGCCATTGATTTCGATCCACATCATACCACTGAGGAACAAATGGTGCCATCCAAATCACATCGCCTGCTTGAACAGGATACCTGTCGCAAAAGACGATATTAACAAAGACATGAAATAAAATCACATTTGTAGCTGAAGCAGCATGAAGAAGAAAGCAAGACACATTGAGTCTAATACAGTGGGCATTGAACAAATTCATCAAATTGTTCATGGCTAAAAGGAAATTAACTGGGAAGCAATATATTGTTCTTTGTTGTTATCGATCACGTCTTAATAGTTTTAACATGGTGTTCTTTTGACAATATCATTATGAATAGTAGTTTTAAAAACAAAATAAGTAACTTTAATGACAGTAATGCTCGACAAACTAAAACAGGACAATTGAAAATGGCTCAAAATTTTAGTAACTTTAATAAGAATGCATTCTTATGGTGCTGAATCTAAATTAACAACACAAATTTAATTTTCTGTGTTTATCCTGACCAGCTGTCGCCCAGGCGATATATTCCTTGTCCCTCCAATAGCAGTAGACCATGCTGATTGTAGTGAACCTCCTGTTGCAGCAAGCAAGGGAGAAAAAACAATCTACATAAGCAAAAGAGGGTACCAATCTAAGAGTAAATGACCAAAAACTGAATCCCTTAAGCATTGGCAGCAAATATAGTTGGAGAAGTAGCCAAACAAACCTTCACATTAAGATATTCTCCAGGTTGGAAATCCATAATCTGCAATTAGAAGGCATATGGATGAAAATTAACCATGGTGCTGCGAAATTGTGAATTTAGAATAATAACATTAAGCTAGATTGCTATGAATGACCTTATAAGCATGAACTAGCAGATATGATTTATATAGCAACAATACTGGACATGTGCAATATCTTATTGGGGTTAATAATCAATGTGTCAAAAAGAAAGCACAAATATACTTGGCACTGGAATTGTCAACTGCTGCATAGAAAATAAATAATAATGCAACAGTAGCCAGCAAGTCTCATGACCAAGGTAAATACACAATGAAAGGGTTCACAAAATTATGATTGTTTATTACAATCACAATTTCCATATATTTTCCACAGAATATGAATCTTTTCCTAGCTCGTGAAAATTTTATTCATTACCAACGAAAGTAATTGAAAATGGAAAACAAGCCTACCAGTTATAGGTAGGGCAGTGGAATACTTGAAGTGACTTACGTGGATATTGAAGTCATAATGGGCAGAAGTTGGCAGCAGCTTCCTTAGTTCAAATACCTAAAGTAAACAGATGAACTGAATATATCAACGTATATTAATCAGCAGAGACGCAAAAAAGAAGTCCATATTTGAAACAGATAGACACGACATAGAGAAAAAAAAACACATTTATTTGTGCATGAGAAGATATCCAATGTGATGAAAAGTTTACCTCCCCTGGAGTTTCTAGAAGTGGCTGCTCCGCTGTTGAACCAATGATTTGTTCTGGATGATAATTTTCTAGGCTAGCATGTCTATTGGGAAGAATTTTAGAGCAGAATTAAGATTTAAACAAAGAAAAAAAAAAGTTGGGAACTGATGTATTATTTATGTAGGAAAATACTAAATGAGCTGATATAGAATTAAACATATATGCCAATGAATGATTCTTCACATCTATGAAGAGTTTCCGACAGTCAAACACAACATTGAAAGAAGAAAGAATCTTTGGGATAAACAATGTCTACTTCAATAGGGACAAAAAGAACAACCTACGCTCAAAGATTACAACTGTAGCTGCCATGTCAGACTTCAACATGTGTTCCACATTTGGAGGTAGATAGACATATGAATCAACCTACATTAAAACAATATGTTATATCCACACAATCTGATAAATACAAGGCAAAGAAAATGCAAGTTAAACTGTTTTACAACTAGATCGGCAATGCCAAATTACTTCCTAACTAGCACCTGCCAGACTATTCCCCTACCAATTTGTAGTGAAGCACGCTATGAGCCTAAAAACTTAGGCCAGCAATGCCTGCATATCTTGATCTAAATATGATATTTTTTCAAATGAAAGATCGATCCAACAGCACAAGACCCACTACAATTTTATGCTCCAAGGAAGTCTTGATTGAGATATTCTTTTAAGTTATCAAACTCGGACCATTGACCTGAAGAAAGCTTCAGGTCACTGATCCATGGACAAGTGATTAAACAGTCAAACTTCATGTCAATTTGGGCTTCTATCAGGCCTAGTTCTTTGGTCAGACCGACCTAGATCAACCAAATGGACCACATATCCATCTAAAAATAATTTATCTTCATCATTCTCAGTCATATCTTATGCATGATAAAATATTTTTGGCTATATTTTTAGTCATTTCTAAACGAAAATACATGTTCTTTATTTTAGGGGCATGGGAAAGATGGTTAAGGTTTAATTTTAAATTAAAAGATCGTCTTGCCAAAGTTTCTATTGTGGTGAAGTCACGAAGGGTAGCTTAGGATTTTGTGGAATTTATGAATTGTTACAAAACTCCATTAGTTCTTTATTTTAAAGGCATGGGAGAAATGTTTAGGTTTTATTTTTAAATCTAAAAGATCATATCACCCTTTTTTTTATTGAGAATTTTAGGAAGCATATCTTAAGATTTTATGAATTGTTATAAAACTAGTACGTGTTGAAAGTTGGCCAAGTCACCCGGATTGATCCAGGTTTTTGTCTTTCCCCAATTTCTAAGACTTACCAAACTGGGTAGGTTGCTGGATCCCAGGTTTTCCAGTTGGGTCAGCCAGCCGAGTCCAATTTTGATAACTATGCATATAAGGATCATTAATGCAAAAATTTTATGTTTTTAGACACTCCATATAGCATGCAATAGAGTATAACCAACCATCCTGACAGTCTCTTCCCTACTTTTAGTTACAATTGCTACCAAATTACCTTTTTCAAGTTTTAGAACAAAATCTAGTAGTGAACGTACTGTTTTCCCTTGCATATCTTGGAAAACTTCCAAGGTACATAAAATATAGTTTTTGTTCTCTTACTTAGCAGGACAGTGTAGTTCCTGAGCATGGAAGCCTAATCCCAAAGGTAGAGAGATTTCAGATAAGCATCAAGAAATGATAAATAGCTCTACCTGCTAGCTATTAGATTCTTACAGGTTCTTGATTAAGATTTATTTCTCTAAAATCAGGTAAAATTTGTGCAATAAAAATGACCAAACGAACCGTTTGCTTTATACTTCAATTGTTTTTAGACGATGATAGGAGCATTAGATGTAAGAGTTCAGATTGGGCATCTTTTAGTATAAAGCATCAGAGTTAATGCAATATACAAAAAGAACTAGTATTAGAAAATAGACATAGCAAAAAGGCAAAATGAACTATCTGCAAATATCTTCAAGAAGTGTTGACATCTAACTGAGGATAGATTAGATCTACGAAACTATCATCGTGAAGAATTAACTAAGGCAACAGAAAGTTAGGTTGGCAAAATAAATAGAAATCTTACAGGCAATTTATGATGAATTAGGGAACCATTTGAAAATGTCACACTACCCTCGATAACAAAGACAAACCTGAATGAATAAAGAACACAGTATAAGTAAAACATCAAATTACTATGTCTCAAACAAATAAAAAATAAAGATTATCCAAATTATAGAAGAAGGAAAAAATACCAAAGAAAGACCCCTAAAGATCCTAGAAGGCATGCAAAAGGTTAACTCAACCTGGACAAAGACTGTCCATAGAGATTATATTACATTTGCTATCTAATTTTGTGAGACCATATAATCATTGCTACAGACAAACAGCCTTATAGTTATATAAAAACTTAAAATAATATTAATCCTCTTGAAAATTTCAGCTTTGTTTGTGAGAATCTCACGCTAACTTGAAGGCATTTTTAGTTCTAGCCTTTATTGCAAGAGATGGACAATCACACTAGTGCTATCACATCAAAGAGAAAAAAAAATGATACTGCCATTAGTATGTAGGCAACATATATTACATGGAAGCAAGTTCAATTTTTTGTGTCCAAAAGAGCTCCAACACAAACAAATACTGAATGAGAAGGTACCTTTCAACATCTTTTGGAGGTAGCCCTGATCTAGAATTCTCTGCATGGAGAATCAGAAACAATAAGGCACACATATATAGTATCAGCAAAAATAATTCCTAGGATAAGAATGTACAATTTCAACAATGAAGAACAAAATGTAGATACAACCAATAGCATACAAGCCAAGCATCATCATATGATCAGCATGTGACAGTGTGGGCGGTGCACCAAGCCCATTATTGACCATCTAACCTCCATGTAGTTCATTTTTGCACTCACCACATGAATGTCAGCATCAACACAAAAGCAGAGTAAATGGAGTTTGTAGGACCAAAAATAACAATAGAGGGGGGGGGGGGGGGGGGGGGGGGGGGGGGGGTGAATATCGCATGTTGAAAACTTTCTTTTATGAAAACAAACACATAGACAAAGTTGCAACAGTAAAGCGAAAGTAAGATCAAACATAATTCTTTTTTACTTGGTTCACGATTGCTACTCCAAGGCCCACGATTTCTTAGATTGTATACGAATGGACAATCCACTAAAACCTCTTTCCGAAACCTTTCGGTAAGAAGAGAGATCGTACAAGAAATGAGGAAGATAGTAACAAGCCACTATCCTCTTTAAAATGAATGCAAGTACAATAATATACCGACAATGTTAGATTGGAATTTTGGCGTAGTTGTCAGAGAGCCTCTCAACGTTGCAGCAGTTGTACTTGCACGGATTGGAATAACAAAGAAGACAAGAGTTGATCAATAATTCAATACTAAGTCTCGGATCCTGAGGCTTCTTTTATAAGTTCCATCCGGTCGACTGAACGGGGTTCAAACGACTAAACCTATCAGATGACTGAACCTTCTCTTTCCTTGTGTGCTTCGATCAGATTAGATCAATCCCACGAAATTCATTTTTTTGATCGACTGAACCACCTAATCAGGTGACTGAACTTTAGATTTCCTTTACTGTTTGATCCGAGCTTATCCAATCTATGCTTTCCATACTTATTCGGTCGATAGATCCTCCTGATTAGTCGACCGAACCTCTGTTTCCATTTAGGTTTGAATACGACCTGATCTATGCATTCTTATTATGATTGGTCGACCGAACCTGCTGTTCGGTCGACCGATACCTTCGGTCAATCCAAAGTTTATTTTTCTGCAAAACAAAATTAGCACGACAAGAATAGTAATAGTCCTGCAACACATAGTTAGAACAATTATATAGATGCATGAGTTATTTGACAATTAGACTGTTTGATTTCGACTAAGAACTCCGAGTTGATTTTTTAGTTGGATCATCGCCTAAGTATTTTGTCCCAACTGGGGCATGTCAATCAAGTAGTAATATAAAAACTATACTTCGATTGACTAAATATGCTAGTCCGTTCGACCGCGCACGGTCGACTGAAAATCTTGTTTCAGTCACACTTGCTTGGAGTTCACTCCAAAACTTCTCATTACCTAAGGTTCACTCCGTTAGGATTTGACCCTTGCTTGGAGTTCACTCCTCCAAGGCTTTTCATTATCTAAGATTCACTCTTTTAGGGTTTTTCCTCTTGCTTGAAGTTCACTCTTCCAAGATTTCTCACTACCTAAGATTCACTCTCTTAGGGTTTTTCCTCTTGCCAAACATCGAGTCACCCTTGATTTGCTTAGGACTTTGCCCTTTATCAGTCATCTAGTCAACATTGACCTGACTGGACGTTTTCTTTTGTTATTCATCCAGTCAACTTTGACCTAACTAGACTTCTTTGTTGGTTATATTAACCTTGACCAAACTCCATTAAATATATTATAAAACAAACATCAAAACTCTTAAGGTCGATTGTACCAATAGAGTTTAAGTGCACAAGATGACAATTTGGTGTCTCAAACACTTGGCCTCTCAGGCTCCCATAATGTCCTAAATGCATTATCCACCTAGTAAGGAGTGTATTTGTCACATGGACAGAACCATAGTTTATTGAATCTTTTCCATTTGTGTTTTCACCTTTTTGCAAATCTCAGAAATAGTTTAGAGGAACTTAGCAACTAGAAACTTGATATAATATCAAATGTTACAACCCTACACATATAAGAATGAGAAACAAAATGTCCATGCTGAATTTAGTAAGTTTTATACTGATGGAACACAATAGCACATAAGAAAGAACTAAGTTAACTAATCCAAGTAATAATACATGTTGTGAAAACAGAATGAGTGGTCCTGAGTTCAATCTCAATCGATGCTATAATTTAGATTGCCAACAAATTGGTCAACTGACAACCAACATTTTCTTTGTTTTATTTACCTCCTTTTTGTGTTTCTACAAGTGTTTGGGCTAAATAGGTTGAGCTGATTGTACCAATGACTGAACTGACACAACAAATGTTCATGATTAAAACCACAGATCAACCATCAAATACCACAAATCAAAACCATTAGCATAAAAGCATTGCAAATAGGAAGGAGAAGCGCTGGTTTTATTTCTGCATGTTAACATTCAAGTGGTTACAATAATATAAAGTGCTTAAGTTGTTACAAAAGGGCTTTGATTCATTAGTATTAATCTCACAAACCGCAACCATCTAACAATGCTAATGAAAGATATTCATAGCTTATACATTCTTAACATCAGCAATTTACACAGTTTGTGGAGTAAAGTTCTTTCAAAAAGGAATTATAAAGTTGAGTCGGAGATTATTCAACCTACTCTTGTTGTCCAGATGCATCATCATGGATCCAGATGATATATTCAGCTAGTGAATTGATAGCTCAATTTCCTTTATGCAAACAAGCTAAAATGATCCGAATTGAACTTGGTAATATGTTGCAAATCTACTGAGTAATTGTCACATGTTGTATGTATTTCGGGTGAATAATGATAGTCATACCTTGCATCCTTGCCAAGAACATTGAAAAGTGTGACCCCATTGCTGGGGTAACCAAGTATGCTCCCAATGTATTCACCCTTTAAATATTATAAAAAATTTTGGAAGACAGGTAACTTCAATATCGGTTTTTCAGCCAAAAATCTAAACAGAGCATAGTAGTTTACCAATTTGGTAGAGGGCTGAACACATGGCTTTCTGGTGTTATGACAGCATGGTCTCTTTTGTACACACTCCGCGTAAAACCAGGCAAGTCTAGCAAATGGCAAATTAGTCTTATAATTTGAGATTTTGAAATCACTATCTTTAAGAATATACTTGAGTCAAGCAGCAACAACATAAGTAATATGGGAAGTGGCACTAAGGAGCGTGCGCGTAAATAAATAATATGGGAAGCGACCACGATGAGTGTGTGCGTAAATAGTTAAGCTAGATTATAAAAAACAAAAAAGTTTAGAAGAAAAAAAATATATTGGGTCTAGCATTTGACAATAAGGAGCAAATGATAAAGATATAATTTTACAAGATAAATTTGGGTGGTCAGAAATTTGCTATCAGGGGGGAAAAGAAATAAAAAAAACCCCACTTTTAGAAGAAAAGAAAAACTTTGAAGAGCGAATCTTTTTTAATATCCAACGAGGACGAAGAATCGAAAGAAGGTGGTCCATTCCGCATCACGAATAAAATAAACAAATTTACGGAAACATCAAGAACGGCGCTTTTTGGGATTCCGGCCATACCTTGGAGATGGGAGGGGGAAAGGGTAGGGTTTGTGACTTTCCAGTAAAGTGGCTTCGTGGCTGAGTGACTGACGATGGAAGGAGGAACCGAACAGAAGCCTTCCTGCCCAGCCGCCCATCCCACTGAGAAGGCAAAGGATTAGCTGAAGAGGGAGATGAAGGCGAGTGCAGCTCGACTTACCGGTGGAAAGCAAGAGGAAGAGGAGAGAGTGAGCGGCGAGGAACGACATCGAGGGCGCCCTCTGCAACAACACTCGGGTTCGTTTTTGACGGATCTCGGAGAATTATCATACGCTCTCAGCGTCGCCTTTTCAAGGCGAAGTGGCTTCGTCACGATATTGTCCCAACTCACAAAATTTCATTATATTTTACCAAAGGCCACCTAACTTTTAATAATATTTTAAAAATACGCTATATTTTAATATTTATATTTTGCAAGGCGAAGTGGCTTCATGACGCTTAGTATATATTCGGTAATGAAAATGATAATGATTATCAAATTTTTGATGCTATATACTGATATATACTGAAATAATCGATCAGACGATCGATTAAGGTTCTCGATCGATTAAAACATAGCTTAATCGATCGTCTAATTGATTAAAACATGGTTTAATCGATCAGAAGATCGATTGAGGCTCCATATAATCGATTATGTGATCGATTAATTGTCATAATTTGTTTCTCAAAAAATCCTATAATTGATTAAGTGATCGATTACACTTGTTCATAATCGATTAAGTGATCGATTACACTTGTTCATAATCGAGCAAGCAATCGATTATGAACATCCATAGCGCTTCACCTTGTAGATTCTTCAAACAAGTAGACTAGGAGAAATGAGCAGAAAGGAAGAAGAAGAGGAGGAGGAAGAAAAGGGGAAGGAGTGGAGGAGCTCGACCGGCAGAGAAAAGAAGAAGAGGAGGAAGATGGGGGGGGGGGGGGGGGGGGGGGGGGGGGGGGGGGGGGGGGGGGGGAGTTTAGATGAACGAGGGAGAAGAAAAGGGGGGCGGCCAAGAGGAAGGGAGGCTCGCGGGTGGGAAAGAAGAAAGGAAGAATCGCGGCGGGGAAGAAATCGCAGGGAAAAAATCGCGACAAGATGGGCGCAGGGTACCGCTGTCCACGGGGAAAAAAGCTGCGCCGCGATGGGAATGAGTTTAGCGATAACCGGGGGGGGGGGGGGGGGGGGGAGGGGTAGGTTATGAAATCAGGGATATCAAATCCTTATTTTGATTTCCATTCCCGTCTACCAAACATTAGAGGCGCTTGGTAGGTGGGTTTAGGAGAGGGGAATGGGAATGAAATCTATTTCATTCCCATACTTAATGCTTGGTAGACAGGAATGGAAATCAAAATAAAGATTTGATATCCCTGATTTCATATTCTATCCCTCCCTCGGTTATCGCTAAACTCATTCCCATCACGATTTCTTCCCCACCCCGCGCCCATCTGGTCGTGCATCGGCCGACTCGTCCTTTCCTCCACACAAGTCGTCGCTAGTAGAGGAAGATGGAATCAGCCGTGCTCGAGTTCCTCTCGCGATCGGGACGGAGCTCCCTCTTGCGCAGCTAGGTTTTTCAGCCTGTTTCTCTCCGACGGACAGCAAGCAGCAGCGATCTGCAAGGGGCAGAGTTGATCCGCGATCGGAGCAAAGAGCAACGTCGCCGGGGCAAAACCGCGCCGCTGTTCTTGCGGCCGGCACGCGATTTGGAAGGAAACATCAACCGGAAGGAGTATCCTTGCCCGGGACAGACTGCCACACTCGTCGGAACGCCGTCGACGTGCGGTTGGAAAGAGGAAAACAGGGATCGGCGCCGCCCTGTTCATGTGGGAGATGAACAGGAACGTGCTTCCAGGGATGGCGGCACTTGTGGGAAGAAGAGCAGCGCGCCAATGCCTTATTCCTTCGGGGTAGCCAGCAGCCGGACGCCGCCAAGCATAGGAGGAAGAAGAGACTGGAAGGAGCATCCTTGCCCGGGACAGGCCGCCACACTCGTCGGAACGCCATCGCCGTGCGGTTGGGAAGAGGAAAATAGGGATCGACGCCGCTCTGTTCATGTGGAAGATGAACAGGAACGCGCTTCTAGGGATGGCGACGCTTGTGGGAAGAAGAGCAGCGTGCCAGTGCCTTATTCCTTCGAGATAGCCAACAGTCGGACGCCGCCAAGCATAGGAGGAAGAAGAGGTGTCAGAAACCAGGCAGCACCATGCAAGTATCTATACCAAGCACCAAAAACAAAAAATTCGATAATCATTCCTATTGCCATTAACCCCTCGATCAAAATCATTACTATTCCCATTACCAAATGTATACCAAGCGCCCTCCCATTCCCCTCTCCTAAATCCGCCTACCAAGCGCCCCTAAATAGCACTCTCTTGTTCATCAAATAAAAGGTGCGAAGCGAAGCAGATGTTTCTATATTTAAAAATTGGATAAAGTGGTGGGTGTGTTTTGAATAAATGTAATTTTATTTTGTAAAGGAAAATTATATACGATCCACCCAAAAATTTTGTTTTTAATCAATCGTCCCTCATAAATATTTAATTTGTGATAAATTTTATTATAAAAGTTTAGATATTTAAGGAATGAAATATTTAATTGATGATGTGAAAGTAAATATTAGAAGAAATATTTGATATTATTCGTGGATGACCTAATTGATACAATGGCAAATGTGAACTAAGAACAGCAAAACCAACAAAATTGTAAAAGCTACAGACTTTGAAAGGTTTAACACCAGTGATATACATCTATATGATCCTGGAATGGCTGTTAAGCAGTCGAAACCAGCGATCTAATCGGAGTTGCTTCATCGGAGGGCCTATATCAGCTTTAGCCTTTCGTGGACATTGCCATTCATCAGGGATTGCTTCTTCAGTAGAACTATCTGCCCTATCCGGCAAAGCACTTCTGCGTCCACCATGAGTTTGGTCCTCCTGTGCCAATGCTTCATCTTTCTCCTGCAACTTGAAAGATGGCTCATGGTTCCCTTTCCAAGTTGTTGCAGTATCAGATGGGGAAATGGATTTCAGTCCGTGAACAAGACCTTCTCTTTTGCCTCTGCACTTTATCGAGATGAAGCCGTTTGTTTCTTTTGGCACTTGAGCATTTATATCGAAACATGTTGGTTCGATCTGTCGGCTACCATTTCCACCCTTGTCAGCATTGCAATGCATGGCATCACTTTCTTCTATCCAACTTTTGTCCTCCCGCACCAAAGCTTCATTCTTGCCCTGCAATGCGAGTTCATGTATCTCTTGATTACCTGTTGCAGTCTTAGAAGCTACGAATCCACAATTCACTGGCAAAATTGACACTGATCCAAGTATAAGATCTTCTCCTCTACAGCTTTCATCCTTGTCGTTAGAATTGCAATGCATAGTTTCACTTTCTTGAATCCAACATTCATCTTCCTCCATCAAAGCTCCATTCTTGCCCTGCAATGTGGATGATGACGGCTCATGCACATCTCGATCAGCTGCTGCAGTCCTAAAAGCTGTGGAACCATAATTCATTGGCAAGACTGATTCCGATCCACGTACAGGATCTTCTTTTCTACTATTTGGTTCTTTCAGATATTGAGCATTGACATCACCACATAATTGAACCTCCTGTTGGTTAGCATTTTTTTTCTTATTGATGTTACTTCCATCTACGCCCTCGCATCCTTTTGAATCTGATAACAACATATTTGAATCGCTAGCGAAGAGATCCTCACCGAGAAGCTTTCGCAAGCTCACTTTTTTCTTTGGTTGTGCATAGGACGTTCTTACAAATTGCTCTTTTTTAGTGTTTCCATTGTTCTTCCTCCTGCTTGAATAGTCTTCAGCTGTTTGCATTTGCGAGAAACCATCCAGCCCCTCTTCATTGTATGCAGTTAATTTCCTTGAAGAACTTTGATCATAGTTTCTTGAGATATTCACCTTCTTTACAGGCACGAAACCGTCCTTATCATGGACAAGTGGATTCTTGGTGTCATATGGTGGAAGATCAGTGAAAGTGTTCTTCTATTGTTCCAGAAACAATAAATAACAATGAATTCCTCGTCTTATCACAAGAAACAATCAATAGGAATACAAGAAGCAGTACCTCACATTCTGGTGGTTCTTGGGTTTCGCTCTCATCTTCTTGGTGCAGCATGAAACTGCCAATCGGATCAGGAAGACCCAAAGACTCCGGCGACTCGTACACATAGCTCGAGAACCAATTGGTGATATCCGGAGGTTCTGAAGCACACCGAAAATTGCAAACGTGAGACTACTCTGTCCGAAAAAAGTATTGAATCAAAAGGAAAGTAGGACTCACGGGACGGCAAGGAGAACGGAAAAGATCGATCTTTCAAGCCCTAGGCGGAAGAAGGAAAGAAAGGTGATAAAATCGGAGAAAGTTTTAATATGCGAATAGGAAAGAAGCAAAGGGAGTATGATTTCTACCTGGGAATGCTGCGAAGAGAGATCCATGGCGACGAAGCGATGAGGGATTGTAATTCTTGAGGCGCTTCTCCAGGGGTTTCTGTTTCTTTCGATTCCTGACTGCTTCGATCTATTTCCCGCCGCGAGCTTAGCGCCATTTTTTTTCGTGGATTTTGAATTTAGCGCGTCAGATTGAGATGAAGCGCGCCATATGGCATGATGTTTCTTTGGGAGGGAGAGAACAGGGAGAGGCCGGTCTAGTTGGGCTAAATTTAGACCGGTCGAGCAAGAATCTAGTTGGTCCAATTAAAATAAAACGATTGGTTTGTGAGTTAATTGATTTAGGTAAATAAATTTATTTAGTTCAAGTTGACTAATTAGACCAAGTGGTTCGGAACTGTTCGAATGATGAATTTCATTTTTTATTAAAGTAAATTAATTATTTAAATAAATAAATTTATTTATTTCAAGTCAAAATTAATAGCTAAGTCAGTTAGACCGACCGGTTCAGTTCCAATTCCTCCCATTGTTATCCTTTTTAAACGGGAAAATGTTCCATTCCATTCCCGCCTTCTCACCTCGCTCGGTAATCGACGCCGCGTTCTCCGCCTCCAAACCCTAACGCTCCTTCTTCTCCTCCTCTCCGTCGTTGTCCACCTCCGCCTTGCCATGCCTCCTAGAAAGAGAGCTACCGCCGCCGCCACCAGAAAACCGAACCAAGGCAACCAGCCATCTCAGCCTTCCAAGTTCGGGATCCAGCACTTCTTCGAGCGGCACTCCCAGTCCCAGGCTGCCGCTCCCTCGGTCGCAGCATCGGGACCCTCAAAGCCTTACCCTGTTAGGAATCCTAACCATCCTTCTGCTAATGGCCAGCTGCCGCATTCGCCAGATAATGCCTCTGCCGATGCTGGCGAAGAGTCGTCGCAGATCTCTCCGTCGGTGGTAAAGTCGTCCGCCAAAAAGAGATTTAAGTTCTCCCCTGGAATGGTTAGATTCTTGATGCTTCCATCGAAAAAAGTCTATATTTTTCTCTTTCCTGATCCGCTAGTCTGTTTGGCTTGTTAGTTGATAAAGCAAAGTCAAGATGATGGGGTAGACGTGGTTACTTGGAAGATCTCGCCGGTCAATGAACGACTTCGCTCAATCTCCTCGAGACAGTTGTCTGGGAAAATGAAAGACTTCTGCGACACATCGAGGCCGCAAGTATCCACCCTTCGTCCTTGCTCTTCGAATCAGGTATACTGTAGATAGTTTACTTCCATAGGATATGTGGAAAGTGGAATGTTCCTTTTTTGGCTTTGGACTTTACATGTTTTATTTTGGGTTAGGATCCTCGTTCTAATAGCAAATTCGAGAAGTGGATTTGTTCTGAATCTTCTGTTACGAGTGATAAGCTCTTGAAATTGTCAGAAAATATGATTAAAGAAACAGAGGCATACCCCAGCCATCAGAGCAATGCCGATTCTTCTGCAGTGGACTTAAAGAGACCTTTTAGAACGCCCCCATCTATGCCGTATGAGCCCAAAGAGGTCATTATCCTCATATTTAGACAGGTTTTTCTAGTTGAAGTCTCTGGAAATTTCTTATTTGCTGACATTTTCTTCTATGCTATCCATCGATGGCTATCAGTTCATTGGTAGTAGTGGAGAAACGGAGCAGTTGGGCTCCCAGAAGTACCAGAAGGTTTGAGTTTCTGTTGTTGTCTATTTCAGTTGTGCATATTGATTGAAATAGATGGCGTGACTTTTTTTATATTTATTTATAGGCATTACTGGAGCTTCTAGATCAAGTTGAAGATGCAATCACCGATGAACCAGTTCCAGGTAATCAGAAGGACTGTGAGCGTCGTCATGTTACAAATGAAAAAAATCAGCCTGAACCCAGTGTTTCTGGGAGAAGCATTGGAGCCATGTCCGAAAGAGATTCATCCTGTACACGTTACGATACTTTTCTGGTGCTCGAGGTACAATTCTTTTTTTCCTTTCATTGGCACTTCTTTTTTCAAGGTTCGTACATTAATTGCCACTCTCTTGGCCTTCAATTGTAGGTATCAGAAAAATATAAGAGCAGTGATCCCTTGTGCTGCCAAAGTCCTTTAAAGGTACATCTTAATTTGGAAAAGCACGTGTTGTCCTTTTTTAATTTTCATACAAATTTAGGCCCAAACATAAATTGGAAGGTGTTGTTTCTTATTTCTAGATTATTCGGTTGCTGAATGAACAAAGTGGCCAGGAGAGGATTTTGCATCTATGTGATGAGTGGTTAGTCTTCTTAAGCACACATGTATCTGGTTGGGATCAACATTGCACAAGGAAATTCTCTCTTTTTAGGCTTTTTTGCTAGAATTTTGAACAATTAGAAGCAGTATAAGAAGATGCTGCTTTGACCCTTTTTTTTATTCAACTAATGTTTTGTTCGATGGAATTTTTGAATAGCTATCTTAACATACATTAAATCACAAATAACTTAACACAACTCTTTTTTTGAGGCTATTCCATTATTATACTGATCTATGCTTAAATGATAGTAAGTAGAGCTTAGCTCTTCCACATTTTCTTTAAAGAAAAGTATATTGATATGACCAAGCTTGTCAGATTGTCTTGTTTCATTACAATTGGGCACTGATACAAAATAATCGTTAAAATATAGTAATCTTGGCTTTTTTGATATGCACCTCTCAATTTCCTCTACTCACTGTAGCTAGAGGTAAGATAGTTTCCCATTCTGTTTCAACTGTTCATCCTGTTCGTATTCATTTTTATGAGGTAAGTTTGTTGTTCTTGAGAGAGCTAAGATTTTCTAAACGGTTGATTTTATTTTAAAAATCTTGACTTTGTAGTTGTGTCCACGGAATAGGATTGCTATTACTATAACTTATTTGTTTTCCTTTCATGCTTAATGAATATACTATCTGTCTAAACTTGCTGTCAATGGAATTCCTTCTCTTCTAGGTTCTATAGTGTCGTTGGACCTGGTGACACCTTAAATGTGGTTGGAGAGTTTGATGATGCAGGGAGATGCATCGTTGATCGTGCTAAAAATCTTATCATTGTTCATCCAGACATACTTGTATCTGGAACTCGGGTAATGCTTTGATTTTCTTTTAATAGTTTGGTATATCCTTTGCCATTATTTAAGCAAGGATGCTAAACTTTGATCTTTGAATTTTCAATATATTTTTTGCTATGTTAAAGTTGATATGGTTACATTAATTTTTAGGTTGCCTCCAGTTTTACTTGTCCTAGACGAGCTGTGCTAGATGAGAGGTTGAAGAGTGCTGAGCATTCTTCTGTTGCATTACTTGGTACCTTGCTTCATCAACTCTTTCAGGTTCTTGATTCTAGAATACTAACCTTATTAACCATGCAACTTTCTCTTAGTTCATAATCAGTCTCCTATAGGCTAGAGTCATCAGTAATTTTGCTATATCTATAGGCTGGACTTCTCAAGGATTTGCCTTCTAGACAGTTCTTGGAGGAGTATGCAGGAATTGTCATTCAGAGAAACATTGAGGATATATATGCATGTGGAGGTATGGTGAATTGCTTTAATAGAATATCACATGATTAATTGATGCTACTGTAAATGTTCTAATCAAAGGACATAAACAATTCTTTTACTTGCAGCCAATGAGAAAGATTTTTTCTCCAAGCTTATAGATGCAATACCAAGAATATTAAACTGGCTAACATGTATTAAAGAGAAAGAGGTACTTTTTTTTTTAACAGAACCATTTTTTTTTCTTTCGTGGTGATTTTTTTTTCATAACCTATCCTCTAAAAACAAAATACAACAAAAAATGGTCTTAAACAAAAATTAAAATTTAATGGTTTGCTTAAGGTTCAAAAGATCGTGAATGTACAAATTATTCAATAATTTATGAGAAATAATGAAATGACTTTTATAAAAATCATGCAACTTTATGGTAATGTGGTTTCGACAGAATTAGAGCAAGTTTTAGAGTAACAGTTATCATAAGTGTCACACAAAAAATAAGATAATTAGACTCAATCCTCATTAAGTATATGCAAACCATCATCTTAATTTATTAACATGGAATCCATCATTAACTCATAACCACATGCAATCCAAAAACTTTTTCATGACTATGAACCTTCAAAATTGATAATCTAATTAACTAGACTTTCACAATTTCTAAAATGATATGGAGTTATGTAGGGGGAAATTATTAAGAAAAAATGATAAGCAATTCTACACATCCTAAACCAAACAAAAATAAAACAAAAATAAAGCAAGAAATGAAATATATAAAAAGTAGGTGAGATCGAATAACTCCTTTTCAAGTTGGGTAGACAACTTGTTGCAAAAGTAAGACTCTTGATCACTAAGGATCGCCTTGGGTACTCTAAATTTGCAAAATACGTGAAACCAATTGTTCAATGACTGATGGAAGTGATTTTTGGGGTGTTGCTTTCAGTGCGCAAGTCTCTACACTTTCATATTCTTCTCCAAAAGAGAATGAGCCACAGGTAGGTTTTAATGCAACTGGGCTCCTATCATCATTCTTAAAGTCATCAAAATAAAAACATAATTCAGAAATATTAGAAATAACCAAATGAAAAGCAAACTCCAACAAACATATCCATACAATCTAAATCATCAGATAAATCATAATAAGAAGAGAATGATCCTCCTTTGGATACTTCAATCTTGGTTTTAGCAAGTTTAAGGAAGGTCTGTTTAGAATGAATAAGGCTCTATGTGTAGACAACTCATCTCATTGTCAAATGACAATGTAAGAATCAATATGAATGAATGAATAAAATGAAGATGCAAGAATCAACAACATCAATATATAGTTTAAAACCAATAAACATCAATTAAATTCCTCGGCAACAATGCTAAAATTTTGATGATGGTGTTTTGTAGATAAACATCAATTTATTTGTCATGCACACAATCCAAAATTATAATTTATAAATTAACCACAATCTCTAATTGTCACTCAAGTAGCATAGTAGAAGTCCAAGTCATTTTTCTTGTGGAATCAATGATAGGAAGTAATAGACAACATGACACTAGATTTTTATTGTTGACCTTATTCACTCTTAAGAATTCACAAAATTCCTTTATTAATAATTAAATCCTACACTTAACATATGAATATTAATTATACATAATTCACAAATTAATACCTATCATATATCATACTCACAAATTTATTCAAACAACAACCAAAATAACAATCTCATCCCAAGTCACATAACTATAATTAAATCTCAAGGGTTAGCACAATTACATTAAAGTACAATACTTTCACAAATTTACAATTTATTTAACTAAACATTTACAACTAAATCTAAGTTATCTAAACATCCAATTGTCTTAAATCAAATCCACGTGCAATTTCTACAATTCAATTCCATTCCTATCAATTTCAAAATAAACAACAAACACGTTCTTTATCAACAACTTCAACAACCACAACATCCATTCATTTATACAAACTTAACATGAACTAGTTCATTTCCAACAATTCTTCAAAGTACATAGAAGAAAAGATGTTCAATTCACTTTCTAAACAATAAAACACATTTCATTCCCAACATTCTAAACAAGAACATCATCAAATCACCATAGTATTTCCATTACCTATACATCAAACAACACATCAAATGGTTCAATTATAAACACATTCAACAACCAAACATGCTTGGTTACCATCAATTTCAATCCAATAACAGAATCACATCAAGGACAAGTTTATACCATTATCCATTGCAAACATCAAACAACAAAGCTAAACATCACATTACATCTTATAGCTTCAAAACAACAACTATTCAATTCATTTTCACAAGTGCAAAAGAACAGACACATTTATAAAACTCAACTCAACAATTCGTGATCAATTTTAACCCATCCTTACTCAAGAACAGATTCACATAATCATCCAAATTCAAGCATCACAGATTGAATGAACTCAAACACGAACAATTCAAAGGATCACACAATGGGGGGTCTTTGGCAAACAATTAGAACAAAATAAATAGATTTTTCAAGGAAGGAATTTAGGAAATAGGGTTAATGGGATTGTTCCTCCTGGATTGACTCAAAACAGAGGCATATAGAAGCTTTGGTTGATTTGCGCCAACAAGAACGAAGAACCTCGTTGGAGTTGGATAACTCCAGCGGGATTTGATCAGAGAAGTTGAACTTTGGATGCCTTCTTTTGCCCTAACCCGTGTTGTCCACGAATAGAGAGTTAGAATGGAGGAATGGAAACCCTTACCTTGCTTCTCCAGTGGATGAAGAACGGTTAGGAGTCTGAACAGAACTTCCCTTGTCTTTGCCAACCACATCGGCGAGTCTGCCTTTGCTCGGAGCTCTGGTGGATGAGGCGGGATAGGGAAGAGTTCCAGAACTAGATCAATGTCGGAGGGCGTTCCTATTGGATGGAATGTCGTCAGCCACCACTCGCTGGAGCTAAACCACCAACGGTGATTGATCCGTGATCGACGGGGATAAAAAAGTTATCGTCGGAGCTGGACCACTTTGGTGAGGATTCTTGTGGGTTATCGTTGCTCGTCGACCTTAGCGATTGCCCATTAATGTTCTATGTCGATTGGGAAGGAGAATGGAGAAGGAGATAGGCAACAGAGAGAGCTCAGTGAGGAAGAAGATCACGAAAGAGAAGCTATAGTGTCGCGATCGCGAAAAACCTAGATTTAACCAAGCCCTCCATTTGCGTGAACCAGATGCAACTTATAAAACCAACCTTAAATCGTACTTTAACCAAACTTGAATCAGAATTGAACCAAACTTGAAGCAGATCGTTTTTTTTTTTCAAATTGGGCCTTTTCGTTGGCTTTTTGAATTTGTTTTCTTGCCTTGATTCTAAATATTTGTAATTGGGCTTGATTGCAATTATCTACAAATTATTATCTTCATCCTAATTTTTTGCAAAACCAAATTCCATAAATTACTCATCATTAATTGCCTCAAATTAATAAGAAATAAGATGAAGACCTCAAATGAATCAAAGTTCATGAAATAGACTAACAACTCAATTTATGATACAGAAATGATCAAAACAATGCAATATAACCTTAATTTATCTTGTCCTAAAGCCACTTATCACTAACATGTTTTAAAGAGAAAGAGGTACTTTGCAAGTTTTTTTTATTGGATCCACATTCTTTTAGCTTGATGATTTTCTGGAAAGATTCTTTTGTTTCTTTGTAAAATGAATCAATGACAATTGCCTCTAGGACTGCTTTATCCTCAAAATTCTTGCTCTTGAAGCTAGTCAGTTTTTTTTTTTGGCATTTTCTGATTGCTGATTCTTCATATTTTGTGGATACACAAAATATGAAGAATCAGATCAACTCAGATTTTTTGGTGGACATCAAGATTTCATTTTTGTGCAAAACTTCATATAGGGATTTGTTGTTGGGCATGGATTAAGCAAGTTATGACTTGAAAGTAAATCGGACAATTATCCTGATTCTTTTGGGCACATGTTTTTTGTAATAACAACTGGTGATAGTGTTTTTTTGATGGCATAAACATTTTGTTTGTTTACTAAGCTGGGCATTTTTTTCCCAAGCCATTCTTTGCATTGTAACTGTTTAATCTTTGTAATATATTATGATATTTATAAGGCTATTGATTTCTTTATTTAATTGGGAATAATGACTATGAAGTTTTTTTATTTTTGCAGGAAGGAAATAGTGTGCCTATTGATTTTGGACAACTGGATGGTGTGAAGGGTATTTGTATAAGTGAGGTAATCCATCTACTTGTTTGGACCTTCATCAATTGTTCATTTAATATGATATTTATTTTAATTTTTTTTCTTCCATTTGTGTATAAATTGGTTATGAGCCTCTAGAAGCAAGGAATGATTTTGATGTTGCTTTGTGAGGACATGTTAGTCTTGATGGAAATTGGTTTCCATAACTAATAGTCTAATAGGAATATGGATGGCTATTTCACTAGTAGAATGTCACAAATTAATTTTTTGAGTGAATGAAAAATTAATGTACAAGATTATTCGGGTTATGAAGTGTCTACTTGATAAGATTAGACAAAAGCATTGACTCGAACTTGAATACATGTAATTGTTAATTCTTGTGTGACCATTAAAGAGTGTGAAATTGATTGAGAATCAAGGATCAATTCTTGATATTGGATTGTGGAAGGAAGGATGAAAATTAATTAATATATTATGTCCGTTTGAAATCATTACATGCATATAGTTTTTGAGAAATTCAATGAGCATGAAAACTACATAGAACACACGCTAAACTTCAGTTGAAGTAATGGTTCTCATGCAGCTTTGTGTAATCCATTCCTTGACTCACATGGGCTGCATGTAATGACCCGAACAAGAAACAACAACTACAGCCAATGGAGGGGCAGCTTGGCAATGGATCAAAACAACAAATAGGAGTTATGAGCAATTGATCCACTGTATGAATGCATGCGTCGTCTAGACATTTGCACTGAACACTTCTCAAATAGGGGCTTCTCTTGCCAATGGAACTCAAATGTAATATAGAACAGGGAACACAGTTAGCATGAACAACCAATCATAGACCAATAAGAACAATTTAATTTAATTAAACAATTTTGCAAAAGAGAATACACCTTTTGTAAAATCTTTTCACTTTGAGGATGTCTTTTCAACCTTTGAACGAAATCCTTTACATCTATAAATTAATTCTTTGTCCTCTTGCTTAATTCACTCAACTCTTAAGTTGTTGTGCCTCTTGAGTTCTTTATCATTTAAAAAGAGCATTGCCAATAAATCATAAGCACTTGGGTGGGACAATAGGGTCTTTAAACAAAATAAACAATTTTCATTCCCTAATCTCGACCTTAAATTCTCTTATTCAATGTGATAAGTTGGCCTTAAAGGTGATTCTACAACTGACATTATTAGATTGGCGATCAGTGACAATATTGGAAGGGATACATCTACCACTTGAAAGGGTGACTCGACAGTCTTGGGGTGTGTCGAGAATCTAAATAGGATATAATCTGCATTACTATATTGATGCTTTATCGATTTGAGCCATTGACTTGTCAATAAACTGATTAATCAAACCCAACTAACCTGTTGAACCAATCTTGTTAGGTGATAGAAATTCCAACAAGTCTCCCATTGGTTAGGATTCGCCTCTAGTCCTTATGAAGCTCAAAGTGATCACCATTCAAAATACCTATTCAGAAGTTGTAAAATCATAATGCCTGGCTTGCAGTTCAGAGGAATCTTGCTAATTGCTATGCCTTTTTGAAATGGATGAAACATGAACGTCTTGCTCCTAATGTGGACAATACCTTGAAGAATCTATGATACATGTGATTGTTTTGCTTTTGTAAAAGATGTCTGAAATAATTGTGGAGATCCATGAGCTCTATGAGGGCCTAAGCCTTTGAGGTTTCCTGTTCTTTTAATGTAGGGCTAAAGCATCTCCAATCAGAAGGGATTCATCACCCATGTGACCTGAAACCAATGCCTACAGAATTACCTTATAGATTGGCATTGTTAGCAGCAATGATATAGGATTCCTACTCTCTGCTAGAACCCTGATGATGGTGCTTCAATGCAATTGACAAGGAGTGGGGACTGGGAGCCTCAAACCCTTACAAAGCAAAAGATATTTCCATTCTGTGACATATTTTGACAAAAGAGTAAAGGAGTGGGGGACTTTTTTGCCAAGACACACAATGCCTTCAATGGACCCATGCCCACATGATCTAAGTCAATGCTTGCTAAATAGCTAAATCACATAGCAGTTAATTTTTGTTAACCTATTCTAACTTTCTGAAAGATTTTATAGTTTAAATTATTAAATGCATTTTTTATTTTTTTAGAAAAAAAAATATCATGGTTATTGTTTCATACTGCTATTTGCTAGACATACATCAGCTTTTATACATACAAGGTGGTAACATGTCATAAAAAGTAGAATAAAATAACTTCATATGCATAGGAAATATGCTCATGTAATTCAATTTGAGTCTTAGACCAAGAATGTTCCATGCCCCCCTGTGCGCTTGGTCTTTAGATGATTATATGTGGGTTGTTATCTTTGTTTGTTACCCTTTTGGTGTTAGCTGTTGAATCTTTATTGTTGGTCTAGGTCTCACCTCTCCTTATAGATAATTGTTCATTCTAAAATTCATGACATGCCCATGCCCTTGACTTTTTTCAATTGAGAAATGCATGCATCAAGTTCAGTAGGAAGACCATGTGTATCAATGTAAAAAATGGCATGCAATAGTTTGTCAGTTTTGAGACTGTGCTTTATAGCCATCATTGTGATCTGAATACTGATGTCCATTTGAAAGTTGAAAGGTTCTACTTTAATGACATTTCTTCTGCTTCAATCTGCCATCCAAGCTTTATGCATTAATATTACTTGTCTATCTCTAGTTGAGATTTTGACATCTTTTAGTAATTATTTAGCTAGTCTTTAAAACTTATAGTTATGTTAAACATCTATAAACTTAAACCCATGATGAAACCTTCTATGTTGCACATGGAATTTTTTTTTTTTTTGAAGTTCATAATTCTAAAGTTGCAGATGTATAGTCAAAAATAAAAAGTAAAAAAAATCAAAAGAGCACCCTTTATTGTTATAGTCCAAAGGGTACCCTATGTTTAAGAAATACAAAAGGTGTCTTATCCTAAAATTTTCTTCCTAGTTTACCTTTTTTTGCCCAATTCACTCAATACTGTTGTGGCGGCTTTTAACAGTTTTGGCTAAAACTGATTTGCATTATAGCAGTTTTAGTCAAACTTGCTACATCATGGAGCACTTTTGGTCAAAATTATTCTAATATTGGTTTTTTTTCTAGATAGTAGGTTTGGCCAAAATTACTACATTTATAGTAGTTTATGCCAAAATTACTACAGTAGTATTGGAGCTCATTTTGGCAACTTTGAAGTAGTTTTGACTAACATTAAAATAATTTTGACTAAAATTGTCACAAAAGTTCCGAACTAGTCTGCCAAAAAGGGATATTTTGGAATGAAGGATTAGGGTGTGGTGTCCTTTTGATTTTTTTTCAACATAGATCATCCTTTTGATGATAATGAAAATAAGGGGCATCCTTTTGATTTTTGCTCCAAAAAAAACAAACTAGTTGGATGCGTTCTGATTCACATATCTACTACCTATATCATGATCATCTATATCAAGTTTGATTTTTGCTACTATCATACACATCTGTGATTTGTCAATATTGTGTGGGTTTTGACCTTCAGGTGATAGACATTGAAGAGATGGCAAAAGCCCCAACATATGGCATGAAGGGAGTAATTGATGCTTCAGTCTGTGTAAAAGTCACTCCTAGCAATAATGAGTCATATGAAACAATAATGCCTTTGGAATTCAAGACTGGTAAAAGAAACAATGGTCAGGTAAGATCATAAGATGTTTCAGAATTTATTAGATCATGACATGTTTGTTTTGCCAAAATTTATCTCCTGCTTTGTTTTTTTGTGCAGATAAATTATGAGTAACGATTTGATTTTGTTTCTGTAAATCATCTTCTTAATCAATGTTGCTGTGCACATCACTAGTGAATGTTTTACTTGTAATTTATATAATTTCTTTGCTGATAATGTACACAATTCTAGCTTCATCTTCCAATATTGCACATTTTACACATATATAATGGATATGCGTATGGAAGCAATCATTAAAATCATTACTATCACATTTATGATATGCTTTTTCCTATTCTGTTATATACCTTTATGAATTAACAGAAACAACTGAAGGAAAACTGAATCAAGCACTTTTGTCTTATATCAAATTGTGTTTGCCTCATCTTGTTGGGGTTGGCTCTGCAAATTGTCCTTTGAGCTCTATGCAAGTATATATCACCACTAATATTCAAATGCATTAAATCTTTTATTTGTTGAATAATATTCTATCTTTTTTCTCAACCCCTTGTATCTTCCATTCTAATAAATCTAGCTCTTTTAACTGTCATATTGTCTGGCCTCTTTTGAACATGTCAATACCATCTCAATCTATCGTCAATCACTTTATCCTTTATAATAATTCCATATATTCTTTTTAGCGTTGTCATCTCTACTAAAGTAATTCTTTATACATGCTTTCTATTAACCCAATACAATGACATGTAAAGTATAGCGGTGATAGCACAGCAAAATTTTCTTTTAGCTTAAGAGGGACACAACAATTGCACAAGACCTCAAAAACTCTTCTCAATTGTGACCACTCATTTAACTTAGTAATGATCTTTAGATAATATTCCCTTTTGTTGAATAATAGATAAATATCTAAATTTTATATGGATTTAATACCCAATTTCCCTAGAACTTGTGTTGTCCTAAAAATAAAAGATATATTAGTTACAATTTGTTCATATGTTTTCTAATTAAGAGAATTAAGCCTATTTTTCATTTGGCTTTTTAGCTTTGAAAATATTCCCATTTATGGTATTGATGGTTGCTTGTTTCCTGATAATCACATCAATCAAGTGCACTGCCATCCAGGTCAACAATGAGATTGTTGAGGCTATTGGTTTAGAAATGTTTCTGTAACACCATTACACTACAATGTGACATTTACTGAGTAGATTTTAAATATATTTCTAAAGGCTTAAATCTCTTAATGTCTGAAACTGTGCAGGCTGCAATGGAGCATTCTGCCCAGGTGATATTGTACACTCTTTTGATGTCTGAAAGGTAATTCTAACATGTACTATTCTTGCTATTTCTTTTTCCTGACATTTCCTTTGTTGTAGGCAAAATTGGTGTTTTAATTGGAATACTACTCTTTCAGATATTTGAAAAGGGATATCAATATTGGCCTTCTATATTACCTCCAGACAGATCAGACAAGGGTAAAGTGCTATGTCATAACAAATTATGGAGCACTAGGTGTTGCCTTGCTTATAAATTTTCTTATAGGGTGTCAAAGTTCAACGATCTGACTTAGTTGGGCTAATTATGCGCCGCAATGAACTAGCAACTGATGTCCTGAAGGCTTCAAGAACACAGCACCTACCTTCAATGCTACAGGTATTATTACTAAATGAGACTTATCCAATTAACTGGATTGGAGGATCTCCACTAATATTTTAGTGAATGTTTCTGTAGAATCTAGCATTGTGCAAAGTTTGTCGCCATCTTAATATCTGCACAATCTTTCATAAGGTACATGGAATAATTCTGTCTTTTCAATTCTTTATTAGTCAGACCTATTATTGCCATCTAACAATGACATGATGTTTTTTTTTTAATGAAAATAGGCTTATGGAGGTGATTCTAATAGCAGTGGACTTGGCGATTTCTTTGATGACCTTGCGGGCCACTTAACTGTTTCTCATTCTAATTTTCTTAAGCATTGGATTCGTTTGGTTGACTTGGAAGCTCAGGCATCTAAGGTTTAACCTACTTTTATCCCTGAACACTATTTTTTGCATATGCTCTTGATGGGCTAAGCTGGAGAAATACTTGAAATCTCAGGCCAATAAGAAAAAGAGGTTCTCTTCACATACTCTATGGGATGAGAACAGTACCAGAAGCAGTTCTTACATCCTTGTGGATTTTAAGAACGAATTTTCAGGCAGTGGTTCTTCTAGAAATGACAGATTCATTTATCGTTTTGTGCGGAATGAACAGAAAGCTCAGGATCAATATGATTTTTCTGAACTCAGAATGAGCGATCATGGTTCCACACTTAAACATGGTGATCACGTGGTATGGTTCCCACATTTTATTATGCTATTTCAATTTACCCTAAATAGTTTTTTTAGATTTTCTTATTTCTCTGTGAGGATGACTGCTGCTACAAGTTGTGTCTACTACATGTTAATGGGGGATTGATAGTGAGTATTTTCATGCTACCTATTTGTTAACAACAAGATTTTCAAATGAACAATTGGAGAACCGATATATCTTAGATGGAGACAGACAAGACTAGCAACATCACCTTTGCATTGGAAATGTTTATTTATAGTTGTCAATGTGAAACCAAAGTTTCTGCATAATGTGCATCTATATTTGAAGATGACAATGATCACTCTTCACCATTGTTCTTTAACTAGGCACTTTCGACATTTATGTAGTGTATTTATTAATGGCTGTTCTATTTAGGGCTAGAAAGTACTCAGACACCAGAATGGCCTAGAAATTCTTCCTTTTTCACAGATTTTGGATGTCTTGAAATTATAGTTTTCGATTTTCTATAAATATTTCGAAACCCCTGACCTCAACTTGGGTTTGCATGCTGAAATACACTACAGTATAAGTGCAATCTGATATATTACGCAGTTTAGAGCTTGATGGTTTCAAACTGTCAGCTTGTGTGTTTGTGCTGTTATAAGTGAGCAGAGGCACCCACCTTAATAGCTAGCTAGCTTTTTTGAATTGGATATGACTACGCCCAGGCCTTCAATAAAAGTGGATATATATCTGATTATCTTAGTATGCTTTACTCAGGATGCTGTATTTGTTACTTTGGATTGTCCAAACCTTTTGATTCCTTGTCTTTGTTCTTGATTGTAGGTGCTTAGCACACAGTCTGGACATGTTGCTGTTGCAACTGGAGTAATAGATGAGATTGGTAAATCACATATATCTGTAAGAAATCCTTTCCTTTGGATATCTTGGAAAATTTTATTATGAACCTTCCACATATTTAGTACTAAGAAATAAAGTGTTTGTATTGAGCTTAATGATCGGATAAGTAACATTATAATTGATGGTTAGAAATTGTAAAATTTCTATCTATTGGCATATTGGGTTCATTTATAGCACCACATTTTTTTTTAATTTTATCTTGGTTTATGTCAGGTTTCCATCTCTCGGCGATTACGACTTCCAATATGTGAACGTTCACTAGATCTAGATCGTCTTGTTCAAGAAATTTGGAGGATCAATAAGGATGAGTTTGCTTCATCTTTTACAACCATGAGGTACTTTTCATGTCGAGGGTCTTTTCATTTAAGGAATTTTATTTAAACCCAAAGATACATGATTTTTTTTAATCCATCTTCAGATACAATCTTGCACTGTTCTTTGCTCAAAGTTTGCAATTTGGACGTTTGAGGAAGATGATTGTCGATCTTGAGGTGATTAGTTTTCTCATTCCATGTTTCCCCTACTTTTCATGTTGTAGAGTCTTCTGATATTTTTTCCAGTTCTGCAGGCACCTAGGTTTGACAGTGGAGGAACATTGAGTCAAGATCCAGCACTGTCATATATACGCTCACAAAAAAATTTGAATGATGATCAAAAGAGATCCATTCAAAAGGTACTCCTTGTAGTATTTCTTTTTGTATGTTTCTTTCATTTGTTTTTTGAATGAGACTTATCTGGTGAATTTCCAGAGAGAATTTGATATTGGCTAAAGGGTATAGATTTATAAATCAGCACTTATATCATTTAATTACATGAATTTAGTGTTTTTTTTTTTGTTAACGTAGAATGCTAGCATTTGTTAATGTTGGTCTGAAATCCGTGTTCTTTTGACTTGTTCATTACAATTTTCAGATTCTAGCTGCAAAGGATTATGCTCTTATTTTAGGGATGCCTGGCACTGGAAAGACATCCACGATGGTGCATGCTGTGAAAGCACTACTGATGAGAGGATCTTCCATTTTACTCACTTCATACACAAATTTAGCTATTGATACCTTGCTTATCAAATTAAAAAATAAGGTAAATTAGCAGGGTTATGGCGCTGTATATTTTTTGCTAATATACTGTCATCTTTGGAACTTGAATAATGACCGTAAAGAGTTGCATTTATTTATAGTGCTCAGTCACTTAAATGAGTTTGATGTAATTCCTTGGTGTGCCATATTCTAGTTTATGTTTCTCTGTGTTTCACTGAAAGCTATTTCCAGTAGGAACCATTTTATATTTTGGTGTTTTGACTTGACCGAATGGGAGGCTTGGCGCAATGCTAAAGTTGCTACCGTGTGATCTTGTGGTCACAAGTTCAAGTCATAGAAGTAGCCTCTTATAATGCAAGGTCAGGTTGCATATAATAGATCTAATATGGTCCAACTCTTTCCTGAGACCAGCATCGGTAGAAACTTCGTGTATCGGACTGTCCTTTGGTGTTTTGACTTGACTCTGATATTATCCTACTACAGATACTAGTAAACTGCATTTGTTAGTATATACACCTTCAATTAGGAATATAAATTTTAGAGTACTAAATCTTTTACTAGTTTGTATGATGTATTCAGAGTTCCATCTTGTGTTTTTTCTTTGTTGACTTAAGGCTGAGAAATCTAAGACCAGTTGACTGTTTAAGGGTACAAAGGAAAAAAACATTTGTTAACTGTTTATTGCGTGTGTCAAAGGCATTTTCATGGCTCTTTGTATGCTATCTTGCTGGACATAAGGATTTTGTATGGCTATGAAATTTAACGTAACAAGGAACACCTACTAATCAATAAATTTGATCAGTGACCTGCAATTCAAACAATCACCAGATTGACAGATCATCTTTTTAGGGCATTGATTTTGTGCGTATTGGAAGACGTGAAGCAGTGCATTCTGACATTCTTGAGTATTGCATCCCAGGTGATTTTTCTTCCGTTCTTAATTTTCAGTATTGTTCATTATCATTGGTTTTAGGTTGTTCAATGAGGTGTTTTTTTCTGTGGGACAGCAGAGAACATAGGCACTGTGAATGACATCAAAGAAAAGATGGAGCTCACTCGTGTAGTTGGAGTAACTTGCTTAGGAATAAATCATCCATTGCTTACGAATAAGAAGTTCGACATCTGCATAATAGATGAGGCTGGGCAAACCACTCTTCCTGTATGTCTCCTTTTTTGCTTTTGTTGTAGGAATATATACTGTTATCTGCTTGTAAACTACCGAGTAATAAGCATAAATGCATATTCTCTGCAGAATTCTAACTAGCATAGTTTGGGAACCATGTCAGATCTAGCTAGCTAACAGATCAGTGTGGTATGCCGGTGAAGATTGGTAGCTTATGTATGAGTCGCCTGTTATGTTACATCATAACTTTGTCCACAGTGATTACTTAAGGGTCTATTGCTGGATTGCGTGTGATATTTATGTGTTTTTGATACTTGTAATAAACTAATGCATCTTTGAGAAAAGTATTTTCTTCTCCATCATTTGTTAATTTTCTTGCGTCCATTTGCATGCACAGAAATATATGGTCTGTCTTGCATAAGTGATGGACTGGTAGACGATTGGGGTTCATGAATTGGAATTAAGTGTTGTATCCGCTTCTGTTATTCATTTGTTTAATGGAAAAGAAGGTTTTAGAAAAAAAAAATATTCATGTAGCTATCTTGCAACAGATTTCATTGGGACCTTTGATGCTTGCCTCAAGATTTGTTTTAGTTGGAGACCATTACCAGCTTCCACCACTTGTACAGGTTCATAACCTACTCTGATCTTTGATAAGCCACCTTGTTTCATATGATTTAGATGAATAAGTCAGCCTCTCATATGTAGAGCGTGGAAGCACGTGAAAATGGAATGTCCATTAGCTTATTTTGCAGGCTATCGGAAGCACATCCTCAGGCAATATCAGCACTGCAGTGCCAGGTTCTGTCAGTTATTTTGGTGTTTGTCTACCTATGGACATGGTTGCTTTATTTTACCTGCAACCTTGTGGTCATATAAGGTTGATCTACCATTTTTTGTCAGTATCGAATGTGTGCTGGTATTATGGAACTTTCAAATGCATTGATATATGGGAATAGATTACGGTGTGGTTCCTCTGAAGTTGCAGATGCAAAGCTCAAATTTTCTTGTAGTAAACCTGTCACATTGTGGTTACAAGAGGTAGAGTACATCTTGCATCTTAATATGTTTTAACTTTTGTACTCATTCTTCTGGCAACATGAATTTTCTTTTTCAGATTCTGAATGCAAACAAGCCAGTCATCTTTGCAAGTACAGGTTAGTAATCTTTTTGATTCTTGGAAAAATGTCATAAATTTTAATTAAAAATTCTATTCCACTTTTCTTTTTCAGATATGCTATCTGCTAACGAGGAAAGAGAAAATAGTACTGTGGTAAATCATACAGAGGCATACATCGTAGCAGAGGTACGATTTTTTATTTTGGCATGGCGTTGTACTCAGCAACTTATAGTCATGCTCCTGCCTTTATCCATATTGCCAAGTTGATCGTCTAGGTAGTGTTTGTTTGTATCTGGCACTTAACTTTGTTGTCATGCCTTCTTTTTTTTCTTATCCAGATTACTAAAGAACTAATAAAGAGAGGCATTTCTGGAGATAACATTGGGATCATTAGTCCATACAATTCACAGGTCAATATCATACGGCAAATTCTTGATGCTTCTATAGAGGTCCAGACAATTGACAAATATCAGGTAATGACAGGAATCAAGATTCATGTTTGTAAGGCAGTTGTTTTATCTCATTCATTGATTTTCTCCTCCAAAAGTTCACAAGGTTTCATTAAGGAAGTGGCTGCACATTCGTTTTTCCTACTTCTGGATCCTATATTAACAGTAACATGTCTCTCATAAAATCTTGCGGTCTTGCAGCTTAGTAGCAGTAATTCTTTTACAGTAATTTTTTTAAGCTTATATTTTCTTTTACTTCCAATACAATTAGGAGATGATGAATTATCAGTTTCTTTCCTTCAAAAAGTTCTACTTTGCTAGACTGATTAATTAGGTCATTTTGACGAAGACTTCATCCCTTGTCTCTTTCCAAAATGTGTATGGTTTGTTCCATTAACTAACACCATGGTATGAGCTACAGGGAAGGGACAAGGATTGCATACTCTTATCATTTGTACGCTCTTTGAAAAACTCCGGATCCTGCATATCTTCTTTACTTGGAGAGTGGCATCGGATAAATGTTGCTATCACACGTTCAAAGGTTAGCTCGAGCAATGAACTCAACTGTCAGAAGAACTTGGCTTTCTATTTGCAAATTCTGTTCTTTTAGTATATATTTTTAGTCCTTAACTCTTCTGCTCATGTTTTGCGCTGCAGAAGAAACTTATCATGGTTGGATCTTGCAAAACACTGTCTAAAATTCCACTGTTAAAGCTACTGATCGAGAAAGTAAGTGAGCAGGATGGCATTATACATCTTTCCAACAATGACATTCCTTGCTTGGAGGAGCTAAAGAAGTCCTGCAATCCAAAAAGTGTACAGTTGTGAAATCTTGATCACCACATTGGTAATCTTTGTTGTGTAAGTCGCTCCCTTCAGTCTCTAGAGATTTTTAATTCCTGTTTAAGTTAAATCTCACATGCAAATAGTCTCGTGCTCTTGCCTCCCAATTGATTTAATAAAATGCATATCTAGAAGCTGTGAAATAAATAATAAATGTTTTGATCCATCTGGGCACAGTACGAAAATTATCTAGTGAACAACGGTAATCATCAATAGCTATCTTAGCTGAATTCATTTTTGGCATTGGGTAATTGGAAATCTGATGTAAGTATTTATCTATCAAACTACTAATTATTTACAAGTGAAACTAGTATTTGAAATTAATGAAATCATTTGCTCTTCTTTTTTTAAAATTTTCATTTGTAAATTGTAATTGTGCTTATTCAATTAAATCATGAATATTCTCTTGTAGCATATTATAACTCGAGGAATTCAAATGTGTTCTCACAATAAAAGTAAATGATTTTATAAAAATTATATACCTTTTAGTAAATTAGTGTAAATATTTTATAACTAGCTATTAGAAGTCTACTGTTGGCCTGTTAGTTTGCTCTTGAATCATATTATGAAGCATAGTAGAATTTTTTTTAATTTTGAATTCGACTTGAAAAATCTTATTATGACATCTTTCCTGTTTGAGGTCTGCTTTGAAAAACCAGGTATAACTTCTTATCTTTGTATAGTTAACTTGTCTCCAGTCTCTAGATCCATTACTCACACAATCACAACATATTTGAAGCACATATTTATAGATAACATTTTTACTCATCCTCCTTGGAAGCTAGAGAACAACATTTATATTTTTATTTTATGGTTGCATTTGCGATAACATCAATCTGTGCCATGTTTCCATCCTGCCTATATGATACCTCTCCATGAAACTTTTGCAGCATAGAGAACAACATTTATATTTTTATTTTATGTACGCATATAATCCTCCTATATGATAATGAAACTATAGACCTTTGTTAGACTGTCGTCAATGGGAATCTCTTCTGCTCGAGTTTTGTTAATCGACACCCCATAAGATGTCAAGTGCCTTGTCCATTAGAGGTGATGCAAATCCAAAATGATATAGATCCTCCCACCTGAGATAGGTCGGGCTTGAATCATGATTAGACTTGTGTTAACCATCTACCTGCCATTTGCCAAGGATTGTTCCAACTCCTGATCTTGAACTACATCAACTTGAAGTTCAAATTTTGTCAATATAATGTTTTTTTAAAAAAAAGATCGTAATATTGCCGTGCTCAAACTTTATTCAGTTTTGACAATTCATTCCAAATCCTCCATCCTTCGTAATATATTTCATTTTATTATTGTAAATATGTCGTCCCATCTCAATTAATTGACTTAGTTTGCTAGTGGAAAACTTACTCTTTGCAACCTAATTTCCCATGCGTTGACTCTTTTCCCTATTACGTTCGACCAAAGATATTTATCTCTTGAGCAAAATAAATATACATAACCAAAGTGCTTCAAAAAAAGTGGCGAAAATTATTTTGCATTGTTTGTATCATTTCAATTCTAAACTTTTTTTTTTATGTGTTTATATAGTTCATTAAGAGAACTAGGGATCATTTCACCATGTTACAGTGGAAGTTATTTAATTATATAGTTTAAGACGCCATATTAGATAGATAGAAGATATATTAGTGGAGAATTCAAGAAGCAGTAGTTGTTTCTTTGTCAAAGTTTGGAGCTTCCTAGAAGTAATAGGGTTTGGATTTACTTTCAAAGTGAACGCACACAGCTTGATGTTTTATTCGAGACCAAAGACAAAAAAAAAAAAAGTTGAAACCAGACGATGAACATGCAGTTTCTATCCGCTGCATTATTGACAAAACAACAATGGAATGAATAATTTATTATATATACATGGACTTTCAATTCACTTTTATTGTTAAAGATCTATGGGCAAAAAAAATCGTCATTTTTTACTTTTTCCAAATTTTCAAATGACGTTCCATATTTCTTTTTAATCAAAAGTATGCTTCTAATATTGGTTAATCTTGTATAATTATTTAAATGTGTACTATTCAACATTGTTATTTTTCATCTAAATTTTAATTTTATTTGAATCTGTCTCATGTATTTTAATAATTATGAAATTATAGTTGTTAAAATGTGAATTTAAAATGAATATATATTGAAAATATTCATGTTATAATAATTGTTGTTTTGTAATTGTTATTATGTATATTTAATATTTTAAAAATATTCATATTGAATAAGGTTGAATTTATATTGTAGTAATGATAAAATTATAATTATTATAATTTGAATATTTTTTAATATATTTATGTTGTAGTAGTTATAATTGTTTAATTATTATAAAGTAAATAGAATTGAATTCATGTTATAATAATTATAAAATTATAATTGTTGTAATGTAAATATTTTTGAATATATTTAAGTTGTAGAGCTATAATTTTATAATTATAATAATATGAATAAATTGAATATATATTATAATTATTATGAAATTATAATTGTTATAAGATATTTGATCGATTTAAGATTTAATGGGAGATAACAGTACTCAAGGGTACAGTATGGTAAATTTATTTAATTAAACAGTGCACATGGACTTCATTAAAAAAAAAAGGAGATATTTCTTTGAAGATATGGAAAAAAAATAGAGGCGCCGTCTTATTTTAGCCCAATATCAATCATGATGAGTTTTTTTTTAATGTGATCGGCACATCGATTTATGATAATAAAGATGGCATGATTTTCGGTGCCACAATACAATTTGATCTCGTATGATTTTGATGTTTGGAATCAAGTGTCTGACATGACCTATGACGAATACAGTAGCATGACTCAGTTTTCGATTGTGATTGAAAAAGTCGACAATTTTTCCATGTCTAGTCAATGAGGATAATGGAAAAACTGAACCAATCTTTTGTAAATAAGTTACGTACAAACAATTTCAGGAATTAAATTCTAAGCGGACCAGCACGGAAATAAAAGTTGGAGAAATAAATATTAAATAAAAGAACAAAGTTATCAGATTGTGCTTTTCTCTTTTGTAGGGGGGAGAACAATTGAACGAATTGAAAACATGCACAAATCGTCGACGCATTCGGCTCAATTTTCGTCGAATTTCCCGATTCCGAAGCACCAAATCAACGATTTGAGATGTCGAGCTTGATGATTAGTGTTGAGTCTCAGCTCGCCGAGACATGGGCGAGATCGCCCGATTGCTCGGGCTCTGGGAAGATCGCCAGTTGATCTGCGGGCAACACGGTTGCCGCCGGAGCCGCTGACGCCGCCCTCTTTCTCCGCTTGGGCGAGGGCTTCTCTGTGGAGGAAGAGGAAGAGGACCAGGAAGGTGAATCGGGGGAATCATCGGCGGAGCCGATGAGGTGCGGGAAGTTGAGAAGGGCGCGGGCTCCGCGGATCCGGTAGGCGGCGCGGTCGTAGGCCCGGGCGGCGTCCTCCGCCGTCAAGAACGTCCCCAGCCACACGCGCGCCCCATTGCGCGCCGGGTCGCGGATCTCGGCCGCGAACTTCCCCCACGGCCGCTGCCGCACCCCTCGGTAGTGCTGTCCCCTGGCGGCGGACGACATCGGCGGCGGAGCGGCGGGATCGGGGGCGGATGCGGATGAGGGCGAGGGCGTCCATCCGTGGTGGAAGGCGTCCGCGAGGGCGCCGAAGACGAGCATGTCGTCGGGGTCGTCGGGGCGGAAAGGGAGGGACACGGATCCGGAGCCGTCGGTGACCAGCGGAAAGGGAAAGGGGGCGGGATCGTCGAGGAGGTAGCCGCAGACGCCGGCGAGGAGGGCCAGCTCGGCGTCAGCAATGCCGGACATGGCTAGTAGCGTGTGGGAAGCAAGCGATCTGGAAGAAGCCAATGAGAGGAAAGGGTTGGAGTGGAGGTTTATATAGGAGGGGAAAGGGGAAGAAGGCGAGGGGGTCCGAGTCGAAGCTTTTCTTGGTCTCCATCCCTCGTGTGCTTCTTTGAAGCTCCGTGCGTCGTGTGTTTCTTTGAAGGTTCCTTGTTTTTTTCAGCACGTGAGGGTATTCAATAAGCCGTTACGATTTCAAGGGAAAATTAATATTTCCCCTAAAAGTTCCATTCCATTTTGTGTTCATCCTCTTTTGCGTTCTGAGAATTTTTTTATTTTAATATTAGTTTTTATATTTGATTTTTATCCTTATTTTACTTCCACCCTCGATGATTCTGTGTGCTAAATCAACACCAATATGTGATTAGTCCAGTGATATTTTCATCGAATAAGTTTTAATTTAGATGTATGTTATATTTTGATACATGTGTTTAAGTATACATGAATTTAAGAGAATACTTGATGACTAAGGAGTATCGGAGATAACAAAGTCATGACAAAACATTCAAACAAGCTAGAAGGATGACATAGGAAATAAGCTAACAGGCTCAGTGCATTTGAGATACGAGAAGCTCTAGAAGAGTACTCCGATGGAGCAAGAAAGATATACAGGAGCGAGTCCAAAGGGCTCGATGCATTTAAGACATGAAAATTTTAGGAAGATTGTGCAAACGACTGAGATATAGTCCAAACAAATATTCATCTGGGTGATCAGAGTTTCACCAAGACAACTGGAGAAGATGAGCTCAACGAATAGTCAAGTTCAGATGTTGACCATTCTAGGTGTCTGGATCTGTTCGAGGTGCTTGAACTCCAAGTGCTTAGATCGGTTTCAGGCGCTCGGATACCTAAGCCACGTCAGAACGAGTCGTTGTTGAAGCGGATCAAGATGACATCCATGTTAACAGAATCCAGGTGCCTTGATAGTTTTCAAGCGCTCGAAATGCAAGAAGTCATTTAAAGTCGTTAGCGGACTATTATTAAAGTGGATCGAGTTTGAGAAATCTAATCATTAGAAGATGAATTTCTTCTGGTAGAAAATTGAATATAAAAAAATTAAACGGTTGAGCCATCTATTATGATAATACTTTTGGATTTATCTGGAAATTTTTAATAGGATTAAATTATAAATTAATTATTGGTTCTAAGAATTGAATAACTGATGCTAACTTAAAAAAAAAAAATCAATCAATCAACAAGGATATCCAATGTGGGCTCCGCATTAAAGAGGTTCCCTTTTATTGAGGTTGTATTGATGTGATCCTTTCTGTATTTGCACAAAGATATCTTCATTTCATCGTCACTTCGAATTCCCTTTCACCGAACACAAGTTTCTCTTTAAATACTATGGGCACACAGTTTGTCTTTATAGTTGTCACTTGGTATGTGATCCTTCGAGTTGATTAATCTTACGAGCTGATTAATTATAAGGTGATTGATCTAATCTTATAAATTTTGTTTATCAATTATCAAAATAAATCAGACAGTGCTCGTAATTGATGGCTCAGTAGATCAATGTTCTTAAATCAACTGTCCATTAAAAAAATGTATTTGATAATTTTCTATAATTAGAATAGATCTAATTGAAAAACTACATAGGTTTACTTAATATCAGCCCACAGTTTCTCTATTCCTCTATTACTTTCGTCATAAAGGGTCATTTTGTTAATAATTAAACTTAAATTTAATAAATTATCACCTTACTTACACACAATGTATACTATATATATTTAATATGATAATCTTGCTTCATCATTTCATCATCCACATGCTAATTGCTTGGCTGCTACCCTTTCGTTGCCGTCTTCTCTTTGAACTGTGTCTTCACTTAAAGGATATTTAATTCATTCTCAAGAAACTTATAGCTACAGCTCCACTACATTAAGTATATATTATTTAATAGATTAGAGGATAAATGGTCCTTATAAGTGTAATTTTAATACGTATAATTCTATTATATATAATTTTATCTTATATTTTATAAAAGATTATTTTCACGATTTAAATTCTTATAATTATACTTTAGGGGATTTCTAAAGTAACTTGGCTTTTATATTGAACAAAAAGTTTATAAACTTTAGAATCTACAATAAATATAGTTGTAGATGTGAATAACTATTTTTCTTGGATTGCCACAAATTAAATGGAAAATTAAACAAAGAAGATATGTTGAAAATAAATTTGAAGTATAAAAATTAATAAAAAAAAGTAAAGGAAAGGAAAAAAACAACAATGAGCAGTAAATATATCATGTATGTATGCATCAACGAGAGTTTGTTTGTCACGGAAGTGTTATCCATTTTTTATTTTTTGTCTCTAATTAATTAATCTTTGCTAAGATCATCAATTTAAGGATATAATATTTTTAGTGAAATATTTTTTTGGTAAAACGAATTGTTTTCTTTATGTTAAACACCTTACATAAAATTGACAGACAGTGTTAGATTTAGTAAGACTTAAAATTATCGTATCAAATTATATTAACACTATAATTATTAGAATAATAGTACACTTACTATTTCAATCTTAATTTATTTTCTTTGCATTTTTTTATTTAATATATTTTCCCAATTATTCTTAGTTTAAAATATAATTTATACCTTAATCGACGGTTGTGATGCAGCTGCCAATTTTTGTTTGACTCGGGTTAAACACATAGCTCCAATATCGTCAGAGGTCAACCCTTATCGGAAACCCCAAAGCGGCGGTCAGACGGAAGGAAACCACAAAGCGGCGGTCAGACGGAAGGCTCGTCACTTTGACCAACTTCCTTTATTCCTAATGTTTTTTTAGCCCATAAAGAAGATGATAAGTATTAATATCAATATCTAACATTGATGGTTGAGTAGAGGAGGCTCGCTTGAGAGAGTGTACGAGTTCCAAAGAAAAGAGACGGAGAAGATTAGGGGGCGTTTGGTTTGGAAAATATTTTCCATTTTCTGTTTTTCATTTTCTATTTCTAGTTTTCTATTTTCTGATCTAGTTTTCAGAAAACAGAAAATATGTTTGGTATGATATGCTGTTTTCTATTTTCTAGAATAGAAAATTGGAAAACGCGTTTGGTTTGATAACTATTTTCTATATTTTTTATTTTTTTATTAAAATAAAAATCTAGAGTTTTAATTAATTATCTTAATTAATTCAACAACCTTTGTCTAATCCCACGAGTTTTAATTAATTAACTAATCTTAATCCAATTCATCAATTAATCTTTTATCAAATTACCTAATTACACATATTAATCCTCAATTAATTAACAATCTAATAGTTATTAAACTAATTGACTAACTAATGATTTAATTAACTAATTAATCTAATAATTAATTAACTCAATTAATTAAAACTAATCGGTAAAGTTTCCTTTACCGATTTCATCGGCAACTTCTCGCGTAGCTTGGACCGACGCCAGAGGCGGCGTCGACAGGCGGCGGCGACTCTGGCGTTGGTGGGCGGCGTCTTGAGCGCAGGCAGGCGGCAGGCGGCTGAAGGGCAGCGAACGGCGACGGCCAATCTGCGACGGTGAGCAGAGGTAGAAGAAGAAGAACAGAGGGGGCTGCGGTGTCTTCGTGTAGGGGGTGGCGGAACAGGGGTGGCAGCGTGCGACGGCGACGGAGCGGCGGAGCTCCTCGGTTGCTGTCTCCTCTTCGCGAGCTGGCGACAACTGAAGATGGTGGCGGCTGGATGTTGGCGACGGCGAACAGAGGCGACAACGGAGGAAGAGTCTCTATGCCTAGCCCCACACCAGGCAGCGAAGCGAAGCGCGTTTTCACGTTTTCTGATTCTCAACCTCCGCATTTTCCATTTTTTAGAAAACGATGTTTCATCGTTTTCCAGTTTTCCAGAAAATGAGAATGAATTTTCTAAAAAATAAAAATAAAAACGTCAACCAAACAGGTTTTCTGTTTTCATTTTCTGGAAAACAGAAAATGAAAACGGAAAATACTCGTACCAAACGCCCCCTTAATGTTTTGATATTTATTTATTTTAATAGAATCTTATATAATCATGGAAGTATAAAGTTCACATATACTGCCACACAAGTCTTGAGCGAGGCATTATCCATTGGTCGATTGCACCAGCGAACTATTTTGCTAGGGGTGACAATTATTAGTCTGTATCATTAATTGGTGTTGTTTGGTTATTAGTCCGATATCACTTTCTAAATGGGTATCCTTGTTGGATCAATATTGCATGAGAAATTATTGAAGATTGAGATTAGAGAGAGCTCACTCGATCAATCAAGAATCCTCATTCTTTTAGACAGAGCCAGAGTCATCCTTGACCTAGGATGGGTTCTAGCTCCACTTATTCCTTGAGTTCCCCAACTACAAACTAGACAAATCTGTTATTCCTTAGGCGGCAGCCTTTAGTTTTAGGTAATACACCCTTGATCTTAAAATTGCTATAGCCGCGTAGATAGAGGAAGTCGGAGCTTGATGAAATTCTTTTATGATTCAGGATGATTGAGAATGTCAATTGAGTGTACGATGTCTTGATAGGGCGATGATCCAATCGGATTCACCCGGATTACATCAAATACGATGATGGAAAAATTGAAAAATCTAGAGAGCTAGGCTTAAAATAGAGATAAAGATGTAATTTTAGTTTCTATTTTTCCATAAGAAGAGTCAAAAGCCTGGAAGGGCGTCGTTTGACTTCTGGTCAATGTGTACGCTTTAATTTAATCTGGTAAGGTTACGTGCGATTAGATTCTGTCGTCGAACGTCCTCTCTCTCTCTTTATATATCTCTTTTTTAAATCCAATTTGTTCTTCAATTTATTTATGATTTATTTCTCTGTCGGCATATCTACGATCGTTAAAATTTGTTTATCAAAATTTGATGATGCGAAAGTGAAAGGAAGCACCTTGTCTATTTACTCCATGTATTTTACCTTTGTCTGAATGTCGTGTTTATTATCAAGTTGCAGAGATATTTCGATGGACTAAAATTTTGAATTGTGCATTGCATTTAGCATATCTGTGATCCAACCGGTTTGATTGAGCCCGGTTCAATTTCATGCGCTACGGCATTGTTCGATAGGCGGTTCATGTCCTGCATAGTGAGTGCTAAGTCTGGACGATGGCCCTGCCCCATTAATTTCCGACACCATTTCTGAGAAGCATTTCGTCCCTATAAATATCCATCCACCGCATCGGGGAGTTCGTTCCAGTCCCTTCCCTCTTTTGAACCCTAAAGTTTTCCGATTTTAGTATGGACTCACTCGTCGGTGGCACCGCCGGCGGCGACGCCGCCCTCGGGTTCATCCGCCAGCACCTCCTGGCAGATCTTCCTCAAACTCCTCCCCTCAAGACTCCCTCCTTCCGCTTCCCCTCGCCGCGGGGCTCCATGATCAGCTTCGGCGCACCCGATCCGATGCTTTCCCCCTCCTCCCATCCATGGTCCTCCCTCACCGTCGCCGTCCCCCTCTCCCGCCACCTCGATTATGGCGTCCCCGCAGGACGTCGGTTCCGCGGCGTCCGCCAGCGGCCGTGGGGCAAGTTCGCGGCGGAGATCCGCGACCCCAACCGCCGTGGATCCCGCGTCTGGCTCGGGACATTCGACAACTCCGTGGACGCCGCCCGCGCGTACGACCGCGCCGCCTTCCAGATGCGCGGCCGCAAGGCAATCCTCAACTTCCCCAACGAGATCGGCCTCTCCGCCGGCCAATCGGAGGATCCCCTTCTTCCCCCGCCTCCTCCGGTTCTTTCATCTGGCGGAAAGAGGAAAAGAGCGACGGAGACGGAGGCGCCTAGGGAGGTGAAGAAGGAGCGATCGGCGCAAGCGGAGGAGGTCGAGGACCTCCTCTGGAACAGCGTGTGGGAGGTGGAGGAGGAAAGCAAGGACGGGTTGTTCGCCATGCCGCCGCTGTCGCCGATTTCGCAGCGGTTCTTCGCCGAACTCCGAGTGAACTGCTGAGGAAGATAAATAGCAATTCCAGGGACGACAAAATAAATAAATAAATAAATAAATTGTAATAAGTTAGCTATTTAAATGTCGAATCCGGATCTTGTTTATTTTAACTCGTAAATTTGATTAAAACAGATTTAAAAATTGATTAGTAATAATAAAATAAAATAAAATTTATTTAAATATAAATAATAATATAATATAAAATTAGGAGCAATCCGTTAAAAAAAATAATTATTTTTTCTTCAAATCTTGAAAATGCAAAAAATAGTCAGAACCGGGCCGGGCCGTGGATACGGCCCTTGTACACGCACGTAAGCCGATCGAAGCCCATCAAGTCGCTTTAAAAACAGGAGATCCTGCTACAGCGAGCAAACCCTCTCGCTGATTCGAGAATCGTTGACCCTTCGAGGCGGCTCCTCCTCTCTCGACGTCGGACGACATCCGCCTTTCCTCTCCTCTGTCATGGCCTCCGCTAAGGTGATCTTTCCTCTTCCTTCTCCCGTCTCCTCTTCAGTTCCTTCCACGCCGCTTGGGGTTCTGATCTGGCCAGTCGAGATCGAGATCTAGGGTTTCGGTTCAGTTCTTTATTCTGCTGTAATCTTGCTCTGGTTCAGGGATTTTCTCGATGTGGTGACGTTTGGTTCTTTCTGGTGTTTGTTTGTTTAGGTTGACGATCGTGGCTTAGGGTCCAAAAGGTCGCGCAGTGAGGGTAGGGTTTATAATTAAGGAAGTCGTTCTAAGACTTTCTTTTACTTCCTGTTGTTTCCTATCCCTATCAATTGGTGTATGCCTCTTCCCGTGGTGGTTGGTTTCGTGGCGTTCATGCTGCTGTGGTGTTGTTGTTATTGCTTTTGATTAGTGTATTCAGATCCCTGTTTACATTATGTTCTCTGAATGTTGTTTTATTGAATGTTTCACTTTGTTCTCTGTGTAAAATCTGTCAGCGTTTGGTACTCAGGTAATTATCTATGTGCTCACTGTTATCCTCTGAAGTTAGGTTTGGTTGCTTAAAAGTCTGGTTGGTTGTCTAATGAAGTCAGGCCGGGTGAGCTGTAATAACTGATATGGCTTCCTGTTGAATTAGTTTAGCATGGAGTTGTCTGCAATGTGTCTTGTTCAGATATGGCTACTCTTCAACTGTGAGATGATGATCTATAAATGTGGTGAAGTAGAGGTTCTATGGTATATGCTTATGTTGTTATTAATGTCTTTTCATTGTTCTAAGTGCAGACTGGGTTTGTTCATTGAACTAGCCAAAGAATTCTAAGATGCTCTTCCTTCCATTTAATAATTTTGTTTTAAAACGTTCCTTATGTTCATTAGATAATATAAATATTTTTATACTGTTATTGCAAATTATTTTCATGTTAAGGTTTTAGGCGTGATGGAGATTGGACTTGCCCTAAATGTGGAAATGTGAACTTCAGTTTTAGAACAGTATGTAATCGTGGAAGTTGTGGCACTGCTCGCCCATCTGCCAGTCCCAGTCCAGTAAGTTTTCACATTTTTATTTTTTCAATTATCTGAATGCATGTGTAATTTTAGCTGTGTTCATTATTGTTTATTTTACTGCTGCTTATAATGTAATTTCATATGATATGTTTACAAGCGCCAAAGTTATAGATTGTTTTGCCAACTAAGTTTGGCAGATCAAAATAACCAATGCAAGGACTCACACTTTATTGAATGAGAGGCTGATTCATTTTGTTCTGTTCATCATATTTGAGACTGCCAGGATTTAAGTAAGATTTTTATTCTGTAAGTGCTAGCCCAATAAATGAAACTGTACTTCATCTGCCAAGTGCCAAACAGTGTCTTTTTTCTTTTTCTTTTTTGTTATTGAATAATTGATAGCAATCAATTTATATTGTATTTTGAGAAGTTGAACCAAATAAGCATGGAAACCTTTTTGTTATTGCGCTGAAGATTGGTTTGGGATTATCAGTTTTGTTTGGGTTTAATTGAATTATCAATGCATATTTCTTGTTTTTATTAATTATATCAAATTGACTCTCTTAATGGTGTAAAATGATACAAAAGAAAATTGTGTTTTTTATTTTCCACTTTTATTTGAAGTGATTTAGTAAGAAGTCAAACCAATCCTTTTTTTTTAAATTTAGTTTGTTTTGGTTTATAAGTAGAATTAAATGATGGATTTTCTAGGGTTGTTGGATGGAATTACAAAGGGAGCTTCATTATTTATATACATTTTTGACACTTACCCTCTTTTCCCTTGCATCCAAGTAGTTGCACCTGTACTGTCTAATGAGTTATTCTTTGATGATAGAACTGAGGGTTTGCCTCAAATCTCCAATTTTGTTTTGGTCTTTGTGTTATGTTTGTATTTACTTGTTTTCTCTAGTGGAATAAAGATAATTTATGTAATATTAGCTGTTTTTATTCCACTGCAGAGACCTGGAGCGGCTCCTTACCCTGGTGGTTTTGATCGTCAGTTGCCTAGTTATTATGGTGGAGTGGGGGGTCCACCACCTATGCCACTTGGAATGGCTGGTGGATTTGGTTCTCCTCTTCCACCTCTTCATGGTTTGCGCTATGACTATGGGCCACCAACAGGTGCTGCTGGTCCATACGGCCTTATGTCTCCATATGGTCCGTCAGGGTCAATGGGAGGGCCAATTGGAGGTTCGTCATCTGTTGACCTCTATTAGGCAATGTTCTTGCAGTCAACCTTTATTTTTTGTGCACATTGCATTTTTCGCCCTACTAAGTGATGTTTAAGAGATTTGCTTGTTTCGTGGGTTTGTTGTTGGTTGTATTATCATTGTTGTTTACTTGTTTGTCATATATTGGCCTATGGATTTTCACTGATTGTATATAGATTGTTTGATGAATTTTAAATATGATGCCTTTGCATTTGTGTTTTATAGTGTATGGCTATGGACCTGGCCCTGTCATGGATAGATATGGTGGACTTGATCCCATGATGAACAGATATGGTTATGGTTATCGTGGTTTTCCAATGCTGGTAATCCTTAATTTATTTCCCACATCATTTTAGGGCTATTGCATATCCTTATGTTGTTTTTTTACTCCTGCAGCTTTCAGGTCCAACAAGTGGAGAGCAATTAGATAATAGTGCTTCAAGGAAACGCCGTGGAGGTTATTTTACTTTTCTTTTTCTGTTGTGCATGTTGATGAGTTGTTGTTTCATACATATTACTGAAAAGAATTGCATTTACCCTAGCAATGTTTTGACAACAGTATCCACTGTTGTGTTTAAGTCAGTCTAATCTTATGTAAATTGCCCTGAAACCTATATGCATTTAGCATATTAGATTCTCTTTAATGATGCATCTTTTTCTCCACTCCTGGAAAGCCCATGTTACTGAGGAAAATGGCAAAACTAGCTGTTGACACTACTTGAATGTGGAGCTACGTTGTGTGTGCTTCATATCACTTGAATTTTCATGAAGCATTATAACACCTATTTCTAGCACTTTTTGCCTGTAGTTCTATCTATTAGAACTAGATGTTATCATGCCTTTTTCTTCTTAATTCGACACTGGTTATGTTTGGTATTATTTGAATCTCTAGGTCCGGATGGGTTATCAGAGGGCGATTGGGTATGCCCTAAATGTGAAAATGTTAATTTCGCATTCAGAACAACCTGTAACATGAAGAAATGTGGTGCTCCTAGACCTGCTCTGGTATTATATAACTTAAATTGGTGTTGTTTTCTTGTTATGGTTCTATTATATAACTTCACTTGATTTTGTATTGGCTGTATTTTAGGCTCCTAACCGTGGCAGTGGCAAGGAACAATCTGATATCCCTGAGGGTAGCTGGACTTGTGAGAACTGCAACAATGTCAACTATCCCTTCCGCAATGTTTGTAATCGGAAAGGGTGCGGAAATGAGAAGCCATCGTCGAGCAACTAACTCTGATTTACGTGCGTTCAAATAGTAAAATCTCGTGTAGCTCTATGCTGCTGTTTGATGGGCACCTTTTGTTGTGTTGCTCTGAATGCTGGTTGGTAATTATTAATTTTAAACTCGCAAGAACTTTTCTAAATTCTAAGAGTTTATAGTCGTGATAGATTGTGTTCATATTAACAGTCTATTGTGCTATTCGGCTGTTTTTCTCTCTCAGTATTTGATTGAATTCAACCAATTTTGTTAAATATAGATTATTTTTGTCTCCTACGGCAATGCGCAGCGGTTAGTCAAGCAATAAGGCGGCAACAAGGCGTGGTTACCTGAGCTATAAAAAGCGCACACGCATCATAGCATGTTCGCTGTATCAGTCCGCACAGTCATATACGAACTGGCTGCGCGTTACGATGATCCTATTCGTTGATCAGAGAAATGGTGAAATCAGAATGGTCGATTTCATCATGTGTTAGTGGAACGAAACATCGTGCATAGTGTTTGGCCAGACAGAAGTTCCCACGTGTCACGTCTAGCGTCGTCCCCACTTGGCTTTTTCGTAAGCAGCCTTCAACCCGCCCGCGACCAAACAAACGAACAAACACGCTTCTTTTCCTTTCTTTCTCCTTGCTCCTTCTCCGTTAGGGTTTGCTCCTCCTCCCTCGTTCCGCTCGCGTGATCTTGTCCTCGTTCGGCGATCGTGGAGATGGAGGGAGGAAGCAGTAGCGCCACGAGCTTACCCAAGGCCCGCGGAGGCGCTGGTGGCGGCCTCTTCTCTCTCGGCGCGCCGGCCTTCTCTGGCGGCCACTCGGCCTCCACTAGCGGCAGCGCCGGATCGCCCTCCAGCCGGAGTGAGACAGTGGCTATGACTCCCGCCAGCGAGAATACCTTGGTCAGTCTGAACCACCTCGACATCCACGGGGACGATGCGGGGACGCCCAAAGGAGCCTTGAGGTGAGGGGGGTTGTTTGGGTTTTGCAGTCGAATTGTGTTCATTGGTGGACAATTTGGTAACCCGTAGAAGCAAATTGCAGTGACAGCGCAATTGGGCGTGATGTGGTTTCTGTTTCGTCGGAACATATGGGAATTTAGAAGCATGCATCATTGAGATTCCATATACGATTGTTCTACTGAATTACTTGAAAATTCGATAACTTCTGCCATCCGACTTGCATAAAATAATTCTCCATTTATTTAGTTACTGTTGAATATATCCAATGGGAAAGTTTCTGAGGATTTTGTGAATTCAGTATATCAAATCTCATTATGGAGAAGAACTATTAGTAGGACTGATGGAGAGTGTTCTCTGCAGCGGTAAAAAGAAAAAAAGGAGTGCTCGAGCAGCTGTTGCAGGTGATAAAAGTGGAAGGGGACTTCGACAATTCAGCATGAAAGGTTATTCTCTCCCATATTAGCTGTAATATTTTCTGGATTGGCTGTTATGAAAATTTGAACCAGTACGTTTATCGTATACTATCTGATTAACTACTCTATTTTGTTTTCCTATTTCTATATTTAATAATTATTTGAACTTTTGCTCTTTGGTTTTCCTGTCATATCTATCTGCTTAGTATGTGAGAAAGTTGAAAGCAAGGGGCGAACCACTTACAATGAGGTTAGCTTTACCTTGGACTTGCATGTTTTTCTTTTTGTTGAAATTTTAATAATATAGGATTGGTAAAGTACACATTAATAATTTTCTTTATTACATCTTTTCCTCTTATGACATCAGTCGATATGAATGTACCTATCAGTTACCAGAAACTAGTAATGCTGATCTCATGTTTCAAGTACTTCTAGATTCCTTTACACAGGTTAGAGCTATTTTGACAAAGGCTGGATTTTGTGCTCCATGGATCATTTTATAAATCTGCCAAACTGAACTATACTGCTAAACTTCCTTCTTAAAAAATGCAGTTTTAGTTATTGCTGCTTCGCCTAATAAGGATGTCTTAAAACAATCCTTTAGTATCATTTATTTTGGCGCAATAGATTGGTGCTGTTAAGTTATTCATGATACTGCTTCTGTTACCAACTGCTCACTTTCAATGACCCAAATTTCTAATTGCTTGACTATCTTTCCACTGTTTTATCACTTTCATGCTTCACACAGTTGCTTCTAAGATTTTTAAAAGTGAACAATGAGGGTGCCTGATGTGTTGGATGTCTAACATGGAGGGGCTAGATGATGAGTCTGAGTAATCTTAAGTTGATTGATGTTATGAAATTCCAGTTCACTTTTAGAATTCTCTGTTGGCTTGAAGTGTATTTGTCTGACTTTTCTGCTTGAAGCCTCATATTTCTTTAAATTCATTTATCAGGTTGCAGATGAACTTGTTACTGAATTTGCAAATCCCCCCAATAATCCAGGATCTCACGATCAGGTACCTGACCTGTGCTATTGAAGATTCTATGTATGGTTTACTTTCTTTGACTAGTTTGATCTTGGAAAGTGTATTATCTGATATGTATCTCTGAGGCAGCAACAATATGATGAGAAGAACATACGGCGAAGGGTGTATGATGCACTAAATGTTCTCATGGCTATGGATATTCTCTCTAAGGATAAAAAGGAAATACATTGGAAAGGTTTACCTCGAACTAGTCAAAATGATATCGAAGAATTAAAGGTATGCTTCTATCTTATACTCCAATCTACTATTTGCACCATGTTACTTAGCTTTTAAGCATAGATAGTCTTATAACATGGCTTGAACTACTGATTTGTAATTATGTATTTTGTCACAGGCAGAGCGAATTGGATTGAGGAGTAGAATTGATAAGAAAACTGCATATTTGCAAGAATTGCATGATCAAGTATGATTTGTTGCTAAGATTTTTTATCTACTTCCATTTACAAATGGTGGTCTCTTATGCTTTTTTATTTGATAGTCATTTCTCTATCTGTACTCAGCTATTTCTAACTATATCTTTAGATTCCCACTCTCAATGACTCATCCGAGTAGGGATAAAAGTTGCTAGTAATTCTAGGATCAAGCAATATTGTTAGCTGACAAATTAACAATGAAAGCCACTGTACTTTGTAAGTTTGTAGTGTCCGTTTTGTCAAATTGGTGGCTGGTCTTTTGCTAAAAAAGGTGAATATATGCCAAATTATCTTTATTCATTCCCAATTAGTCTTCCTTTTTTAGTTTCTTAAAGTGTATATATTTTATATGGTAGTTATATAGCCACCTCAATGCCTGTTATCTCCAGGATTTTCTTTTGTAACGTCCATTTCCATTTTCTTAGTATTCATTAGTATGAGGGTCCCTTCACAAAATTCAGATTTTTTTATGCTGTCTATCATTAACTTAACCGAAGTGCTAACAAGTCTAAACAAGCATTATAAATCAATCATTCTAAAAAAATGTTCCTGTTGAGTAAAGTATTGTCACTGAGTCATATTAGTAGCAGTATCTATATCAAATATTAAAAACCATCTGAATTGTCTTAATGCCAATTGCCAACCAGATCTCTATTGTGAATATGTTAGGCTAGTTATTACTTGTTTTAGCAATCTCTGTTCATTCTTTGCAAGCCAGTTCAAAGTGCTAAGTATACAAAGCTTCAGTATGGCCATGGTAGCTTCATGAATTAACAATAGTGAGAAGAAATTTCCTTTTATGCTCTGTTATGGTGAAATGATACTTAATCCATTTTCTAAAGATGATCAGAAAATTCCATAATGCTAGCCTATATTGCAACTGGTTTATCGCTTTATCTCTTCAGCTTAGTAATGATTTAATTTTCTCCATTTTTTACCAGTACGTAGGTCTCCAAAAATTGGTGCAAAGGAATGATAAGTTATATGGATCGGGAGATCTGCCATCTGGTGGCGTTGCTTTACCCTTTATCTTGGCTCAGGTAGAAGGTTGAATTTTTGTTTTATGCCTCTGCGTTTGAGATTTTTAATGGCTATTGGAGTTTCATTTTAAGAATTGGTCAATTGTTTCCAGATAAATGTTTAAATGCTAATTAGACATTATTGAAGTGTGGATTTGAGATGTTTGCTTATATTTGGTAACAAAAACTAGTCTACTGCAGTTTATTGACATGTAATAATAGATGCAAGCAATTTGGTTCCTCAAGTTGCTGATATGAATTCGTAGTGCTTCTCCTACTTGTATACAATTTCAATTTTGAATTCTTATATAAAAGGGTATTGTTTAAATTTCTAGAATACACTACATTTGATCGCTTATGAAATCTAATGTTAGATCATGCATGCATATTTGGTTGCTTATGAAACCCTAAACCCGAGGCTTAAAGTCCTTAGGAACTGCTAATGCAATTTAGCCACATGATAAGCTAATATTTTCTTTTAAATGATGACCAACAGACTCGTCCACATGCTATGGTTGAGGTAGAAATATCAGAAGACATGCAGCTTGTACATTTTGACTTCAACAGGTAACTTTTTTATATTCTCATCTCTCGTTGACGTCTATTAGACCGAACATTATCTTACAGCCTGCTTTCTCAGTAAAAACTTAGATTTTCCAGCGTTATATTCTTGGTGTTCTCAAGTAAAAAAATGCAATATTAATGATGATTATCAAATGATTCAAACTAGCTGTTTGATTTGGAGATGTTGCTCTCTGCAATGTTCTCCTTGACCCGTTTCACAATTTAGATCATATCCACTATTCTCTCCTTCACTGACTTGGTGGTAACTTTAAACTGCAGTACCCCCTTTGAGCTACATGACGATTCGTATGTGGTTAAAGCGATGGGATTATGCAAACGAGAGAAAAGTGATGGTTCATTAACACCTTGCTCTAATGGAGGTGATGGCTCGAGCCTGATGGGTGCGAGTCAGAATCATACGTCACCATCTTCCAGGCCTAATTCCATGGCCAGAGTATTAGCTTCTCCTCCAAAACCTGGAATTTTAAAATCACGTGTGAAGAATGAACATTAACTTGAAAAGTTCACAACCTCATTGTTGTCTCGGTGCTCCTTATCAGTCGTCATTTTCTTCACGAAGTAAATATAAATAAGTGATAAGCTGGGGAAACCAATTGGGGTGATCGGTTGCTAACATAGCCTTTTTAACAGAGTCGGAATAGTTGCTTAGGGTTCAACACTTGCTTTTGTGATTCTCAAGCATTTCCTTCTTCCCAAGTCATGTTATTGTAAGATAATCGTGCCTCATTTCTTCTCCCTTCATGCAATAGTTCTTTTCTTAGTTATATAGGAAGTGCGGTTGGTACTCAATACAATTTGTGTGCAGTGGGCATGTTCTTTTGTTATTTACCAATATGAGGAAGCCATTTTATTGTGTAGATCTGTGCTAACAAAATTGGATCGAGAAAGATCTTAAAATTCTATGCTATTTGTAATTTGCTTATGTAGATGTGGTTCATTAAATAAGTCTTTCAGGTCAAAAATATTTATGCACGTTGGTGATGTGTAGTGATGCTGTTGTAGAATGTCAAATCCGTAAATTTGTTTACATCTGTTGGTTGGTTGGTTCATTAAATAGATTTCAAACTAAAATTATATATTGTGATAATTTTTGAACTTTTAAAATATATAGATTGAAATTTCAGAAGGATTTTGGCATTATTTGGTTTTTTGAAAAAAATTTTTGGCGTAAAATGAGATTGGTACAAGTTAAATCAAATTTTATGATGTTTAAATTTATTTAATAAAATAATTAAATTTAAAATAAATTAAATTGTTAAAATAATTATTTAAATTTGATTTTTTTTTTTATAAATTTAAGTTTGATTTATATTTAATTTAAATTTGATTTATTTAAATATTATCAAATTTTTAATTATTTTATATTTTTATATTTTTAAATTTATTTGATTGGTTGTTGAGATTGATAATATAATTTTTATTTATTTATTTTAAAAAATTTTATTTACGTTGATGAAAATTTTATTAGAATATGATTTATAAATTTTATGTTGGTGCGGTAGCACCAGATGATTGAATTTTAATTTTGATAATGATATTAGGTTCAAGTTAAGTGTGTGTTGGGCTAATATTGCTGATCTAAGTGTGCAAGGAGCAGAGATAAAGTCCTAGTTGAGATTAGGCAAAAGACTAAGTCTTAGTTGGAGGTTAAGCACGGACAAGTCCTGATATGGAGAATCAGACAGAATATTTGGCAGAGTCAAGAGCACTAGGTGCAAGCTCATGCAGTGTCGGAGGACTGGGAAGCATGACCCAAATCTCAATCATGTAAGGTTAGGATGATCAGAGGACATGGTGAAGTATGGGTGGTTGGGAGGATTGAGTCGCAACAGCAAATCCTGGGGGCTAAGGACAGAGCCGAGCAAAAGTCCAACAAATCTGGAGGATTTGGTTGACATCAGGCAAACTCTCTTGAGAGGAGTGGGTCAGGACGCGTTTCCAAGAGGAACATTAGGCGTCGGTCTAACCCAAGGTCTCACTGGAAATCTAAAGTTAAGACCAAGAGACGAGTTATAGGAATTGACTCTCCAATTTTACTTTGCATGTTTTTAAGCTAACTTTTAGTGCAGGTTGGAGGGGTTAAGTATTTAAACTCCGGACTAAGTTATCCAAGGATCAGAAGTTGGAGTCGACTTGAGTGACACTAGAGTCGACCTAAGCCTAGATAACTGCAGCGGTAGTCGACGTATATCAAAAACCCTCCATGTCGGATTAGGATCGACTTGAGTAGGTACTCCAATCGACCTGAGCAACAAATAACACAGCGGAAGGCAAAACTTATCGGTAAGCTCTACGTCGGATTAGAGTCAACCTGAGTAGGTACTCGAGTCGACCTGAAGACGAAGTCAGCAAGGAGAAAGAGGATCGCTGCCTAGTTGGAGTCGACCTGAGATCAGCTAGAGTCAACCTGAGCATCTTATATAAGCAACCTCGACCAGAGCTCGAGATATAACTTTTTCTATCCTTCCACGAGCAAACTCTGTCGAGACAACGACGCCTTGAGCAACCAGCAACAACCCTAAAGCGACCGTGACATGGAATCGCATGCAATCGAAGATCAAGACTTCTCCGGCTATTGGGTAACATTTTCTTTAAATGCATATTGTAAATTCGATAAAGTTTATCGAGATATCTTTGTATCATTCAACTTGTTTCTGTAAAGGAATAAGTTTTCTAATGGATTGTCTATCGAAAACGATCAAAGACCATGGATCTTAAATAGCAGCTCTTAGCGGTGAACCAAATAAGAAAACTTGCGTCTTATTTCTCTTTCTTGTACTGTTCTCTATTTTAATATTCCGCTACCACACTCGTGTTTTATGCTTTCGCAATCGAACTTCAAAAATCGATTTAAAAACGCTAAAGCGTTATTCACGCCTCCTCTAGCGCTTTACTCAATCCTATATTTTATTTATTAATATTATTCATAAATAATTTATAATTTTTATTTATGAACAAGTTAAATATAAATGTATTTAAATTTATTCATTTAATTCAATTAATTATTTAAATTTATTTATTTAATTAATATATATATTAAATAAATATAAATAAGTGTTTATCAAATCGAGTTTGTTAAAAAAAAATTATAACTCATTTACTGCCCTAGCTTCAAACAAAGAGAAATAAAATAATGAAAAATATATTATGATAATTTTCGAACTTTTAAAATATATAGATTGAAATTCCAGAAGGATTTTGGTATTATTTGTTTTTTTTCTGAAAACCCTCTTTTGGCTACAAACAAAGATCAATAAAATAAAGCTGGATCAAATTAAAACATGAGTCGATACCAAAAAAACCCAACTAATATCAGAAACAGTAACCAAAAAACAGCATTTTGAAAATAAAAAAAACGCTTTAATTCAGCAAAATCAATATACAAATCCTGAAGAAGAAAAACACAAAAAACAGCAATTAAAAACAACTGATCTCAAGTTCCCGAGTGAATGAAAAACATTTTTAAAAAAAAAATTGGATGGAAGTTTATATCTGCTATTTTAAATAGGAAAGCTTTTTTTTTTTTTTTAAAGAAAGAACATAAAAGAACCAAAGAAAAAGAAAAGATGGAAAGCAAACCGTTGCATTGGCCACTGCACCTAAAAGAATGAGATCTATCTCAAGCTTGTTCATCCATTACTGACACATACGTATACCTCTTTAGGTGCAGGTGCAAATGCAGCCATTTGAAACCATCTTGAGCTTCAGCTGGAGCTGCCCACGGAGCAAAAAACATTAATATCAGAGAAGAGAAGAGAAAAAGAAAATCTCTCCTTGTTTTCTGGGAGATCTCACACAACAGCTGCCCAGCTGCCCTTCCAGAGAAGGGGAGAAACAAAATAGAGCATTAAAAGGAGAACTACCGAAAGCGACTAGCTCTGCTTTTTAATTCGTTGGTCGCCGTCAAGGAGTTGTCTGGCACGTGAAGTAGGGTGCCCGTTCACGTGGCTGGAATGTGCGCAGCCAATGCGTAACGACGCAGGACGTGCTCTTGTCGCCCTGCTTTTGCGGATTCGCAAGATGCCAAGACCACATCCTTTTGTCACGGGAAAGAATTCCCAGCTGAATGATGAGAAAGTTGAGTGGAATTTATCACTTTAACGGTCTTATACAGTCGATTTCACGATTGACACAGCAGGGTATTATTTGACTTCGTCAGAATTCGAACCCTTATCCTTTTCTGCAAGTCTACTGCGTCGTAATCAACTCAGTTATGTTCCAGAAGCTAAGAGTCCTTTTTCACTTAAACATAATTGCAAATCCAACATCATTCATTCATTCATTCTTTGACAAAGTCATCCCAGTTATTCAGGATGGATGGATGTTGCTGCCACAGCAGAGACCATGCTATCGATCCCACAGATGTTGTGGCCTCTGCAGAGCCTGTAGTACCCTCGCTCGCCCCACTGCTTCCCCCACGAGTTCTTGATGATCCAGTAGGGCCTGTACCCCAGCCTGAGAACGGAGTACCCTCTGGCGCCGTATCCCACCAGCAGCACGCCGTGGTTGATCCATTTCCTGGGGCAGATCAACGGGCAAGACAAGCCTTTGACGTACGTCTGCATGAACGCAGCGTTCAATCCCACTGCGAGGGGGCCGCGGCGGACCAGACTGGCCATCATTTGCTGCTCGTCGAGGGGGATGACCGTGAAGTTGGTCACGCGGACCGCAATCTTTTCCTCGTCGAATTCGCATTCGCCTTGCCGACCGGTGTAAGGGTAGGACTTCTCCTCCATGAGGCCGCCGGACTGCAACAAGTAGTTGTAGGCGTTCGTCATGAGCCCCCCTCGGCAGCCATTGTTGCACTCTTCCTTCTCGACGGCATCGCACTGTTAATTATTTGATGATTTAGCAAACGATAATAATGTAATGAATGATGGGTCGATGATCAACCAACCGTGTGATCGCAGTCGATGAGCTGCTGCTCACTGAGGTCGACGAGCTTCCCGGTGGCCAGAAAGTTTGCCCCCTCAACAGCCCCTGTCGTGCTGAATGCCCAACAGGATCCACACACACCCTGCATCAAATCGCACTGAGTTAAAATTCAGTCTATGGAGCCATGCATCAGTAATCTTTTGCTACATCTGTGCCAAACAAAATCAATATTGTTCATCAAGACAGTTAAAAGGGAATTCACTTGGCTATTAGTCATCTCAAACAGCACCATTGATGCCTAACCAAATCCAGATTCTTGGTTACTATCAAGATGTTGACACTAGCGTTCTATTTGGATGGGATGAGAGAAAGTTCATTAATGTAAAAGGAAGGGAGGGAAATGAAGAGAAAGTATTTATATTTATATTCTTAGTTGAAGAAAGGGAAAATTCATTAATGTAACATGTATTAGTGTTATGCTCCACTCATATTGGGATTTTTCATAAAGAAAAATTTTCTTTAAAATAAAAGTTAAATATATAAAATTATAAAAATATCTTTATTTTTTAAAATAAATTTACATGTGCAAAAAAATATGTATAGTTCATTAAATAATTTTTCTTGTCAAAACTACCTATGTGAGAACAACTAAAATAAATATTTATAACTTAAATAAATAAAAAAATTTAAAAAATAATGAATAGACATACAATAAATATGCGAAATATAAAATATGTATACTTTGATACGACAAAGAATAAATCAGTATTTTTACTTATATTTCTATAAAAATTTATTGATGTAAGAAAGGAGTAAAAAATTGTACTCAGCTAGAGAAATTAAAAAAAAATAGATTAAATAAATTATTTAAGAATTAATATGTTAAAACAGGGATAAAATTGAAACAAATAAGATTTAGAGTTACCTTTTCCCTTTCCTTATATCCCAAATTGAAGTGTAAGAAAATCTTCCTTTTCATGAGTAAGAACTTAAGGAAAGTTAAAACTTACTCTTTCCTCGTCTTCCCTCCTCTTCCCTCCTCTTCCCTCACTCTTTTACAAACAAGATTCAAAGTTCTCCTTCTCTTATTTACCCTTCCTTCCTCTTCCCTCACCTCCTTCCAAACAAAGCGTAAATGGAAGATAAACAATTGAGTAGTTAAGCACCAACAAGAAAAATTTGTGACTATAATAAAATATCACCTAAAAGATCAGTATAGATCACGACGAGTTCTCCCAGCTCAATTTGTTGTTCATGTATGTCGAAGAGCTGTTAACAATAGAGTTAAGCAATGCTGAATTTGAATAACCAAAAAGAACTAGACACTCTCCATCCAATTATTACACATCTATAGATCAACTAATGATGTCGACGTTGTCCATGAAAGTCTGTTGTTGCTCACAGAAATTCGATGAACATGAACTGTTTTCTGCAGAGTGTGACAACAAAAGTGGAAGCTATTGTGAAAAAATCATGAGATTGGTAATAACCAATCTAAGATCCAGAAGATAAACAGCATAAAAAAGCATCTGTAAATAATTTTTCGGAAGTGTGAATGTTCACTAAACTATCACAAAAATCATCAGATGTTATAGTGAAATATTGGAAAGGGTAGAACACTTGGTCTGCATGGTTGTCGATGTCACCCTTTTTTGAGTCTAAAGTACCTGGATCTTGACGTCCGTGACGGCGCCCTTCTCGCGCCAATCGAAGCTCGAGGGGAGTCCGCCGACCTCCATGGCGGCGGCGGTGGGGAACTCGGGGCGTCGCGTTACCGAGCCGGGTGCGCCCAATCCCGTGAAGGCCTCCTCGAATTCCGCCTCGGTGAGGTCGGAGAAGGGCGTGACCCCGTGGACGGCGGTGGGGTCGAGCATCTGATGCTCTGCCGCCCGGGCGAGGTTCCGCGCGAAGACTCCCAGCCTGTGCGCGTATTCCTCCCGGCTGCGGTACTCCTTGTTGTACTTCTGCAGGAAATTGCGGAAACGCAGCTCCGTGGCTCCCAGTGGCCGGCGATCGGTAACCTGGAGGATCTGGGGGTCTTCAGGGAGGTCGGATGCGGCGGAGGCGGAGAGGATCAGAAGGACGAGAACAGAAGTGAAGTTCAAGGGGACGCGCGGATCCATAGCTTATCTCCTGCAAGAGCTTGTTGGTTTGCCAGTAAGGGATTGGAGAAGGGAAAGAGCGATCTTATTCATATATATGGCGATTTCGGGGGAGGATGAGGCAGCGGCGGCATGCAGCGGGAGCGAGGGAGAAGGCAACACCTGGAAGAGGTGCGCAGGGAACGTGTCGCCGCCATGGCGTGGCTTCTGCAACCGAAGGAACGGCGCTGCGAAAGAAGGCGAAAAGGAGACGGGCCACGAAATTTATGGGCCGTGGATCGGATCCACGGCCCTTTCTCCTTCGCCACCTCTCCACCATCTCCGGCCGACAGACCACCTGGATTCGCAACGTCGTCTCTGGACCTACGCTCTCATCTTCAGCTGCGTCTCCGGTTCGTCTTCTACATCACCCCCACCGATGCCATGGAGAAGGCCGCCGCGAATCCCACCAGGAACCACTTCCGCCTCGGTGGACTCCGTCACCCCTGAGATGGAGTTCGTCATCACCCACTCTTCTTCGCTGGTGTCCTCCGCTACTAGGGTACGGGTCCCTTCCCGCGAGGGCCACCCGGATCGGATTTGTGGTGTCCGAGAAGGCGAAGAGTCGAGAGGGCTTCTTCAAAGCCGCTGAAGTGCTGCTGGCGAAGGACGATGAGAAGTTCATGCAGACGCATTGATCTGCAACAGTCGAGCTTCCCTTCGGGTGCCCGCAGCGCATGCCAAGTCGCATCGCCCTCCGTCGTCGGACGGCCCAACGGCAGAGCTCGCCTCTCCGCCGGGTCCCTCGGGTTGCGCTGGTCGCCGACAGGTTGGTTGCCGCCCCCGTACTCCAGCAGCTCCTCCAGCCTGCCGACGTCGGCTTCCGCCACCGAGAGCGATATCTCCTGCCACCGCACCGCCTCCAGGAACGGAAGCCGAATGCCGTGCGCGATGACCACCGGAACGCAGCCCCGCGCCCGGTCGGACGCCTCCTGCCCGCTCTGCCGCTCCACTGACCTCGCCGTCGTCGCCCCTCTTCCTGAAGATCGTATTCGCGGAGACTGAGGACGGGAGGAGAACTAGGCGGCGGCGGCGGCTGGGCGGCCGTGCAACCGACGGATCGGGTGGAGAGAAAGGCATTCACAGAATTTGATGGATTCTACTCATTGATTGTTTTAATTAATTAAAAAATAATTAAAATTTAATTGAGTGTTAAAGATGATCTTAATAGGATGGCATTGCTTGATGTTGAAGACAATGATAAAATTAGAAGAAAAATCAAGAAATTAATATTCAATAATTTACCATGTACGAAAACTATCAAAGAAGTCATGGACTTTAGAAGTCAACGCCTGCCTCATGGTCAACCATACAAAAGTCAGAGAGGTGTATAGACGGGCAACCAACCTCTCTTTGACTTTAAACCTCTGGGTTCCAATCTCCGAGTACAAAATTAGAAAAAAAATTTAATATAAAAAAATTTAATATATAATATTTTTGATTAAATTAGAATAATTTAACTCTATATTATTTATTAGGATTTAGGATTCATAATATAATTTTTTTTTTAAAATAAATACAATTTTGAAATATATTGGTGAATTAGATATATGTTTACCGTCATCCGACGGTTGAGTTTTTCTGTTGATCTTCGGGGTTATCGCTTTATATCGGAAGCAAGTCAGCTTGAACAATCTCCATCGAGGTCCACGCTTGATATCGGCAGGAAGCCTGGCTGAACGATCCCCACCCTTTTCCATTCCAATTCCCAAACTGTCATCTTCCATCCATCTCCGATTCAAAATGTGGACACTCGAATGGCTCCGCCCGATGTAGTGTGCCTAGATTAAAAAAGGTCTCATTTTTGGTCGATTCGTTAATTCTAAGTCCCAAAAGATGCAAAAAGGAGGTAGCTTGGACTGTGACTAGCGGCGTGGTGATGGCGAGCAGGCAAGTCAGGGGTATGGGCGGCTTTGATAGCTTCAGCTCGACGAGGAGCAGCGGGGTAACAGAGATTGAGGAGGAGGAGGTGGCGCCGCCGGCGCCGCCCTCTGAGGAGAAGCTCTACGTCGCGGTAGAGGCGAAATTGAAGGCCGGGAAGGCCACTTTGTTCTGGGCGATTCAGAACTCTACCAGGGAGCGAACCATTGTTCTTGCCCACGTTCATGTCCCAGCGAAGATGATTCCCATGAGTACGAACTAAAATTTCTCTTTCTTTCTCGAATTTGCATAGTTCTATCTTTTAGGCAACTCTTGTTCTTGGATTTAGGGTTCGAGGAACTCGCTTATTGTTTGGAATGTTAATTAATTGTTGCTAGAATGATCTTATAAGTCGTATTAGATGGCGTGGTGTATTTTCTCTTGGACCCTGAACTGAACAATTTGTAGAAACTTATAGAGTTTTGCTCACGAACTTAGAAAATGAAATCCTGTTTTGCTATTTCTTACTTTGCTGTAGGATCGATTGATGTAAAACATTTATGCCTTTACAATGACTCCTTTCGGTTGTTCTTGAATTGGTACGTCTTGCTTAAGGAACAGTGAATAGAATATGATGGACTGGTGAACCTTAAGGCCCTAGATATTCGCCATAGTTTTGGCTAGTCCATTGAGACTTCTCTTGCTGTGGTAAGTGATTGGGTAAAACAATCCACTCATCCAAGGTTCATTAGATGGATGGCACATGCTGTTGAAGGAAGCTAACACTGTGAATGGGAACTCAACCTGATCCGACCAAGCCTTAAGCAGTTTAGATGAACTAAGCCTGACACCTTATCAAGTACATGTGATTGTTCGCCTGAGACCGCTGCAAATGAGCCACCGGACAGCTGTCTTCTACGTTGACGAAGTCGTTGAACATCAAGGGAGAACTGAACCGACTGGAGAGTCTGTATAGTTTAGGGCATCCACAGTAGTAAGGAATATTTCCATTAAATATTTGTGATCCCCACATTCACATCATCAATCAAATATCCCATCTCTCAAATATCCCAACTTCCACAATGAAATATACCACAAACCAAATATTTATGGGTCCCACCTATCAAATATCTCACTTCCAAATATCATAATTAAATATCTCACCAACTAAATATTTATGGGTCCCACTGTCATTTTATTAATTTATATTTAAATAAAATTATTCATAATTTCTAATTTTTTAATTAAACACCAACTAAATATCTCATTTTTATTTAATTCTAATTATTATATTATTTTTTATAATATAATAATTAGAAATCACCATGCAAAACTTTTTGCCCGGTGATTTCTAATCCCTTAACAAATATCCCCCCCAATGGGGGATATTTGATATATGGGGATATGCCTTTAAATATCCCCACCAAAAACCCCCATTGGAGATGCCCTTAAGAGAGAGAGGGTTAGAATGGAGGCCGAGTGCCCTAACTCATCCACTTCGACACTCAAGTCAAGTCTCTGACGGGGAATGTAGAGAAGAAGAACAATAAAAAACGGGAGAGAACAGATAGATAGTTAGTGAATGTGTATGTCATTAGCATACCTTGGCCCACAGTAGCAGCCTTCTTTTATATCACCAAGAATAGTACCTTCTCACTTCCTTAATGGGTCGTCCTATCATAGTAAGCTATATGTTCCATCGCCATGTCTACGAGTTAAATCACCCACACCCTCTCATGTGGACGATCGTGTGAGATCACGCTATAGAGGTCTTACTATTCCATGTGTTATGATAGCCCACGTGAGGTCCCGTGTGTTGCTGACCAATTGGGGGACTTGAGCCAAGGGTTTGACATGTTAATCGGAGAGGTCCTATCGGCGGGATCGAGGTGACTGAATAAGAACATTGGGTCAGTAGAGCTGAGCTAACTGGGGCAATGATGTTGGATTGGGGGAGCTGAGTGATGGAGCCCCTCATCTTGAGTTAGTCGGGCTGCCCGTTTGGGTCGATAGAGCTGAGTCAACTAGGACGATGGTGTTGGATTAGCCGAGCCAAATGGATGAGCCCCTCGTCTTGGGTAGGCCGAGTGATGTTAGTCCTGTTGACTTATCTTGACCTTACTGACCTTCACCTCAGCTAGGCTATTGATCTTCTTGCTACACGTGAAGTGAAAGCTCCCACTACGCTCCACATCCTCGATCATATTCGATCTCCTATAGCCAACTTCCTTCCCTAACCAAGACAATAAGAGTTAGACTCTATATCTAGTAGACTTCAATATCTTTCATAGTTTTGACCATAAAAGTAAGTGTTTAATGAAGCTGAAATATTTACTAGACTTAACGACACCTTTTGCAAAGCACAAATTGTCAGTCTTCCTTTGCTTCTCTTGCCATAGATATGGAATGTATGATTGGATCTCCTATTGAGTGTTAGATAGAATTATTCACTTCTCTTGCCATAAGTTTATATACTCAGACAATAAACACATATATAAGAGACTTTCATATACAGCACAACATACAGATGAAACTCTTCAAGGTTAAAAGACCAGCTTTATTGAAGAAAACCAAGAGGTTAATTTATCTTCTGCTTTCAATGGTAACTAGTGTTGTTGGATGTGATGCCATTTTCGAGAAGTTCATGACTAAAAAAAAAGGTTTTCTTACATTATTATTGCAACAAATTGCTTTGCTTTGCAATAAAAGTTAGTATTGTCGTACTGGTTCTCTTATATATGAAACTTCACTAAAGCAATTTCTTTACTTGTCTGTTCCAGTGGGAGGCATGTTTCCTGTAAGCTCCTTAACGACACAACAAGTCAATGCTTACAGGATGTTGGAAAGAGACAAAATGAACAAGAGTTTGAATGAATACATCAATTTATGTTCAGAAATGAAGGTACTTCATGTTTTGTGTTTAATGTTGGTTCCTCTTTGATAGTATCATCACATACACATTGTGGGAAAGCCTGGTGCTTTGTGTTCATCTTCTTGCAGCCTTTGTGTTCATCTTCTTGAAGGAAATTGGATATGTTTCTAATTTTGTTTATATACTTCTCAGGTAAAAGTGGAAAAGGTGGTGATTGAGATGGAAGATATTGCAAATGGTCTTGTCGAGCTCATTGAACTACATTGTATCACCAAACTTGTGATGGGAGCAGCAGCCGATAAGCATTATTCTAGGTAAGATCTGATATTCTTTACTATTTTTAGTAGATTTAGTCACAGAATACTTGCAGTTCTCAATCAGTAAAATCTCAATTAGCTGCTTTGGCTAATCCACTAATGTTTCACTTAATCATATCTAGAGATGATAATCTAATTCTTTATTACAGTTTCATGAATTAAAAAAAAGAAACAATAAAAGAAAAAGGTATCTAAAAGCACACAATATAGTGGATGACATTCATCACAGATCCACTAAAAGTTACTAGCCTTGTGACACTCTTCATTCATGATGGTACTAAATTAAGTGAGTGTATTTCTTTCTTGTTAAACTCTCTAAACTGATTCCAGTGTGGTTAGAAGAAAACTAAAAGGTGTTAAGTTCCTTAACTAATACAATATGCTTGCTTCACAGGAAAATGAAAGACATTAAGTCCAAGACGGCGATCAATGTAAAGCAACTAGCTAATCCATTGTGCAAAATATACTTCATTTGCAAGGGACACCTGATCTACACCAGGTTTGCGTTTGCTTGATGATGAATATGAGAACCTCACTATACCAATTTTTAAAATGTATTAGTTATCAGTCTTTATTAGTTCTCCGATGAGATGCTAACATTGTAAATGATCATACTTAACACTATCTATTATGAACTTTAAGTGATGCCTATAATCTTGATGGAAATACCATGTCCAACATGTCTTATTACCTGTTCTGCTTTAGCTCTTTTCTGAAGAACCTTCATAACTTATGACCTACGAATCATCGTAAGTCATAACTTGTATCTTATAAATGTATAAATTCACACTTTTTTACACAGGGAGTCTACTTTGCATGGATCTTGGATGGCTCAATCATCTATGTATAGCCAAAGCTCCATGGCCAGGTCAAGTGAACAGTCGAGGGTGCCAAGTTTATCCCCAAGACAGTCCTCCATAGCCAGCTTAAATGAGCAGTCAAGGGCACCAAATGTATTCATGAGACAAACTGAATCCTTAAGTTCCTCCTACATGAGTACTACCGAAGATTTTTCCAGACAAACATCTTTTAGTTCTTATGGAGATAGAAATGTAGCGGAGTTGCCACCCACATTGCTTGTTAGGATTCCACATAGTAGAAGTATTGGAGGTTCTTCGATTGATCCATGGGAAGGAATTACGAGGAGTTCTCACACTTCTGGTCGATCATCTGTTAATTATGAAGAAATCACTAGCGCAACACCATCAGTGGCCAATTATGAAGAGAGTGAAGCTGGATCAGTGGTCTTGCCTTCCCTCAATAAACCTGATAAGGAACTTCCCTTTTCACCTCCAAATCATGATCTGGTGAGTCACATGACAATTTTTGGTAATCTTGTCGAAAAATCAACGAATGATTATCAAGATATTCTTGTAATTTAGCATGAGCTAAAACTGTTGCCGAGGTGCTTGTTTTCTTTGAAATAGCTATCAAAGCATCATGTTGACAAGCAAATCTATATGATTGTAGTTTTGCAAATTGTTTGAAACTATAGTTTAGGCTCCGAAATCCTGGAATAAAGTAATATTGTCATCTAACAAGTTGTGAACAATGTATTTGGATAATTTTATACAAAAGAACTACATACTATTTTACAGGAACACGATGTGCCAGATGACGACGTCTATAATAAGCTCCAAGAAGCCCTAAAAGAAGCAGAGAACTTAAAAAATGAGGCATACGAAGAGTATTGCAAGCGCCAAAAGGCAGAAATGAATGCAGTTTTGACTCTCCAAAAGGTATCTTTTTCTTTATCTACTCATGCCAAATAGATTTGAGTATTTCTGATAAATATTACGATTGTGGCTAAACTGCCTGTGCAAAGAAAAATATATATATCTTCTCAATTCACTCTATTGAAAAATTTCTGTTTCAGGTTAAAGCATCAGAGAATAAGTATGCCAAGGAGGCAAGATTAAGGAAAGAAATTGAGGAAATGCTTGTAGTTGAAAAACTGCAATTAGAAAAACTAAAAGGGCAGCATTCTGAAATATCTGAACGACTTGAAAAGGCAGTCGAGGAGAAAGTGAAGTTGGAATTCCAGATTACTGAAGCTGAAAATGCTGCGAAAGATTATGAAAATAAGCTATCAGAGGCACACGGACTTCTCCACTCCCTTCAGTCGGATTATGATGCACTACAGCAGGAACATGACAAGGCAGTTAGAGAGGCTGAAGAGTTACTTCAGAAGAGAGATCAGACAGCCAGCATTTTTGGATTTTTCAATTCAGAATTCTCTGCTTTAGAGCTTAAGAAAGCAACTGAAGACTTCAGTAATAATTTGAAGATTGGGGAAGGAGGCTTTGGAAGTGTCTACAAAGGTTTTCTGCGAAACACGACTGTGGCTATAAAGTTGTTGCATCCACAAAGTATGCAAGGCAGATCTGAGTTTCATCAAGAGGTACAAACCAAATTAACCTTTTCTTTTTGTTGTTTTAGCTCTATTTTTTTGCTTTCTCATAGTTAGACATCTCATTTGTTCTTATGAATTCAATATCTGATCTATCAGGTGGCCATCTTAAGTAGGGTGAGGCACCCAAACCTTGTTACGCTTATCGGTGCTTGCTCAGAAACTCTTGCTCTTGTGTACGAGTTCCTTCCTAATGGAAGCCTTCAAGATCGTCTCGCCTGTGCAAATAATTCAGAACCTCTCACGTGGCAGGTCCGGACACAGATCATTGCAGAGATATGCTCTTCTTTGATCTTCCTTCACTCCAACAATCCCCATCCTATAGTCCATGGAGACCTTAAGCCTGATAACATTCTTCTTGATGCCAACTATGTGAGTAAGATTGGTGATTTTGGCATCTCGCGTCTTCTTGATCAATCCAGTATGTGCACCACTCTCTACCACAACACGACTAATCCCAAAGGAACTTTTGCGTACATGGACCCTGAATATGTTACCACTGGGGAGCTCACACCACAATCTGATGTCTACTCTTTCGGGATTATAATTCTGCAGCTCTTGACTGGAAAACCTCCTGTAGGCATTGCCAGAGTTGTAGAGGAATACATGAATAATGAAAAACTGCATGAAATCATAGACAACTCTGCAGGAAACTGGCCATTTGTGCAAGCAAACCAGTTGGCACATCTGGGTCTCAGATGCTGTTATATCAGTCGGAAGAACAGACCAGATCTAGCTGGGCAGGTTTGGAAAACTGTTGAACCCTTGATGAAGGTTGCTTCATTGTCTGCAACAACACAGTCAAGTAAATCGTTCAGCGACCGCATACCTCATTACTTTATCTGTCCCATCTTCCAGGTCAGTATTCATTCCTCTTAGTAAACAATCAGTGAACAAAACTGAAAGGTGTTTTCCTTGAAGTGGACTTGTATCATTTCTGAAAAGGCTCGACTTTGAAACAATTTCAGGACATCATGAGAAATCCACACGTAGCAGCTGATGGCTACACTTACGAAGCTGAAGCTATGCAGGGCTGGATCGACAGCGGCCATGATACATCACCGATGACAAACTTAAGACTTCCAAATTGCGAGCTTATCCCAAACCATGCACTGCGTTCAGCCATTCAAGAATGGCTTCAGTCACAACCACAGCAGTTTCTGTGACTGTTTCATACCGAACAGCAGAACTCTATCAGCCCCCCAAAAAATCGCAGAGATCTTCATTCATGATCCGCCATGTTATGTTCTGATATCTGGAATCAGGTACGTGTGGTGTAAATATGTTTGTTTCTTAGAAAAATGAAAAACATAAGGAAAGTTGCAGTCTCCAATTGAGAGTTGCATAAAGATGTTGTTGATCTTGTGTGATTGATAACATTTCTGTGTAATTTAATAGCATTCTTTTCAACCTATACAAATGATTCATTTGTTTCTTTTTTGGCAACTTTTTTTTTTCTGAAAAATTGAATTTTTCAGTGGATTAACAGGGCCACGATCGACATTTCACAACCTTTTACTCTCTTATCTCACTAGCCACTATGACCATACAAATCTTATCTTTTTGCAAAGCCAACCATTCCCAATTCTCCATTTCTCATCCTGCAGATCTCCGAAATCCCCAATTTCACTGCAAGATCCAATTTTTATAGGAATTGGATCGTCAAAATCACTTTTTTTTCTCTACCGTTGACGAAAGATCCATCAGCGCCGGCGAACGATGTCTGATGGTGTAAGCCCCACCGCTGCCACCGGCGACATCGTCCAGCCGGCGACACCGCCCCGCCGCCGCTCTCTCAACCCCCGCCACCTAATCTGCCTGGCCGTCGCCGCCGTCCTCGCGGCCTACCAAATGGTCCCCTCCACTGACCTCGCCTTCGTCCCCTTCTCCCTCGCCTACATCTACTTCCTCTCCGCCTTCGCCTTCCCACCCCTCCGCTCCGCCGACAACAGCCGAGTGTTCGACCTCCGCAATCGCCTCCTCGGCCCATACATCTCTTTCGCCGCCATCCTCGGCCTCCTCCTGCCGCTTCTGCACATCCTCGACTGCGCCTCCGGCGGAGACAAGGGCGGCGCCGCGGCCGCCGCCCCGCACCTGTTCCTCCTCTGCATCCAGGTGTTCTTCGAGGGCTTCACCTTCTCGCGCGGCTTTTCGCTGCCGATGTTCGCCTTCGTGCCCATCCTCTACAACAGCAAGCGACTCGTCACCATATTTTGGTGGGTGGCAAGCGAGTTCGAGAGGGCGGAGGGAGGGCGGCGGATGGTGGCGGGACGCGCCCTCGCGGTGGCCAATTCGATCCTTTGGGCCTACAATCTGTTTGGGTTTTTGCTGCCCGTTTACCTGCCCAGGGTCCTCAAGCGCTATTATTCCGGATCAAAATAATAACAATTAGTACGAGGGGTTATATGCAAGATTCTCATCTAAAACGTTCTTCAATCTTCTATGAATCTTCATTTGCAACTAAGCTCGTGCATCATTAGTCTATCAAAGAATCCCAACTTTATTTTGAAATATATTTATGATTTTTTTAGGTCTTTTGAGTGGAAGATGATTAAAATATAATACCATCAATGTAATATGCTTCTAGGACATGATTGAATTGGTTATTGTGAGATAATTTTATTATAGTAAATGAAGGATTGAATTTTAACGAAATCAAGACAATATCTTTTCCGAAATGGTCAATTGTAACTTTTTGATTTACTAATGTCTTCTCCGTAGTAGTCAATTATATTTTTTTAATTTACCTTTTTAATTATGTAAAATCGTTGGAATAACGGATTTCATTTTTACCGTGGCAGAAAGAAATTATTAATTATTTAATTTAATAAAAAATAATCAGATATACAATTAAAAAGTTAAAATTTAAGTCTATATGATAATATTATTAAAAAGATATAATTAGCAAGTTAACATTGACTTGCAAAACTAGTTAAAATCGTTCAAGTCATACACTTTTGTGTTTATCTCATTCATAATTGCTCTATGAAAAAATACAGCATGAAATCAACATGACTTGCATGGCTGTGAATTCCACTGTATGGATGTGGGATCCACTGTATCAGTGTGTCATGTTAATTTCATACTACATTTTTTCATACTGCATATCATTACTCTTAATAATATTTAAAATACATATCTAATTTTGATATTTATTAAATAAAATTAGATTTTATAAAATTAGTACAATAAATGAAAATAAAAAGGTTTTTTTATAAAAATAAAAGTTAGCGAAGGTAACGCTGTCAGGCTGGGGCCCGCAATCATGTGGTCAGCAGCGGTGCTGGACCGGCTGGTTATTGTGCTCCACGTGGTGCCAGGCTCATGCGGTCCCCCATCTTGTCATCATTCTCCTGAATCTTATCCCATCACCCAAGAGAACGTGACCATATTATTTCTTTTTGTATTTATTTCTCTCTTTTTTTAAAAGAAAAAAAGCGAAAAAAAATATTTTAGTATTGGACAATATTACACGTATTAATACATTATCTCAATTATCTCTTGCATTATTGCCGCAAACGTTTAAATCGATCACAAGAAATCCATGGAACGCTGTAGAAAAATCTAGCCGTTAGAGGAAGCGCAGACAGCCAGCTACCTTTCTTCTTCCTCTCTTACGTCGCCTTCCCCAACGCTCATATCTTCTACCTCCCGTCTCTCTTAATTACATTTCTACCTCGTGTTTTGTTGTTCTCGCATCGATCATTTCTGCAGTAATCCTAATTTCTCCTAAACAAAAATCAATTAGTATCCAGGGTCATGAACTGAGATTAACAAAGGTCCAACCGAACGAACTGTGAGGAGCAGTAAAGTAAAGATCACAATAATTTCTCGAGTTTTTGCAATGGCCAAGCAATCGGAATCTAATAAAGAGGAGACTTGGTGGTAAGGCTGCCTCCGGCAGCGTCGTAAAGAGCAAGAGACAAGAATGTCCTACTGACCTGCCCCTGTCTTGGTCCCTGCTGCACAGCATAGCACACATCACCTGTACCTCGTTTACAGAATCGATTATCGTCAATCTTTCATGATAATTCAAAGTTTATCGAGCTTGTTTCTGTGACTGATCCGTCAAACTATCGGTAAAAACTTTCAAAATCTAATCTTGATACTTCTAAAGTGAGTGGATCGACAACTTCGACCGTGCTGTAAAAGTATGATGGAGGCAGGGCCTATAAAGAGAACCAGAGCAGGGCTTAATTTCCTTCACATCCTTTTTCCTGAGGTCAAAAAAAGAGTTGATAGATAGAGAGAGAGAGAGAAGATGGAGGGGAAGGAGGAGGATGTGAGCCTTGGAGCGAATAAGTTCTCGGAGAGGCAGCCAATTGGCACGGCGGCGCAGGATAAGGACTACAAGGAGCCGCCACCGGCGCCTCTGTTCGAGCCTGGTGAGCTCAAGTCATGGTCCTTCTACAGGGCCGGCATCGCGGAGTTCGTGGCCACCTTCCTCTTCCTCTATATCAGCATCCTCACCGTCATGGGCGTCTCCCAGGAACGAAAGCCGGTGCGCCACCGTCGGCGTCCAGGGCATCGCCTGGTCCTTCGGCGGCATGATCTTCGCCTTGGTGTACTGCACCGCCGGAATCTCCGGTACTTGATCAAATAACTCCAGTCGCCATTCATTATTCTGATCTTTTAATGCGTTCTTGATCGTCTTCTTTCAGGCGGGCATATCAACCCGGCGGTGACCTTTGGGCTGTTCCTGGCGAGGAAGCTGTCGCTGACGAGGGCGGTGTTTTACATCATCATGCAGTGCTTGGGCGCCATCTGCGGCGCCGGTGTGGTGAAGGGGTTCCAGAAACATGCGTACGAGAGCAACGGCGGCGGCGCGAACGTCGTCAACTCCGGCTACAGCAAAGGCGGCGCCTTGGGGGCCGAGATCATCGGCACCTTCATCCTCGTCTACACCGTCTTCTCCGCCACCGACGCCAAGCGGAAGGCCAGGGATTCTCATGTTCCTGTAAGCCGAATCCACCACTTCAAATTGAGCTCCAATTGAAGTTTTACTGCTAATTTCTCCTTGTTTATGATGGCAACAGATCCTTGCGCCATTGCCAATCGGTTTCGCTGTGTTCCTGGTGCATCTGGCCACCATCCCCATCACCGGCACAGGCATCAACCCTGCACGGAGCCTTGGGGCCGCCATCATCTACAACCGAGACCATGCCTGGGATGACCAAGCAAGATTCTCCATTAATTCTAGCTCTATAATACTCCAATTTTTTCCAAAATAGTTTCAGATTTCCTGAACTTTTCTGGGTTCAATCGCAGTGGATCTTCTGGGTTGGTCCCGCCATTGGAGCTTTCCTTGCTGCAGTCTACCACCAGGTGGTGATCAGAGCTCTCCCATTCAAGAGATCTTGAGCATCATCGCCACTACTGTTGCTATTACTATGGTGTTGCTAATTCTTGTATCTGTGATTTGTGGAGCTTCATTTCGCCATTTTATGCTGTTTAATTTCACCAATTATTGATTGTACTTGAGACCTAGCTTCCTATTAAGTGTGTAAATTTCAGTAATGTTTACACTCTTACGATTCAGAGCTCAGTTTTCTCAGCATGCTTATCAGAATCATAACTATGGTTAGGGCGAGTCTAGTTAAGTTCTGTGGTATCCAAGTTTATTTGAGAAGGTAATTAGGTGGAGTCTAAAATTAAACCGTTAAAATAATTAATCAAGTTTGGCGTGATTTTAATTTGATTAAGTTTGATTTGAATTTAATTTGCTTTGATATTATCCTGTTTTAAATTTAAATTTATTTGATTGTTTAAAAAAATTATAATTTTAAATTTATTTAATTAATTATTAAATTTAATAATATATATTTGTTTATTTATTATATTGATACAAATTCTATTAATATAGTTTGTAAAATTTATTCGTAAATTCATGGACAATTTAGAATCGTTCATGAATGAATTAAATATATATATTTAAATTATTATATTTAATTTAATAAATTATTTAAATTTATTTATTTAATTAATTTTATATGCATTGAAAGAATACAAATATCAAATTTGGTCGTTTAATTCGTTGACAAATTTGGATCAAGAGGCCATGCAATATAGAAAGGAGACCAAAATAAAGTTTTAGATATTAAAAGGTATTAAAGAAAAATAGATCTTGACAATTAATTCAATTTATGTGTTCTTGATCGCTAGAGAGTATTTCTCTTTTGCAATAAAATAAAATTTGTCATCATAGTAGTCCTACACGATTGACCTTATGACCATCTATAAAGAAGTAAATTAAGAAATTACATATGACCACTTTTACGACAGAGATTATTACTCAAATGACTAATTATGGGTGAAAATATAATTGAAAGTCCAAAATAGTGTTAATAGTCATTTAAAAAAATAATCAAATATATTTTAGTTAAGTCATCTTAAATATTATGTTGGTGTAAAAAATTTTAAATGATTATTTAAGTAACGAGGGTTCAAATCTCATCTAAGTAATATTAATATGAAGGATTTAGATTAGTTGGATTAAGAATTGAATATTTAAATTATCATAAAAAATTTAAATCAAATAAATTATTACAGAAATTCGGTAATTAATATAGATAAATGCATAGCTAAACTACAAACAAAAATAAAATAAGAGATATATTTAAAAATTACCTAGTTGAATTAATCAACGATAATTTTCAGTTCCAATTATTGGAATATTTTTAAAAAAAATCCTAAAATTTTAAATTATGGGACAAACTTTTTTATTTTCTGCTCAATCGCCGCCCTGGAGGAGCAGACGATGCCGCTGCCGCGAATGCTTCTGCGATGGGGACGATCGTCGCCGTCTCAATGGACGGGGAGCCTATCTGCCTGGTAATCGGTAATGTTCTGGTTCATCGATCGCGTAATCGTTGCCATTTCGCTCTTCCCTTTTTATGCGTTGCGTGGTCATAACGAATGGTGTTGATCGCAGGCGACAGGAGGGAGGAGTTTGAACAGATTCGAGTCTCATGCCTTCTCTCTGCCTCATTGAAGCCTCATATGAAAGGGATGGCGCATCATCTCTTCGTATCAGGTCCTCTCTCTTCCTGCGTCGTGCTCTTGTTCTTATTGTTATCGAAAGTTTGATATATAATTACTCCAATGGTAAACTCTGGACGAACAGTAGAGAAAAAAAAGGATCAAGTTTTTTTAGTTGAAATGGGAAATTGGGGGTTCTTTAGGGTATTTGAACATGACAAATTTTGCCTGAAGGATTCATAGCGACTCGAAGTCTATTCTCTCCGTAGAAATTTATGTATTTTGTTTGCATGATATAAGAAGCAATAATTGACATTTATATCCTGCCATGTGCTTTGTTGATTCACTACTCTAGAATGCTGCTTCTGTTTAAATCAAATTAAATTTTGTGGAATGTAGGAGATCCCAAATTCAAGACTGTATACGTTTATAAGGTTAATTGTCATAAACTTTCTCTTTTGTGGCATTCGATTGCAATTTCTCACTACTGCTTCTTGCCTTCTAAGGCACATGATGAGCCTAAGGAAACATTATGAGCAAAACTAAGCAAGTTTGAAAGTTGAAACTGACTAGAGTTCATGGTGGTGGAGGGTGATGAAGTAAAATCTAGCTTAGATAAAGGGTCTGTTTCATTAGATGCAGATCTAAATAGAACTATGATACTAAAGAAGTGTGTGGAACAGACCATGTAACCAAGATCAAGTTCAGGTCGACTGACATGGTTGGCTGACTTGACCTGAACCTACCACAGTCACAAATTCCAACCCTGATCTTGTTGCCTTTGAATGGGGTAGAGTAATCGCCCCTCTTTCTGCTTACAATAGCACATCCCTTAATGCAGCCCTCAATCTGCTTTCGTAGGCTCTAAAGGACCCTAGGCATTCTCAGTTGGACAAGTGTCACTCCACGTGGATATTTTTATCCATGATGCAGACTTGCAGCCCCCTATCCACATGGTTGGACGTAAGGAGGCATATTGAAGCTATGATGTTCTATGCCTATTACTTCTACATGGAAAACTTTCATGGTATGCCATATTTATATGTTAAGATGATATCTCCCTCTCAAATTAGTAGTCATTTTGCTATGAAATGCCTTCACATTGATTCAAGGTGGTATTATAGCTTGAGCCCATGTACTTGAGTTAAGATGGGCATGAAGAGATCTGTCGAAGGTAGAATGCTCCATGTTCATTAGTTCACATGGACAAATACAATGAACTCCTATGCATATATATTAGAAGAGTGTCATTGCTTAAAGGACTAGCTTTTTAAGACAGAACAAGCTTCACTCGATTCCACACATATGTTAAGCATTATTAATATCTGTAATGGTTTGGTTCACTAATATGATGATGCCAACTAAATTTGTGATTCTTTGTAGCAAGTTGGCAAGAGGAATAAGAAATAGTTGCATTTTTTTTAAAAAAGGAATAGATGGAGGTTTCATTTGCAAAGCATTTTGCGGATGCTGTAGGTTATTTACACTTTTCAGTGACCCACTACCTGTAAGAAATGACAGATAACCTAGACCAATCTGCTTTTTAAGCCTTGTCAAGAATCATTGCAAATGAAGGCTGTTAGAGATAACTGATTATTGTTCATTTAGATAAGTCTCAAATCTTAGTGCCTCTTAGTCAGTGGAATAAACTCAAGCAAACAAGCAAATGAAAGTACTATTATATTTTTAATGCCTATCAAACTATCTTTTCTCGTAGTAGAGATTAATAGGAAGCTAGCTGTTTTTTTTAATTAGATATCTTGCTTGATACGTCCTAATAAATTTTATTACTCTACCATTTTGTTCATGCTGAATCAATTTTATGATTTATTAAGAATATTTGTGTGTGTGTGTTGTAAATGGCCGCAGGTATCTGAACTCCCAACTCAAGAAATCATTAGACGTCCGAAATACTAGAACTATTTCATGGGTAACATCCCTTCTATTCCATAGCACTTCTTAAACTTTGCTTTAGTTTCTTATAAAGTAAAACTCTTATGCATCTTATTATTATTATTATTATTTGTTTTTTTTTTGACCTTCTCAAGTAAACATAGTAAAATTGCTTTCCTATTTATTTTCAGAAAAGTCAATCGCTCTTAAAGCATTTAATGGACCTTCTCAAGTAAACATAGTAAAATTGCTTTCCTATTGTTGTGGTTTTATCATTCTCAATAGGAATTGGTTGACTATGGAGCTTATGAAATCATCTTGATCTTGTATTCTCTCATGCGATCTGTAACATATGCAAGGTCTTCTATTGTAAAAATCCCCTTCATATTTTATTTAGCACCATAACTTAATCAGTAATACAATCCCTTCCAAGAATCCATTATAAGACACTAATCTTTGACGTCTTGCTCACACTGATGCCAACCCTGTTGACTTGCTATCTATCTGTACATTTGGCCTTGCTGCAAATACTTTTCATGGTGAATAGCTCAGCAAGTTGCAACCACCACCTCGGCTACGGGAGCCGGCGCCACCACGTCCGGCTGAGACGGGCTGAGCTCGGTGGCGATGGAGCTGAGGTCGCGGTCCTGCACGTTCATCCTCAGCCCGTTTTTCATGAACAACGTGAGCGACATCTTCTGCTCGATGCGGTGGCCGGGGGCGACGGTGAGGCGATACCTCAGCAGCACTGCGGCGGCGATGGACTTCATCTGCAGGTAGGCCAGGTCCTTCCCGAGGCAGACGCGCGGCCCGGCGTTGAACGCTACGAATTTGAACGAGTCGTGCGGCTCGAACCGCTTTCCGTCCGGTGAGAGCCACCGCTCCGGCCGGAAGTCGAGGCAGTCCTCCCCCCACACCGACTTCATACGCCCAGCCGAGTAGATGGAGTAGGTAATGGAGGAGCCCGCTGGCACAAACGTCCCGTCCGGGAGCACGTCGTTGGCCATCACATACTTGGAGTCCTCTGGCACCGAGGGGTACAGCCGGAGCGTCTCGGACAGAGCTGCCTTGAGATAGACGAGCCGGTCGACCTCCTCGAATGCTAGCGGCGCCGCGAGCCACATGGCGGGGTCGCGACCGCGGGAATCTGCGAGGACGCCGGCGAGCTCGAGCAGGATGCAGCGCTCCACGGCTGGGTGGGTGGCCCCACCCCCATCTCACGGATAAAAAAGCATAGGCGAATAACAAACTATGGGAGGCACCCTCCGGGGACAGGCTTGAATTGTAAGCTATCGTAGACCCAGTAGGCGCTCTTGTAAAGCTAATGAGGGGGAAAGAAAGGCCTAAAATCAATCTAAATTCAGCAGAATTAGCGAAAAAAGAACTTATTCTCTGCTGCGCTCAGCAGCTCCTTTAGTCTCACTCGTAACAGCAAAGAATTCATGCTTGCAGGATGAAAAGAGATACTCAATTAATAAGCAACGAGTCATCTGCTCTCAGATACTCGCGAAAGAAGGCATAGTCGATTCGATAGTCGCTCTAGCCACCGCTTCAACCACCTGTCAGTCAACTACCACCACCGGCCTTCGTACTTCCATTCCAAGTAATTCTAGGCTCAGTCCTCACTCCCACCCATACCTAGAGCTAGAGATCCGACTCCTATCAAAGAGTTGAGACACGTGCCTTTCCACCCGACTCCTTGAGACACCTTGACCTTTCCACCACCCTTTGATGTAGGGGCTGGTGGTTCCCGGACAGTAATATTCACCGTCCTCTCGCAACGGATATCGTTCTATATTAGTTCTCGTGATTTTGATTTCGATTCCAGTCATCTTTGTTGAATGAGAGAGAAGCGAAGTCGAGAGATAGAGTAATAGGAATCGCTAACGATAGTCATTAAAGGATTTATCGTCGACTCTTATAAAGAGGGAAGGCCTTCTTCAACCTATTGGCTATTCGACAGTTCGAAAGCGAAGGAAGACTCAGAACGAGCGAGGAATGAGCGAACGAACGAATCTTTATCCCAAGAAACCTGCTACGAAAGGCATACGACTACGAAAGGAAAGAAGGAAGAACTCATATAGAGAGTATAGAAGTCAAATTCACTCTACTAGTAGAGAAAGAGCCCAGCTGCCGTTCGCTCGTTCGACTTCGCTTTTGCTTTTCTTGCCATGGAGAACTTTACTGCCGCACTCCACTTCGTTCCGTTTGTCTCATTCGACAAAGCAAGAGCTCTATGAAAGATTAAATTTAGATTCTCTCTTTCGCATCTCGACTTCGCTTCGTCGCCCTCTTCGCCCATGCTTCCTTAACCGAATGATCCACTTGTCCGCTCGCTCATCCCGCTCGCTTGCTCGCTTCACTTATCTTAATGATCTGAGGCGGGAAAGTTTTGGAAGGGCCCATGCCAACTGTCCTGCCCGAGATCGAACTCCTGCATAGGCTAGCATAGGCGCATAGGCGGCATACCGAACCCCGCTGAGTCCAGTCCCAGGCAGAGAGGTGGGGAGAATCAAACCCGAGGCAATGAGCATATAATGAGAATGAGATAATGGCCCCCGCTTTATACCCCAGATCAGTCCTGGTCTAGTCTCCTCTTTCTGTCTTTCTTATTATACTATGCGAAGTCGAAAGTCTCAGATCAGAGCCGAGAA